>NC_134354.1:209817247-210127982 GCF_048569485.1 Anomaloglossus baeobatrachus
TTAGTATGGAACCAGAAATTAGGGAAATGTAGGGAACAAGTAGGTGTCATCATAGAACCTAACTTTGGAATAGACACAAAATGTGCTCAGTATATAATTTAATTGTGACTAGCCAAAATGGAAAATCTGACTGATCAATTGATTGATTGATTAAATAATTAACAGATGAAGATCTATCTCAATAACTATACAACATATCCTGGGATGTGTCTACGCTGAAATTATTCTCGGCCAAAATGGTGCCCCAATTGTGTAATCCAGGAAAAAGAAAGATGTTAGGTTACCGGAATGCTACACTTTACCCTAACGGTGACACCATGAAGCACAGCCACTGTATCTACTCTAACCTACGCATGTGAATCCTTTCCATTTGAGGCACAACTATATCTTTAATCAATGGAAATCTGTCTGAAGATGCTGAACTTGATAAACACAGTAGGCAATATATTCTTTTACAGTATAGATTCATCATCCCTTGTACTCAAGGTTAATTAATATCCAGAGAACTGTTTTGTATGGGTTTTTATTAGGGATGATCGAATACCTCAAATATTCAGCTTCACAAATATTTTCCGAGTAGGTCGCTGCTATCCGACTATTCGAGAATATTCGATGCGCATTGTAAGTCTATGAGAAACCCGAATAACAACTATTCGGAACTATTCGGGCTTCCCATAGACTTACATTGCACATAGCGGCGACCTATTCGGAAAATATTTGCGAAGCCGAATATTTTAGGTATTCAATCATCCCTAGTTTTTATCCCTTGCCAATAGCAGGAAATCAACAGTGTAAATACTTGCACTTCCATAGGTGTGCGGAAGGAGTTTGGTATTTAGTCCTATCATTATATGCAGTTGCAGTATTTCTCTTCTAACTTTGACATATGACTATAATATCTTACTTAATAATCTACATATGTTTTTTCCTAGTGTAAATTACATTAGTAGATGATTTTAGGTGTTAACATTTAAAAGCTGAAGCTCAGGTAAAGTGCATTTAAATAGAGATTAGATGATCGATTCACGGAAGATCAACTTTGATCAACTTTGAGTCGAATTTCCTGAAGTTTGCAGGTCTACATGAATTACAAAACTTTGCAATTCGAATCTCGAGGATCGGCATAAAAAATGCCTAGCATCCTTTTACCCACTGTTGAAACATCAATGAATGGGATAATAATGTTTTAAAATATCAAAAGGGTGCAGCTATAGCATTATACAGTAGTGATGCATATTGTGGGCTACCACAGGCAAAAGATGGCCCATGAGCTCTATTTTATTTTTGTACACTGTAGGTATAGGACGTCAGAGTGCACAGCTCATTCAACATGGGAATGGAAAAATGCCTAATCTTATTGCAGTGTACTGTACCAGTGTACAGTGCTGAATCACATTAAAATAGTTTTAGTCGGACTCTGTTGATAACAATCTTAAGATTCTAGCGATAAAGGGAGATCTTGTATGTATAGTCACACAGTGTGACTGAGAATTGAATGATCTGACACATACTGCAGTAACAGCTCCTTGATAATGGCCTTTGTTTTTTATTCTATACACAGTGCAAACAAGAAGGAAAATAATAAACCCCTCAATGAATTTGACATCTCTCTTTCTCTATCAGTAGCCTAGTGGATTTTCATTATTACTATTGGCGGCAAATATATACAATGCCAGTTGGCTTTTGGGGTAAAATTTGATTTTCCAAAGAACCACTCATAGCTACATTTTTAAAAAGGATATTCAGAAGTTAGAGTCAATTCATACATGGGCGAGTAGATTATTATAAGGGATGAAATGCCTCCCATATGATGACAGGTTGCAAAACTTGGATACTTTATTAGTACAAATACATATATGGTCAATACAATAGACTGGCACATGACTTATTCCTTCCAAAGACCTTATAAAAGACCATAAAAAATGATTTGGCAACTAAATATGAAAGGGTTCTTTACGGTTACAGCAGTCAGACTATAAAATGCCCTATATTGGTAACATTGGTAGATACTATACCAGCATTTAAAAAGGACTAGATGCTTTTATTACAACAAATGGCATTGTTCATTATAAGTAATCATAAAAAATGTATGACGGTGGAGTTAGGTTGAGCTGGATGGACTTAAGTCTTTTTTTAACCTTTATAACTATGCAACTATGTAACTCCTTCCTGAGCAGGCAATTTTTATTGTGAACTTCAATTTTTTTTCTTCCCAATTCTTCCTTTATTTCATTTCATTTCATTTTTACTGCATTATTTGTGCGGTAAAAATGGCCTATATCTTGATTCTTGACTAAAATAATTCTCCACTACGTTGATGATAAGATTATGCACATTTTTTAACATTAAACTGTTTATAAGAAGTTCTTATCTTTGTTGAAACAGAAAAAAAAAATGTTTTTTGTGTCTATTTGCGAAGATCCATAACTTTTTTATTATAACTATCTATAAGCTGTGTGAGGACTTTTTTTTTGCAGGGAGAGCTGTCGTTTTTATTAACATCATTTTGGGTCAGGTTTTTATTGCTTATAATTCTTGCATTTTGATTTATTTTTTTAAAGCATTTACTGTATGGGTTAAATCACTTTGAATTCTGAAAGATTAGACTTTTACAGGGACAGTGATATCCCCATCCCCCCATCCCCTATGCTAGAGGAGCCTCCATCCCCCAGCCTTGAGGAGCCTCCATCCTCCACCCTGGAGGAGCCTCCATCCCCCACCATGTAGAAGCCTGCATCCTCCACCCTAGAGAAGCCTCCATCTCCAACCATGGAGAAGCCTCCAACCCCCACACTGGAGAAGCCTTCATTTCCCACCCTGAAGAAGCCTCCATCCCCCACACTGGAGAAGCCTTCATTTCCCACCCTGAAGAAGCCTCCATCCACCACCCTGGAGAGGGTTCCATCCCCCACCCTGGAGGAGCATCTAAACCCCGCCCTGGATGGGCCTCTATACCCCACCCTGGACAAGCCCCTATCCCCATCCCCATTTTTACCACTTGCTTTGGCAATGCCAATATGTACTTGGTCCTGTCATTAAAGCTATTTTAAATCTGAATTTGATACCAAATATGTTATTTTTTAATCTTTGTATATTTTTGTAATCTTTGGTTTGTGACATTTCTTGGTTAGTATTTGAAAAAATAGTTTAGCCCTCTTAAGGGACTTGAATACTGCTAAATACTAATCCACATTTAGAAATATTCCCTAATTGGGATGCACAGCAACCATAAGTTGGCTACAACTCATGTACACACATGATGAGTGAAGAGTAACAAGCCCCAGAAAAGGGGGATTTTAAGACGAATAATCTTTATTGATTAAAACATAGCAAATTGAACATGAAACTATAACAATTACAGTAGTATTAGGAACTGCAAAATATACAGGGACAATAAACATAGAGATACCCTGGGGGCACTGATGACTATAAGCATGCCCTGTGGCTATGGTAAGTTAACCCATTAGCCTCCCACAATCGATTTCTCAGTGGTTGAGTCAGGTGCTGGCAGTATAACACAGCAAGCCACTCGCCATGCATGGAGTGGGCTCAGCTCCTGACACTGCTCTATAGATACACAGCCTCGTAATGAAAGGACATTATCTCATACATAGAAGTGTCTTTTCAGCAGTTACTTTGTTATCATCAGAGGCAGAATTACAGTGAATATCACCTACATAGAGATAACTTAGCATCTATCATTCACAATAGGCGACAGCCAAAACAAGGCTAAAATAGTCCCCCATAGACATGAGTGAATAATCTGCAGTCAATTATTTCTTACAGTTTATATGGCTGCTGTAAAGCAAATGTCTAAATGTTGTTAATGGGTGAAGGTAAGAAGCAAATAAAATGATGTTCAGAAAGCCTCCGCTGATCAAAAATCAGAATATATTTATATGCATATATAATAGAAATAAAACAATACAATAATCAGAAAAATTACACCAACAAAAATCAGAAAATAAAAAGATTGTAAAAATATGTTTTAGTTATTAAAAGCAATATACAGTAAGGGATATTTCCTTTAATCTCTGGGAAGAGATTTAAAGGGATATTCCCTATCCCAATATGTTGTAGGTGTAATAATAAAAATATTAGCAAATACTTCCAAATAGAAATGTAATATAGTTCTCCTAATTAGCTATGTTATTTATCTATTTTCAGAGTTTTGCAGGACCTTATGTATCGATGGTTATGACCACAAGCAACTAACTAACTGTCACTATATACGTGGTCGGAACTATGGCTACCTAAGGTCCTGCGATGCTCTGAACATCAGGTAAGCGATGTAGTGAATAAGAAGAACTATACTACATTTCTAATGGGAGGTATTTGTTAATATTATTGTTACACCTACTGCATATTGGGATAGGATCTCGGAGATGGGAAAACCAGCCTGTGTAGTATGGCAAAGCAGTCTTACATAAAGCATCATAAATATTCAAAGGTCACCCAGAATGGCTGACAAATCCTGTACAACACACTGAGGTGAATGCTGCAGATAACGGGAAAAAATATATGCATACTGTAGGATTCCATAAATGTATGGCATGTCATAGCAATGAAACCAAAACCTCCACAAGAAAATGCCATCAATGATGAGTGCATTGCACATACCTGAATGGATTCTGTGGTGTGTGGATGCAGCGGCCATTCGTCCCCATAGGGTTAAAAGGCAGAGGCTGAGAATCAATACCCATCTGATAAAGCTTTGTATCTCTCTTTTACCCATTCTGAAACAAAAATAATGATGTTACATTATACCCCAAATTTAATCAGAGTTAACAACACATCTGACATCATAAAATCGCTTGTGCTAAGATTGGAATTACAGCCTTACTGTATGTGCACACAATGTGTTTTCTGACAGTTCCTGGCTGACAGCTGCCTAAAAAATGCTAGAAGGAATGAACATATGCATTGAAATTTAAGAATGACTGTCTGCTCATCGTATGTTCAGGCTTTCGGGTGTACTTTAACCGCCAGGCGGATAAAAGAATTGAGCAGACCATTTTTCATGAGTTTTCCACTCAGAAGATGCTTGATACTTTTGTAAGACAAGTTATTGGGAAGGCTCTAAAGACAGCCAAAAATCTCTCAGCTCCTTCACTTCAGAAGCTGCTAGTGATTTCTTTATTGTTGAATAGAGAAAAAAAATCTGGACAAAATGGAACCCAAGAAGGATGAAAAAACATTACAAAAAAAACCGGCTGGTGAAAAACAATGAACAAGCACTCAGGAAATGGCTAAAAGACGCTTTAGGACAAATAATGTCGAAGTGACCTGAAGCATCATTCTCTCAGGTCATCCGTATATAAAAGACATTGTATGCACTTACCTAAAAGTTTTCCAGTTTTATATAAATAGAGTTACTAACTGCATAATGAATACATCTTTTTACTATTTTGGCATAATATTACACCAATTTCGAGATCTTTGCTTCATGTCAGAGAAATGCAATATTCTTGTTTTCATTTGGAGGATGAAATCCATACAGAACCAATACTTCTGACAGTCTACAGTTTGGTAATAGCTAGGGATGATCGAATACCTCAAATATTCGGCTTCGCGAATATCCGACGAATAGGTCGCCGCTATGCGAATATTCGATGGGCAATGTAAGTCTATGGGAAGCCCGAATAGTTCTGAATAGTTGTTATTCGGGTTTCCCATAGACTTACATTGTGCATCAAATATTTGCGAATAGTCGAATAGCGGCGACCTATTTGGAAAATGTTCACGAAGCCGAATATTTGAAGTATTCAATCATCCCTAGTAATATTACTAAAGAATCTTCAGTGAGCTAAACTGACTTGAAAACACACTGCTACATTGTAGTGAATCTTAAGGGGAGGAGAGCTGCTCCTATGATGTAATTAGTTCACATAGGACATATTGGATTGAATTACAGTTTTATAATATAAAAGCAAACAGAAATCTTGCATTTTTAAACATCACAAATAATTCTTTCTTTGAGGTGAAATATTTTTTTTTTAAAAACAGACAGGGAAATGTTTTACCTCACAAAAAGAATCAGCTATGATCCCATGCTGTAATGTCTTTATACTTTTTTGTGTCCTCCCCTTTTGAGGAGATGTGGGTCAGACATGGCCATTACACAATGCATAGCAGGGGCACATATATAAGATTGTCTCAACCCAGAAACTTTTTTTTAAACAACCAAGTGTATAAATTATTATTCCAAAATCTATTCATTTTAAATTCAAAATTAATTTTGTTCATGGCAAAAAACAACTTTAAATCCATGACCCCCTAAACTGGTTTTCACCTTCATGCCTGGGCCATTTTCTTCAATTCTGGCCAGTCATTTTATGTGATAATTAGTGACGGGCACTTAGTAACGTATTCATGTTAGGATTATTCGGAACAAATCCCAAAGTACTATTCCGGTATTCACCTTGAATAACAAACCTAATGCAATTCAATGAGAAACTGAGCATTTTTCTTGTCATGATGATTGAATACTGGAAAAGTACTCAGTATCCGATAAGGATTATCTAAACACAAATAGTTACTATTTGCCCATCTCTAGTGATAATAACTCTCAGTGATTCTGAGATGATTTTTTGATAACATGATGTACTTCATGACAGTCATAAATTTAGGACAATATTTTTGTGTTTATTTGTAAAAATATCAGAAATTTGGAAAAAATTTAAAAATGTTGCCATTTTTAAATATTGAATTTTTATGGCCTTAAACCAGAGCATAATGTCATACATAATAGTTAATAAATAACATTTAACACATGTCTACTTAATATAAAAATTAGAAATATATATTTTTTTGTTAAGAAGTTAAAAGGGTTAAAAGTTTGTCAGCATTTTTTCAGCTAAATTTACAAATGATTTAATTAGGGACCAAATCACACCTCCTTGTCTATGCCCATCCGAGTGTATTGCCCAACTCCCTTCATAGACCCCCATCTGTCTTACCCTCCTGCTCCTTTCTTTCCATTTCTGTTGTCCGTTCTCACCCCTACCCTCTGACTGACTTCCTTGGTTTACTGATCTTGGGTTGTTCTGACACTGTCTCGGTTACCTCTGACGTTAACTCTGTGTTCATCGACCTTGACCTGTTTTGATTACCCTCCCCTGGGTTCTGCTCCTCCTAGGGTTTCTGCTAATATATCCTGTTTGGTTGAACTTTAGCGACACCTGGTGGTTTAGTTGCAGGCACTGCTCATGGCTGTGACAGCCAGGGCTTGGCTGTCAGGTAAGCTAAGATTCCAGCAGTGATCGCATGGGCACAGCTCCTGTGCCCACATGATCGCCATGACGTATCCAGTACCTCATTGGTTGGAAACCCTTATCTGGCCTTGACATACTGGGTACATCATATGTCGGGAAAGCGTTAGATTTAACACTTCTGTTTAGAACTGGGTTTTTTATACATTTTTAACCACACAAACCTACTGAAGTGAGTTTGTGATTTCTTCACCAGGTGGTGGAAAAGTGACCACAAGTGTGTCTGTGATTTCCATACATGCAATCATGTGCCAACTAGACAGTATCTGCCGGCCTTGCTCAGTGCAAGTGTATTGAGCAAGTCCAAACACAATCTAGTCAGAATGTGGCAAGAAGTATGCAAATCCCAAACTTACAGTCACATGACCGCCCGCTCCTGGCACTGGCACCAGGGAATCCTCATTGCACACAATTTAAGGAATCACATGTCTGCAATCACTTAAAGTGCCTGCAGATTTGTAGCTTAAGACAGGACAACCCCTTTAAGGTGCATTTACACTAAAAGATTACCGTTAAGAATTCTTAAGAATAATCTATTAATTTAAACAGGCTGATGATCATTCGATGAACTAGGAGAAAGGTTGCCCATTGGATAAAATGATTTTTAAACAGACGTAACGATTATAATTCTCGACAGCACATTGTTTAGTGCCGCTAATCGGTTCATCTAAATAGACCAATAGAAATCTACATCCACTATCAGCTGGTGCTTGTGGCTCTTGCTCTTTAAAGCCAATGGGATTTACAGTACTTATATCAAAATAGAAGCCTGCTATTATATTAGGTAATAGCTGGGATCCTAAGCAGTGGATCTCCTTTTATGATATCCAATGAGATCTAAACTCACCTTTTCTATTTATTTATATGAAATAAATGATACAAATATAAATAATTTTTATGAATAAAAATAAATGACTAATTAATGTTAACACATGATATATGTATCAATGTAGAGTACAACACTGTCTCCAAATCAAGTATAATAACTCAATTTCTAGTTTCAATGTAAAGAATGTGACATTGGCTTCTAGCAAAGGAGATATAAGATTACAAAAATCTTTGAAATAGTCTGCAGCACATCCCGACCTAACTGTTGCTCACGTCTTCCCTGTCAGACAGTCTATCGGCTACCTTCATTACACATCCACTGGCTGTCACAAAGCTACAATATCAAGAAATTAACAGGCGCAACACAGAAAGAAATCCCAGCCCTGGCGACCTGTGCAGTCATTAGGCTGGAAGTAACTTGCTATCTTTTCCTCATCCCTGCACAATATCAATAATTGTAGTTTCCTGATTCTTCTGGGCTGAGCTGTGCAGGAAGGACTTATTAGCAGAAACCACTGGGATACAAAGTCTTTTCTGATGTATTGGTTTCTTATTACTACAATACACCTGGGAGGGGGACAAAATGTTCTTGTAACACACAGGGCAACTTGTAGAGGAAGAGGCATGTTGGGAGTTCACAAATCTCAAAGGTGAAATTAGTACACTTGTGTGGGAGCATATGCAAGCGTTCTGTTCAGATAACAGAAGATACATCAGCTACAGTGAGCTATGGTCGGACTCATTAAATGAAACAATGTGCTCTATTGTTCGGCACCAGTGATGAGCAGGCACTACTGTGCTCATGTGCTCGATGCTCATTAAGAGCAGTTGAATGCTTGGATGGGCGCGACTCAAGCATCCAAATATTATGGAAGTCAATGGGGGATTCGAGCATTTTTCCAGAAGATTTTCTGGAAAAATGTTCAAGTCCCCCCTTGACTTCCATTATACACGGACACTCGAGTCAAACCCATTAACTGCTCTTAACAAGTACCGAGCACCCGAGCATAGTAGTGCCTGTTCATCACTATTCGGCACTTACAATGGAAAGGTCTCAACATATATCACTTTACTGTTCTTTTTAATACATTAAAGGTATTTCTCTTATTTGCTATTCTGTTTTGGTAAAAAAATGAAAAATTACAGAAACTAAATATACATAGTAAAAACTTCGGGGATATTAAAATGTATTTTTTGCTTAATCGAATAACACAGCGGATTTTTCTCATAATCGAAACCATGAACAGAACACAGTATAAACATCCTAAGACTGTTCACATGAAGTTTTTTGAGGTGGATAAATCAAGTGGAAACAGCTTCAGGAATCTTTCTTTTTGTGAGAACTTTTTAGATTTTTTTTTTCCTGACGTAGTTTTGAAGAGGTTATAAAGAGCTTTGGAAAAGGTTTTTCCCCAGTTTTTATTTGCCAGTGCCCAGTTTGGATAGATGTGATGTTTTGATCGCCTGTTATTGCATTTTAATGCAATATTACAGCAACCAAGAAAATGTAATTCTGGCATTTTGATTTCTTCTTGTTAAGCCATTTACTGATCAGATTAATTGATATTATGTTTGGATAAATTGGGCATTTCTGAGTGCGTCAATACCAAATATGTGTATTATTATTATTATTATTATTATTATTATTATTATTTTCAATGGGACAAAATGGGGGTGATTTGAACTTTTAGGTTCCTTGGGGTTTTTTCATATTTTTAAACTTTTTTTTTTACATATTTATTGCTTTTACTTGTCTCCCTAGGAGACTTTATGTCTGCACAGTGCGAACAATTCTTCTCATCAGAGTGGTGGTTTAACATTGTTCTGATCAGGAGAAATGCTGCTCTCTTGTGAGTGCCAGTGCTTTCTGACCCAGTGCTGCCATGTCAACCCATTGGCACCCCATGAATGCATCTGGGGCTGCCGATAGCAGCGGGCAACAGAGTTATCCCCATCTAAGTGCTTTAGATGGCGCTGTCAGAGTTTAACAGTGCAATCTAAGGAGTTAACAAGTTAACATGAGTGGGTGGATCTACGATCCACTGGCGACTCTTAGCTGCACATATCTACTACTCAGATCAGCAGATATGTTTGGAGAATAAGGTGTGCTTGCTGTGCTAGCCCGCATTAAAAGGTCATACATGATAGATGACGTATAGGTATCTATCAATATCTTTTTAAAAAATGAAAAAAAGAAAACACTCAAAATCTTCATATGAAGTTTGGTTATTATCCTGCTGTAGAATAAATCTGAAGACAATCAAATGCTGATAGTATTGCATAATAGCTAAGTATTTGCCTGCATTTCTAATCATTGAGAACAACAATAAATCTGCAGTGTTGAAGACCATAGATTGAACAGTCGGCCAAAAAACCTTTGAGCAGTGAAAGAAAGATGTGTCATGCTTTCTTCTCTATTAAACTGAAAGATGTTAATCTGGTATAGACTTTTGGCACTACTAATTCACAGAAATTAATTGGTAAAGAAAACTATTAACACTCCTATTTTTTTAAAGCATTCATCCTTTTTTCCACACCTGCCTAACACTTTTGCACATTACAGTATAGAAATTTATGTACATAAAAGTCAAATAAGTTTAAGCAACTCAATGAACTTTAGGCTGCTTTCACACATCCTATTTTTTGCCATCTGGCACAATCCGGCAAAAAAACTGATGCAACGGATCTGGCGAAAAAACAGATCCGTTGCATCAGTTTATTTCATGCATTCCTTCTGTTTTTTGACCAATCTGTTGTGCTACTGAGCATGTACAGTTCAAAAAAATGGATCCGTTGTTGGCTTCTGTCAAATGCCGGATGATGACGGATCTGGCATCCATAGGCTTTCATTGTAACTCACACCGCACTGCACAGAATCTGGCACCATATGGTTTTTCGCCGGTGACAAAAAATGCTGCAACCAGCATTCCATCTGGTCGCCAGATCAGCTATTTACACCACATCCGGCAAAAGCCAGATTCAACGCAAGGCCATGCAGCACAATCCGGTGCTAATACAAGTCTATGGGGGAAAGAACGGATCCGGTGGCAACACACACCGGATCCATTCTTTCCACTTTTTACCAGATTGTGCCGCATGGCAATAAACCGGATGTGTGAAATCAGCCTTAGAGAACTGACATGTTCATTTGGCACAACACTGTGTCCACAATTTGTAGGCAATTTATGGGCAAAAACATTTATGCCTAGTCTGCATATACCTTAGCCTCCTGACATGTAATGATTATTATTTCTCATGTATATTATTGTTTTTGTTGTTCCAAGTACGTTGGTGACAAAACATTTGATGTTAATACTTTTGAAGCATTGGCCATAAAGGCGACACTTAACTGTTGGTTTTTCCTTTTTTCCTTTATGTCCATTCCTTTTTCTTTTCCTAATTCCTCCCTTATTCCTTCTATTTCTTGTATTAAAATTTGTAAAATGTTATTAAAAAGATGCAAACCACAATTTGTAGGCAAGAGAGTATTTTGACCATATCATCATTTTTTTTGCAGATTTTCCAACTCAATGCTATATAAACTTGAATATGTATTGGATGAAGCAAATCAGGTCATGATTATTTGTGATGATTAATAAAGTGTAGCTTAAGGATATCAACACGATTTATCAAGATGTGCAGAATTCTTAGGTTGCTTGTTTTGCTCAGGCAAAATGGCCAAAAAGAGATTTAACTGGCTCTTTAAAGTCAAAAGTGGTAAAGTCTTGACATTTCTAAGGTATTGGCAGTAAGATCACAGAACCATCAAATGTTTTGCTGCAATAAGTCAACAGGGCTAAATAAAACATATTGTAAAAAAGATGCAAGTTAACTGCTTATAATCCATACAGTATAGTGTACCTATAGTTCATACATATACATATAGTATACATATAGTTCACATAATACAAGGTGTTCAGTGCTTGCAGACATGGCCAAGGTAAGGAAGGCTGAAGCCCCATCATTACTGAACAAGACACAAAAGTGGAAACATCAAGTCTGGGGAAAAATAGATCTGAAGACAGATTTTTCAAACGTTTTATAGACTGATGAGATGAGAGTGACTCTTGATGGGGCAGACTGATGGACCTGTGGCTGGATCAGTAGTGGGCTAGTAGACCTACACTTCATTTCAGATACCAGCAAGGTGGAGGTGGTCTACTGTTATGGGCTGATATTATGAACGATGAGCTAGTTAGACCTTTTTAGATTTACCATGGATTCATTATGAACTCCAAAATCTAGTGCCAGTTTTAGAAGACACTTTCTTCAAGTAGTCACACAGGACAAAAGCATCATTCAAGAAAACTATGATGTTTATTCAGGACAATGGTCCATCACTTTCATCGAAGTACTCTGCTGCTTGGCTTGCAAGTAAAGTCCTTAGAAATGAATGAATAATGATGTGGCCCCTACCTCACCTGACCTAAATCCCATTGAAAACGTGTGGGTTCTTCTTAAATGGAATATATCAGCAGGTTTTTGTTATGTTATCAAAAGACAGTATGCTGCGAGGGTTAACACATAGAATACAGCCAGCCATCTCTTATCACAAAGTGTGTTTTTATTCACCTGTAATGTTAGTTTAATCCGGTTTTGCTTTATCATTAGTCGGACACAGCAGCGCATGAGCTTATGTCTGACTCTGCCCCTGTCTGTGATTAGCAGCTTCTGTGTATGGAAATGTACACTGAAACCTCTACTACATGCTAAAATTAAAATCTTTGATTTAGTCAGAATGGCTGCAGCCAGTAATCTAAGTGATACACTGTTAGATTCAGAATCCCCTTGCCTACATTATGCTGCTCTCAGATGAGGTAGTAAAAACCTGCTGACCGATTCCTTTTAAACAGAAGATTAACGGTGAAGGAAAAAGTCACCTCTCTAAACAGTGTCTGGGAGGTTGTGGTTTGTGCTACCCAAGAAGATGATAATCAGCAAATTAAAAATTGACAGACTCCATGGATGAAAGATTTATGATTGTTATTGAAAAGAAGGGTGGCTATATTGGTCACTGATATTTTTTTAAAATATCAGAAACTTATTTTTGTACATTTAAGGGCACTTTGCACACTGCGACATCGCAGGTGCGATGTCGGTGGGGTCAAATTGAAAGTGACGCACTTCCGGCATCGCATGCCACATCGCAGCGTGTAAAGCCTAGATGATACGATTAACAAGCGCAAAAGCGTCGTAATCGTATCATCGGTGCAGCGTCGGCGTAATTCATAATTACGCTGACGCGATGGTCTGATGTTGTTCCTCGCTCCAGCAGCAGCACACATCGCTGTGTGTGAAGCCGCAGGAGCGAGGAACATCGCCTACCAGCGTCACCGCGGCTTCTGTAGGTTATGCGGAAGGAAGGAGGTGGGCAGGATGTTTACACCCTGCTCATCTCCGCCCCTCCGCTCCGATTGGCCGCCTGCCATGTGACGTCGCAGTGACGCCGCACGACCCGCCCCCTTAACAAGGAGGCGGGTCGCCGGCCACAGGGACGTCGCACGGCAGGTGAGTGTGTGTGTGAAGCTGGCGTAGCGATAATTTTCGCTACGCCAGCTATCACCACATATCGCTGCTGCGACGGGGGCGGGGACTATCGCACTCGGCATCGCAGCATTGGCCTGCGATGTCGCAGTGTGCAAAGTGCCCCTTAGAGTTTGTTTATTATTCTCACTTTAAAGGGAATCAAGCATCATAATTTTGCTATGTAATCTGAGAACAGCATGAGATAGAGTTTAAAATCCAGAATTCTGCAATGTGTCCCATTTCAAGCTGTGTGCTGTGGATTACTTTAACTGAAGGTTTTATCACCTGGGGATTATCATTGCTGTGATTAGCTTGTGCACAGGCATTTTTCCGACTTCGTATCCTCCTTTGATAACCAGCTCACTGACAATGCATATTATATATAGAAAGTTTTGGTGTGAGTCGGGGCAGCTTTTTCAGCTCTGCTGCATTGCTAAATCGAAAAATGTAGCTTGTGTCAGAACTGCTGCACTCAGTAAACTAAATGATACATCGTTGGTTTCATGTTATCTTTGCCTACATCATGCTGCTCTCCGCAAAAACCTGCTGACATATTCCCTTTAATAGATGAAGAAAAACAATTGAGATGGGAAAATTTAGATTTTACAGGGCGTTTTTTTCTCAGGTTTTTTTTGAAGCAAAACCTCATCTTTTGCCAGGCAATAACCTGCGATTTTGCTGCGGTTTTGCAGTATTTTCTTGCCGCGGTTTTGCACTTCCTCATTGATTTGTATGAGTAAAAAACCACGGTAAAACCGCAGCAAAAACGGTGAAAAGAATTGGCATGTTCTTTTTTTTTTTTTTCAAAAAATGGAGCTAAAATAAAGGTGGTTGACAACAGACAGGGAAAAAAGCACCGGTGTTTTGTGTATGTGCATGATATTTCAGCAATTTCATATGCTTTGCTGGGACTATGAATGCACAGTTTTATTAGCGTGGATTTGCATAAAACCAAGCTAAGAAAATGCAACAAAAACACAGCGAAAATACCCTATGTGAACATAGCCAAATAATTCTGCACATTAATACTTGCCCAATAATTCTGCTCACATATTCTCTTAACAAAGAAAAAAATCTCACTTTTACTTTCTTAAATTTAGATTTCAGGATTATTAACCTTTAGGATTGATAGACAGCAAGTGGTTGTTCAGTAATAAAAATAATCATTAAAAATAAAATTGGTTAATAATTCTTCACACTACTGTATATTTAATAGAAGCCAGTTCTTCTTATTATTTTATTTATTTTTTTTAGCCCACCATTGCTTTCATGGTGCTGTATATAATAAGGGAATACAAACAAAATACAAAGATAGGTTACAAAGAACAATCTAATGAAGACAGGTTGGTACAGATGAGTAGAGGACCCTGCCCTTCCAGTCTTAAAGTCTGCAGTTATAAAATATTATGTTATTACAGATCAGCGTGGAAGCAACTACCATACCAGCTACTGTTTTACAGTCCATATTACCTATTAACGATAAGATAGTATGTACAGAAGTACTAAAACCACGGTTTGTTGTATATATGGTCATTTTACATATAGGGTGGAACGGAGGTTCAGAAGTTAGCACTGTTGCTCTGCAGCATTTCCCACATAGGTCAACGTCTGCAAGGAGTTTATATGTTCTCCCCGTGGTTGCGTGGGTTTCCTCCGGTTTCTCCGGTTTCCTCCGACACTCCAAAAACATACAGATAGGGAACTTACATTGTGAGCCAGAATGGGGACAGTGTTTTTGATGTATGCAAAGCGCGGTGGAATTAATGGCGCAATATAAGTGAATAAATATTATTATTATACGTAGGTCTTAAGAGGAACCCTTAACCTCTTCACAATACATGGCGCACTGGGTACGCCATGGATCGTGTGAGGTTAATCCCAGCCGCCTGCCGTGGTCAGTCCGTGGTGATCCGCGCACATGTCAGCTGATTTCATCAGCTGACATGTTTGCCTGCAAGGCGCGAGTGGAATCGCATTCCACCCACACCTATTAACCCCTTACATCTCGCTGTCAAAATCTGACAGCGAGATGTAACAGCGTGCGGCTATAAGCATAACTTACCTAGCACCATTGGTAGTCACGTGATTTGATTACATGACTTCCGGTGGTTGCCATGGCAACACAGGGTCATGTGATGACTGCTGTAACTATCATGAGTCACTTTCTCTCACTGCCGGCAGACTGCCGTGTGTGAGAGTAAAGCAGCTTTTCTCCAGATCTCAACTGTGTAGCTGTGATCTGGAGAAATAGAAGCGCGATCAGACTGCTGATTGTTATACTCCCCTAAGGGGGCTAGTAGAAAAAAAAAAGTTAAAAAAGTTTTAAAAGATTAAAAAAGTTAAAAAACCTAAAAGTGCAAATCACCCCCCATTTGGCCCATTGAAAATTAAAGGGTTAAAAAAATAAAAAATAAACACATATTTGGTATTGTTGCGTTTAGAAATGCTCGATCTATCAAAATATAAAATCAATTAATCCGATCGGTAAACGGCGTAGCGGCAAACAAAATTTCAAACGCCAAAATTACATTTTTTGGTCCCTGCAAATTTTGCACAAAATGCAATGACAGGTGAATAAAACGTAGCATCTGCACAAAAAATAGTACCATTAAAAAAGCTCGAGATGCAAAAAATAAGCTGATCCTGAACAATAAGAACGCCAGGGGTTTCAGAAAATGGCGCAAAAAGTGTGCCACTTTTTTTTTTATCAAACTTGTGAATTTTTTAACCCCTGAGATAAAAGTAAACCTATACATGTTTGGTGTCTACAAAGTCGTACTGACCTGAGACATCATGCCAACACATCAGTTTTATCATATAGTGAACATGATGAATAAAATATCCCGAAATCTATTGTGCGAACACACTTTTTTTGCAGTTTTTTCAACACTAGAAACTTTTTGCTGTTTTCCAGTACACTATATGGTAAAACTTCTGCTTTAATTAATAAAAGTACAGCTCATCCCACAAAAAACAAGCCCTTATATGGCAAGACTGATGGAAAAAAAATGTTACGGCTCTTGGAAGAAAGGGAGCGAAAAAAATGGAAAAACGGAAAATCGCCCGGGGTTAAAACATATTTTTTATAAAAAAAAATTGCTACAACTACCAGTTTCTATTTCTAACACTTACATAGCCAAGTGTTAATTGCATCATAAGATTCACATTATGAGGAAATGTTTATACACTATTGGTGTTATTGGTGTTGGAAATCAGTGTTTTGAAAATATTAAAATATTTTTATCATCTTCTCCTCCGTGTAGGATTAAAATTTCACTACAAAATAATGTATTTGTAATATCATGAGCCATTTTTTACTCTCAATACAGTCACACCCATAGGTAGATTATAATGAGGGCAATCTGGGCTTCTGCCTGGGGCCCAAGACTTTGGTGGAACCCATGGACAGATTGCCCTCGTAATGTTTTGTGGTCAATGGCTTTCTTGGAGCTCTGCTGCCTGCAATACAGAATGGCAATGCAGCTGAAGCACTGGTGCTAGCATATGCGTGCTGGCCACAAGAAGTGGAGTCCTGGGACTGGAGCAGAGCCCTTGAGCAATAAGAGTGAGGTTAGTGTTTTTATTTATTTTTTATTATGTATATGGGATGTGTGCCTGTATAATGGGGGTTATGTTAGTGCTCATACTGTATATAGGGGGCTGTATGTCGGCTCATAATGTATAGTGGGGACTGAGTGTGGGCTCATACTGGATACAGGGGGGAAGTCAGCATGCTTAAATCTGCTCAAATTAAGTGATAAAAGTAATTTTAATATGAAATAATAATTACAAGTTATTCTATAAGCCAAGCAAAAAGAAGGATTTCAGTTGTGCCTCAAACCAGGCATCTGCAGCAGCCATGGCATCAGAAATGGTGTGAAATTTGGTACCCTTGAGGTGTTTCTTCAGGTTTGGAAACAGATGATAGTCGGAGGGATCAAGATCTGGTGAATTAGGTATGTGGTCAACCTGCTGGAAGCCCAGCTCTGCCAGTTTTGCTGTGGTTACTTGTGCAGTGTGAGCGGAGGCGTTGTCTTGCAGGAACAAGATTCCTTAAGACAGCTTGCCGCGCCTTTTGGCCTTCAGAGCTGCCTTCAATTGGTCCAAAAGTTCAATGCATGCCTTATAGTGATGGTGGAACCCTTTTGAAGGCAGTCCACTAACAGCACACCCTCCTTATTCCAGAACACAGGCGCCATCACCTTATTGGGTGATTTTTGCACCCAGAACTTCTTTGGACGAGGAGAACCACTGTGCCTCCACTCTTTTGACTGCTTCTTGTTTTCAAGGTCATACAAATAAATACAGGTCTCATCCATAGTAACCAGTCCATCCAAAAAGTTCTTATTAGTCCATAAATGCTGACAAATGGACCGGGAAGTTTTTACTCGCATGCTTCTCTGATCTTTTGTCAAACATTTGGGGACCCACTTTGCAGCTAACTTCCTCATGTCCAAATGTTCACGTATAATGACACAAACTCGTTCACAGGAAATCCCCATGATCTCTACTATTTCTTTAGATGAAATTCATTTTTCTTCAGTATGAGGTTGTGCCAGCATCGACGATCTCTGGAACAACCACTCTCAGTTGTCCAGGACGTTCCTCATCATTGGTGCTGAAGTGGCCCGTTTTAAGTTTGGCAACCCAGTTCTAAACTGTGGAATATGAAGGGCATTGATCCCCCAATGTCTGTGACATATCACCATGAATATCCTTTGTGGACTTTCCTTGCAGAAACAAGAATTTTATTACTCCTCTGCTCTCAGTTGCTGTGAATATCGCATTAGACTCCGCCATTTTGTTTTCCCGCGTGCATAGAACACTGTTGCTACAAGCAAAACACAAAATTTTGAAAACATATACTAGACACATAAGGCTTTTATGTGATGTAACATTCGTTACCATATAAACAAAAACAATCACAAAGCCAAAGGCTTAGCAGCAGCCCCTCATATATGTGTATTTTTATTTTTTTCTTACTTTTTACTGTATTTGTTAGTACTTGAACGTGAGATCATCTCGTTGCTTGTACTATATTGAGCAATACAACAGAATTGGTGGTCTTCTTTACAGCCCTGCTATAGGTAAGTTTCAGTGGACCTTCATAATGACAGGCACATAAATATTACACAGCCTCTGGCTGTCATAGCCACCCATCAGTGCCCAATGAACATGTTGTGTGGAAGCCGATTGGTGCACAGAATGATATGCCACCCTGCCGATGTGCTGTTAATGCAACTATCATTGATTAACAGCGGCATTTAACAGGTAGCTGTTAGTAGCGTTAGGAGCGTAGTGTTAGGAGCCTGCTCCATACAACTGGTCCTGACTTGAGCCGTACATGCATGGCAGATGGTCGATAAGGGGTTAAATGATACATTAAGTAGTGCATGAATTACTGCAGGACGTTAGTGAATGCCAGGCAGTACAGACTTTGCACAAAGAGAATGAAACCCAACGTGTAGTGTACTTGATTTACTTTATTTCTTTCAATTTCTTTCTTCTTCTCAGAGTCTAACAAATGAAGATGTTCCTCATTAGATAAGAACAACTTCTTGTATCTTCATCTGCTGTGAGACGCTGTTGTTTGTGCCCCCTACCAGTTCACAACCATGCACACTCTCGGCTTTCGTGTGAAGAACGTAAGCACAGCCTGCCACCTCTCTTCTCATGTGTGAATCTTCATCCCAGACCAACACTGTACGAATCCACCCTAACATTACACTGGTAAGATGTACATGCAGAAGAGCACAATCTATATTAGTTACCTAAGAAATAATCACTCTTCTATATTACTGTAGACTTGAGTAGAGCTTACTGAACACAATGCGATTCACATGAAATTTTCTACATAATCAAATCCTTATCATTGCTCTCAAAACATTTCTTCATCTATTTGAATGATTTCATTTTTATGCTTGTTACTTTGATATTTAGGGAATGCTGTACAGCCATACGAATTACTTGCGGTCTCATATAGTATTCCTATAAATCATATACAGAATTCACACATCATTATTATTCTGATGTCGTACATGTTATTGTAAAACATAATTAGAAAGATCACATTAATCATACTGTGATGGTACATGTAAATTGCACTGATGTGAGAGTATGCTGGTAAATTAACTTATCTCACAACTATATAATAATCAATTTCACCTCCCCCATATCTTCACTTTTTTTCCGTTATCACTTGAAAAGCTCCATTTATAAAACCCTGTACATATTCTATTGCATAGCTTTTAAATTGATTCCCTCTTTTTATGTTCTTTTGATTCCAGACCATTCAAAAATATAGCACCCATGTATTGTCTTCTCTAGGAATCTTTTTGAATTTGAATTCTCCAGCTTTGACAAATTTACCCCCAAAATTTGATTTGTGGTCAATAATTTCATGTGAATCTCAATGCTGGAAAACTTGTAAATTCTTGGAAAATGCACGTGGGGGATAGAAAAGAGTAAGAGAAACATGCAGACCATAAGCGCTTACACTCTACAGGAGAGAGAGAGAGAATTTATAGCTAACCATAGTAGCTTAAAGAAATGGTTCACCCATATCAATAATTGGCCACATCGATATTCTGTTGAGAAATAAGGTTTCTCTCAAATACCTTCTGTTGCCAATAGTGCCTGTTAGTGGCGCTTTGCAGTCCAGTCTTCCTCATTGCATGAACCCCTGGCTTTGTGATCTCGAGGAATCGGTAATGTCACGTTAACTTCCTGATCACCTGACATCACCGCGGCCGTCCCCAGTCTCCATGAGTAACTGGGCTGTGGGCGGTGTTTAACTGCTCGTCACAGCCCGGCGTGTCTCCAGCTTGTGCTGCTCTGCAGTGGAGGAGGAGGGAGCAGGGAGGTGCTGTGCTGTCATGCTGGGATGGGCTGAGAAATGAAATGCCTCCCACAGCCAGTCACTCATGGAGACTGCGGCTGGCCTCAGTTGATGTGACATCACTGGATCCCGAGGGTCATGGAGCCCAGGGGAGGTCATGTGAAGGGGGTGAGAGGACCACAATAGTGCCACTCACAGGCACTATTGCAACATAAGGTATTTGAGAGAAACATTGTTTCTCAACATAATATCGATGTGGTCAATAATGAAAAGGGGTGAACCACCCCTTTAAACTCCACAGATGAGAATGACTTACCCACTGACCCTGGAGATGGAAAACTACTCTGCTGTACAAACTGTGCTCTACTGGAAACTGCTGATTTGTAGTTTAGTTACTGACCAGCACTGTATAAGGTTTGTTAATCTGTAGTATGTCATAGCTACAGGGCATTATGAGGAAGACTAATCAAAAACCTTATCTCACTCACATACTCTCTTAGACTGGTCTCTGGAAGTTCAACGTGGTACCTCATGGCAAAGAATTCTCTGATGATCTGAAAAAAGAATTGTTGCTCTATATAAAGATGACCTAAGCTATAAGAAAATTGACAAAAACCTGAAACTCAGCTGCAGTATGTTGACTAAGACCTTACAGTGGTTTAACAAGACAGGCCTTGCCATGGTTGACCAAACACGTTGAGTGCATGTGCTCAGCGTAATATCCAGAGGTTGTTTTCAAAATAGACATATGACTGCTGCCAGTAATGTTGCAGAGATTAAAGGGGGGAGGGTCAGCCTGTCAATACTGAGACCATGAGCTGCACATTGCATCAAATTGGTTCTGCATGCCTTTTGTCCCAGAAGAAAGCCTCTTCTAAAAATGATACACAAGAAAGCCCACAAACAGTTTTCTGAAGACAAGCAGACTAAGAACATGGATTACTGGAACCATGTCTTGTGGTCTGACCAAGTTAAGCTTATTTGGTTCAGATGATGTTAAGAGTGTGTTGCGGCAACCAGAAAAGGAAAACAAAGACAAGAGTTTTGCCTACAGTCAAGCATCATAATGGGAGTGTCATGGTTTGGGGTTGCATGAGTACTGCCGGCTGTGAGGAGATACAGTTCATTGAGGGAACCATGAATGCCAACATGAACTGTAACATACTGATGAAGAGCATAATACTCTCCCTTCAGAAACTGGACCGCAGGGCAGTATTACATTATGATAATGACCCTAAATTCACCTCCAAAACAACCATTGCCTTGCTAAAGAAACTGAGGGTAAAGGTGCTGGACTGGCCAAGATTATATCCAGACTTAAACCCTATTGAGCATCTGTGGAGAACCCTCAAATGGAAGGTGGAAGAGTGCAATGTCTCTAACATCCACCAGCTCCATGATGTCATCAAAAAGGATTGGAAGAGGATTCCAGTGAATCCTGTGAAGCTCTAGTGAACTCTATGCTAAAAAGAGTGAAGAGTTAAGGCAGTGCTTGAAAATAATGATGATTACACAAAATATTGACACTTTTGGCCAAATTTGGCCATTTTTACTTGGGGGTGTACTCACTTTTGTTGTCAATGGTTTTGACAGTAACCCCTTAATGACCTATTATGTACCAGTATGTCATAGATTCTGTGTGTCCCATTAATGAGAGATTGCGGGGTGAGCATACGATCTCCCGCAAACCAGCTAATCTGATCTTCACGTGAATGTAGTTTGTCATCGAAACCAACATGAATGGGTAAATTTTCATATTTGATGCGGTCTGGCATATTGAATCTAAACCGACGAATCTCGGTTTTCCACTGTACAGGTCAGATGGCAGACTAGCAAATTATGGTCACACCAGATACTGACTGGTGTTCTGAGTCCCCCAGACTGCCTTAATACTGTAGAACTGCACACTTTAGGGTGCTTTCACACATCCGTTTTTTGCCATTAGGAAAAATCCGGCAAATACCGGAAAAAACAGATCCGGCGCCGGATGCGTTTTTATCCTCATTGAATTGCATTAGCGTCGGATTGTGCCTGATGCCCTTGTGTTCCATCTGGTGTACGCCGGATTCGGAAAAATTTCTGTGTCCAGGTGCCGGAAAAGACGGACAAGGGAACGTTTTTTGTCACGTTTTTTGTCACTGTCAAAAAACCGTACCGCGCCTGTGTGAAAGCACCCTATGAGTGTCCTTTTTTACATCGGTATGCTTTCTACAAAGTATAAAACAGTGGATTCTGAAGCCCATGAGGATCCTGTAGGTCCCACTTCCTTATTAAAAAAAAAGACCAATACTGATAAGGGTTGATTCAGACATCTGTTTTTTTGCATGCAAGTTCTATTTGTGTTTGTGATGTACACAGCTAATACTAAAGGGGCTTTACACGGTAGCGATATCGCTAGCAATTTGTAGCGATAGCGAGCGTTTAAGTACCCGCCCCCGTCGCGCATGCGATTGTTTATGATCGCTGTCGTAGCGAACATTATCGCTACGGCAGCGTCACACATACTTACCTGGTCGGCGGCGTCGCTGTGACTGCCGAACAATCCCTCCTTCAAGGGGGAGGGACGTTCGGCATCACAGCGACGTCACCGCAACGTCACTAAACGCCGGCCAATCAAAGCAGAGGGGCGGAGATGAGCATGACGTAACATCCCGCCCACCTCCTTCTTTCCGCATTGTGGCCGGCGGCAGGTAAGGAGACGTTCCTCGCTCCTGTGGGGTCACACACAGCGATGTGTGCTGCCGCATGAGCGATGAACCACCTGGATAAACTACCCTTACCGATTTTTGAGTTTGGGACGACCTCTCCATGGTGAACGATTTTCACCATTTTTGAGGTCGCTTAAGGTCGCTGGTCAGTGTTACACGCTGCGATATCGTTAATGACGCCGGATGTGCATCACTAACAACTTGACCCCGACGACAAAACATTAACGATATCATAGCGTGTAAAGACCCCTTTATTATAGTCTATGGGGGTGTTCACATGTTTGATTGTTTTTGTAGATTTATTTCAGTTCCAAAAGACTGATTAGGCCACTAATGAAATAGGTTTGTGCACGTTTTCAGCTTTTAGATATCTTCAAGTATGTGCCCGTTCAATCCCAGAAGACAGTGATCTTGTCATCGTCGAGAAACTAAGGATCTACATACTGTATATTGAAATCGTTCTTATTCTTTAACTTATTACAATTATGAATAATTATCATAAACCAGATAAGCCTGGTAAAAGGAATGTGTAATGTTTTAATCAACTTAAGAGGATTTTTTAAGTTTTTATTCAACCTTCACTCGCTGCGGTGTAAAATTTACATACGGATTCACATTTTCTCCGCAGTATCCTGATTCATGTTTGAAAAGAAGAAACACATCTTAAGTTCTTAACTACCCAGGTATAAAGAGGAGTTGTTCATTTTGGAAGCATAAATAAAGCTTTGTTAATTCAGTCTTATTTTGTTTTCATGTAGGATCAATTGTTGAACTTGCTGTTGTTTTTGTTCTGCCTTTGTCATTATTTTGCAACTGGGGTTTTGTTTTAAATAGACCCCAGCGTGTTGTAGGGATCTTTGGCAGCTGAAGGAATACTCACGTTCACACTCACAATAGAAATTTATATTCACAATTTGTTTTTCAATGCTGTTACAAAATGAGTCTTTTTTTTATTGTTTTCTTTGTAGGAGATGAAGTGATTATTTCAAGGTCAAAACCAGGAAAGATGCATGAATATACAATCAAGTGAAAATGAGACTGTGGTTAGAGTCATTCTCAGAAACATTCACGTACGTCTCTTCAAGACATGTTATGACAAATGAAAACACCTTTCTTTTTGTCTTATCTGTATTTCTTAAGCACCAAATTATTGGACCCTTTCATTTGATTGTTGGTTATGAAATAATTAGTAACACGCAGTGAATTCAGAATTCGGCTTGAAAATGATTAACTATTAACTATATTTCAATTGAGATATTAAGGGAACTTTACACGCTGCGATATCGGTACCGATATCGCTAGCGAGCGTACTCGCCCCCGTCGGTTGTGCGTCACGGTCAAATCGCTGCCCATGGCGCACAACATCGCTTACACCCATCACACAGACTTACCTTCCCTGCGACGTCGCTGTTGCCGGCAAACCGCCTCTTTTCTATGAGGGCGGTACGTGCGGTGTCACAGCGACATGACAAGGCAGCCGTCCAATAGAAGCGGAGGGGCGGTGATGAGCGGGACGAACATCAAAGCCCACCTCCTTCCTTCCTCATTGCGGCCGGCCGCAGGTATGAGGTTGTTGCTTGTTCCTGCAGTGTCACACATAGCGAAGTCTGCTGCCGCAGGTACGACAAACAACCTCGCTACTGAATAGGCAACGCTTTTTGGTAAGTGAACGACGTCTCACATACCAACAATTATTGCCTCTTTTGCGATCGTTTAAGTTTGCTCATATGTGTTACACGCTGCGATGTCGCTAATGATGCCGGATGTGCGTCACAAACACCGTGACCCCGACGATATATCATTAGCGATGTCGCAGCGTGTAAATGGCCCTTTAGATTACGACTCCTAGACCTCAAAACTAATGGCGTGGTACACCTACAATGGTGACAGATAATGTTTAGGGGCCAGTCCAGTGATTAAATGTGTATGCTGATGATAATTTTAAAATAAACCTTTATAAGCGAGCCAGGAGTTAAAAAGAAATTTGTATTGTTTCAACAAGTTGTCAGAAAGGTTTATCTGTGGGGTCCGGATACTGAGACTCCCACTAATTGTGCATGATCAGTAGTGCGCATATAAGAGCTGCTTTGAATTGAGACTAAACAGGGGCTTCAAATTATTGGCATGTATGTAATAGTGCTCTGATGTGGTTTAAATCCATACTTTGGTTGTAGAAATGTATTTTGCTGTTTTAGCAAAATCCATAGTTTACATTGTATGCTAAGGAGCTGCAAGTGCATGGGAAAGGGACATTGAACTTGCAGCTCTCCTGCTCTCACGGAGCTATCACGACACAAAGTGGCCTCTCCTATTCAGGGGATCAGAAGTTCACATTGCATGGCTACATGCACACCAGTGGTGCTTGAAGCTGCTTTGCTTTCCTGTTAGCCATGCAGAATTCCCTTGTGCTGCAAGGGTTAAAGCTGTTCTTTTGTCTCCTAAGGCTTTTAGTCCTGGCCTATCTCAGCTGTTCTGTTTTATCCACTCCTCTCTGGTATAAGTACTCACCTCTTAGCTTGGATAATTGCCAGTGATAGCCTGCTATATCTTGTTATCAGTGTGAAAGTGTAAAGGCCCCTTTACACACTGAGACTTTCAGCGATCCCACCAGCGATCCCAACCTGGTCGGGATCGCTACAAAGTCTCTAGTGAGCTGTCAAACAGGCAGACCTGGCCAACGACGCAACAGCGATCCGGACCTGCAGAACGACCTAGCTAGTCATTGGGGACGTTGTAAAGCAGCTTTTTGAAAGGGAAGTCGCTAACAAAGTCGCTGTAAAGTCCCGTTTACACACTGAAACTTTCTAGCGATCATGCTGCACAGTGGGAAACAAAGGACCAAAGAATGGTCCTGAACGATTTGTAGCGATCAGCAACTTCACAGCAGGGGCCAGGTCGCTGATGTGTTTCACACACTGCAATGTCGCTGGGGAAGTCGCTATTACGTCACAAAACCGGTGACGTTACAGCGATATCGTTTGCGATGTTGCAGTGTGTAAAGCCACCTTAAGAAATAGAAAGAAAGGTCTCTTTGGGCCTGTATCTGGAGATTGGTACCTGGAATTTACTTTAACCCCTGTCTATCTAATTCCTTTTGTGTCTTTATTGTAGAGTAGGACTAGCGTTCCTGCTGCCCTGCACACTAGTCAGGGCTGAGCTTAGGGTAAAACAGGGATACAAACATGATCACAGCATGGTGTGAAAGAACCTGTCTAAGGACATCAGGGTGCTCAGGGTTTCTTAGACTAAGTGTCAGAGGTTATCCTTCCTATTTGTCACTAGTGGCAGTATACCCCTTTCCACCTGTCTCACCGTGAGCTATTTGGCTCATTAGTGTAGCGAGACAGCTGCCATCTCTCTCTCTTCCCCACCAGCTACCTGTTTCTGACTGACAGGATACTGAAACACAAATGATCTGTCAGTCAGAGACTGGAGACAGGCAGTGAGTAGGGAAAGGGAGAGAGCTGCAAGTAGAGATTAGCGGATCAATTTGTGGGACTCCAGTCCAGCATCCAGGTCAGTGATTCCAGCAAAACCCTTACCTTCCGGCATCCCTAGTGCAGCTTTTCATAAGTAGTGAAGCACAGATGGCATCACACCAGCACTGACAAAAAAATGCCACACCAGAGACACCAGAAAGGGAGAGATTCGCGGACCTCCAGTGAAGCCGCCTGGTACCACTGACCTGGACACTGAACCAGTGAATCGATCTGATAATCTCTGGCTACAGTGCAATGACCCTCCCTGCTGCACATGCAACTCATTTCCATACAACTTCAACAATTCATTTTTCTAAAAGAGCAAAACATCCCTGTCCACCTCCATTCATTAGGTGAACGTGCACATTGCTTAGTCAATGCTATTATCATTTAACATTTGTTAAGTGATGTTTTATTAACGCATTAAATATGAAATTTAATCATCTGATAAACCTTTTTAAGTCCAAGGTGGATTTTCCACATATACATTGAGGAGAAAAATTGTATAGCTTTTTGGACATTAGTTTTGAAGTATGCAGCTGATCAGCAATTTTCCCTTCATTTTCAAGGCTGTAGTTACCTTCAATCATGCAAAATAGCATAAGGAAAAACTGCTTATAAAACAGCTTTCCTTTGCTCTGCCTCTGATATATCCTTTCTTCTATAAATGATTCATCTGTAGCTTAATGCAGTAAACATCTGTAATCTGAGCGATTCTTTCATATATATTTATATTTGGCACAGTCACCAGGGACGGCTCGAGTTTGTAGAACTTAGTTCAGTTGGATTTTTTTTAATTCCATATTTATTAAATTACTTTTTTTGACTAAAATGAACAGAAACAGTAGTCTCAGGAGTTTAATTTATTGTGCAAAGAAGCCAAAGAACCTTCACAGTGCATAAAGGATTTGGTGTGTATATCAAAGTGATGGAAATGGATAGTGTTAGTTGCTTCCTGGCAATTAAAAATGTAATAACATTCCATGATCTGAGATCTGAAGAAGTTTTATCCTGTGTGTAACTTTCTATATAAATTACAAATCTGCAGGCATTTGGATTACAAAGGAATATAAAATGCAGAGAAATATCAGATATTTTCAAAAGACTGGCCTGATGAATATATATTGAATGAGAGACCATAAGTCCATAGCAAAATTTGGAATGTGGCCTTCAATACTAAAATCACTTTGTAAAAGCCCCCATATGTATTAGATACCCACGAACCCACCGATGTGGATGATAATCTAAGTATGGGGCCTACATATATTTGATTGTCGGGATTATATCCAATTTCGGACTGCTGGCTAACATGTCAACTGGTAGTCTTCTCATAGATAGCATCAGAGGTCTTAGCACCTTGTATTGTTTATCCACACCCCCTCCCCCTCTGATTAGCAGATCAGTGGCTTTAGACTATATAGTTATATATTTGTATATAGGTCTGTATATATTTTGGGACATATGCAAGATTGACAATAAGTCTTCCATGATAAAGGGACCCCATATCGGTTCCCATGCCTGCTACCTAGCTAGTTATACTGATGGACGATTTGCATAGTTCTGCAATGCAAATATGTAAAACTTTGCATTTGATTACATCATTCATCAGCTCAATTAGGATTTAGTTATCCCCTTATTGATGGTAAGGTCAGCTATTACCCCCCAGCACTGCACTTTACACATTTGATAAGCAGTTCATGCATCTTCCCCCTGTGTATCCTCCTTGTGTCTTCTATAGTGTTTTTAGTAAGGTTGACAAAGAGCTCATCACATCCGTGCCCTATTTTGGTCCAGCACTTGGGATACTTAGGGTGAGGTATCCGGCTCAGCACATAGGTGCAGAACCTATCTAGGGTGGTCAGGGCCCCCAGGGACAAGCAGTAGGTTTAGTCAGGGATAATCGTCTTTCCTTTCCCTAGACAAAGGGTTTCCCTTCCCTTTAACAGTTCGCTTGGTACTTCCACATACCTAGCATGACAAGTAGATGGCCAATCCGAGGATTTGAATCCTCGGGAGAATAATATGGCATTTTGTATCATTAAGCAGGGTATGACGCCAAGTGCTTGTAAAGAACCAAATTACATTTTATGTTCATCTGGGTCCTCATCCGGCTTCTCTGGATCTCATTCACTACATCCGTCATCGCACGCCTCACTTTCAGTAACGAGCCTACCACTGGTTAAAACCGTAAAAACATTACTTAACATTCATTTTGCACACACCTTCCACTTCTTAAAGGCAGTCTTCACACCGAGATCTTTTACAGGCATTTCTTTCTTTACAGATCCCAGCTTCTTAGCTATGGCCACTTAAGGAGCGGTTTATGCTTTCCTTCCTGAGAAAATAGACGCTCTCCTCCTTTACTTCCTTCATACTGGAATTACGCTCATTAGCTGACAGGGGCTCACACTCCACTTCAGTCTTCTTTACTCCTTCTTCCTTCTGTCTTCTCTCTACACCACCCAACTCCACCCTGCTACATCTGACCCTGCAGGTTGTTTCTTTGCTTGTCACTACTCCCTATCTGCTTTGTACCAGGAAGCTTCTTTCCCTATATCTCCTCTGTGTTGGGGAATATACTCCACCTTTAACCCATGCCATCCTGTCAATCCCTCTAGATTCCCCTACACTGAGGGGCCAGGGACCCAGTGACACCTGGTGGTGGCCGACCAAATTACACAGGGGAAACACATAACAATACAGTACATCACTATCACATTTCACTAAAATGCACCAATTTATCATATTATTCTATAACATTGTTCAGGGGCGGTAGGGCACTGGACACCCTCTTACAGTCACAAAAACCACAAGTGAAGTAATGAGAAGACCCAAGTTTCTGAGTCTCCTCCGTAGTGAGATGTGAGCTGATTAGTGCACCACCATCAGCAAATGGCTGTGTTTTCCTGTTCCACCAGTCAGCACAGACAGCGGATCAAAGGCACGCCAACAAGTTGCAGCTCACATGCTGTAAAATGTTGGATTTCCTGAGGAGGCCTCTCGTGATGATTTTGATAAAGTGCGAGTGCCATGACGCAGACTGCAGCGCTGTACATTTGTCTTTTTCATGTTTCTATCCATTTGCACAATAAATCAGAAATAAGACTGAACTATAAATTGTTTACAGAGTCTTGTTTTTGTCTTAGAACATTTTTTCCTTATCTTGTGTTGTTGCAGCAAGAATCAAACTTTCAATGTGGCACCTGTATATGAGAAATATATCTGCTGATCCAAACACAGATCAGATACTTCTCGCTAGGTGAGTCCCCTGCATGCTAATCATGTGCTTTAACGTTCAATGCAAGGTAATCAGTAAGGAAAGGCCAATGGGAATGCAGGAGACTGCACTCTGTAACAAGGAATTATTTCCCCCTGGTGGCATGAAAGCAAACGGACGTCTTTCATGTATACATCTATCTGACAGAGAGGTAGATGTTTGTGCCTTGACAGGGCTTGCAGACTCCTCTCTGCACTAGGGCTTATTAAACTAATCCTTCCGTTTGTGTTGTCACAATGTTTTAGACTATTGCCGGTTGTATCTAACAGCTACTGCGGCGTGCCACGAATCAAAATGAAAAGCACAAACATCGATAATTTATGTTTTTTCGATGCTAAGATGCTCCTCACCATAAGACACCATAGAGTTAGACAGTAAAAAATAGGAAAAATATTTTTCCTATTTTTTAAAAACCTGGTGGTGTAAAGTGGAGGGGGCCAGAAGCACTAATTTTAATATAATGGGGTAGAATAGGGAGGTAATAAATCTTGTTTCTCAATAGTGTTGTGTATTATACACACACAGCTCTGCTACATGCACAGTTACACTAACATAAACCGCCCTGCTACATGCACAGTTGTAATTATCTACAACACTCTTCTACATACACAGTTACACTTACATACACAACTCTCCTACATACGCATTTACACTTTCATACACAGCTCTGCTACATACACAGTTACACTTACATACACAACTCTGCTACATAGGCATTTGCACTTACATACAGAGCTATGCTACATGCACAGTTACACTTACAAAGCCCAGCTACAGTGCCATGCCAAAGTATTCGGCCCCCTTGAATTTTTCAACCTTTTCCCACATTTCAGGCTTCAAACATAAAGATAAAAATGTTAATGTTATGGTGAAGAATCAACAAGTGGGACACCATTGTGAAGTTGAATGAAATGTATTGCCTATTTTAAACTTTTATAAAAAATAATAAACTGAAAATTGTGGTGTGCAATATTATTCAGCCCCTTTAAGTTAATACTTTGTAGCGCCACCTTTTGCTGCGATTACAGCTGCAAGTCACTTGGGGTATGTCTCTATCAGTTTTGCACATCGAGAGACAGAAATATTTGCCCCTTCTTTCTTTGCAAACATCTGGAGCTGAGTGAGGTTGGATGGAAAGCGTTTGCATTTGCATATACAGCTTTGCTAGATGCATATTTGCACTTACATGCACCGCTCTGCTCCATGCACAGTTGCACTTACATACAAATCTCTCCTACATGCACAGTTACATTGAATACAAAGCTCTGCTACATGCACAGTTGCACTTACATACACAGATCTGATACATGCATCACACTGCTACATGCACAGTTGCACTTACATACACAGATCTGATACATGCATCACACTGCTAGATGCACAGTTACACTTACATACACAGCTCTGCTATATGCACAGTTACATTAAATATAAAGCTCTGCTACATGCACAGTTGCACTTACATACACCACTCTGCTACATGCACAGTTACATTTACCTACACAGCTCTTCTACATGCACAGATACATTAAACACACAGTTCTGCTAAATGCACAGTTACACTTACATACACAGCTCTGCTACTTGCACATTTACACTTACATACACAGCTCGGTTACATGCACAGTCATACTTGCACACACAACTCTGCTACATGCACAGTTACACTTACATAAACAGCTATGCCACATGCACAGTTTCACTTACATACAGAGCTCTGCTGCTTTGCACAGTTACATTTACACACACACAGCTCTGCTACATGAACATTTGCATATACTATACATTAGCATATCTTGCAGTTCCTAAATGGAGGCTGCACATCCTTAGCAGGTGATGGACCTTCTACACAGTTAACTGCAGGACCATTAAGGTCATGTGATCAGTCACATAAGCTTAAAAGTTGTTAAATTGTTTGTCTGGAATAGTGTTGGGCAGTCTGGCTCTTTTTGATGATCTGGTTCCCATGGCTCCGCTCACCAAAAAGAGCCGGATCTTTCAGATCGTTCTCGGCTCCTTATTAAATATGTGTTCACCCCAGGTGCTGAAACCCCACCCACCCATGGCAAAACCCCACCCACTTACAAGTGACCAATTAGACTGTTGAGTAGGTGGAGTTTAGCTGTGGGTGGGCGGGATTTCAGCAACAAAAAGAGCCGTTTAGAGATTTTATTGGCTCACACTAGTAATCCGGCTCCTGTCAGTCACTGCAGGGAGCTGTATCTTTGTGTCAGATCGTTCGCGACCTACACATCACTAGTGTGAAAGGTCCGTCAGCTGTTCACCTCCTCTAGGGTCTGTCCATTCCGCTCCCTGCAGCTTCCTTCCTTGCTCTGCACTGATCACATAGATCAGTGTGGAGCAGGAGAGGAGAGGGCAGCTCTCTGTCATTGGCGAGGGCACAATGCCAGAGTTCTCCTCCATCACATGAAGCTACTTCCAGACTATGCCTGGAGCAGCCGTTTTAGGGTGAATATGTCTGCACTCGATGCAAGCATGTTGCGTATTTGGAAACCAAGGTAACTGATCTAAATAAGCAACTTGCAACACTCAGGGGCATTGCAAACCTGGAGAGGAGTTTAGAGCTCACTGAGCTTTCTCTGGCTGGGGCCAGTGATATGGAGGAGGGTGGAGGTGGAGAAGATCAGGACCCAGAGGTAGGTAGTTGGGTAACAGTTAGAAGAAGAGTTAGGGGGAAAAGTGTCAGGGAGCCTAGTCCTGACCTGGCGCAACCTAGTAAATATGCCTGTTTGGCTGATATTAAGAATGAAGGGCCAGGACTAGGGTCACTACAGCAGGACATTGCTCCTAGAAACCAGGAAAACAACTGCTGTAGGAAGGAGGGAAATAGGAGTGCAGCAAAGCCCACACAGATGTTGGTGGTAGGGGTCTCTACAATTAGGCGGACAGACAGGGTCATCTGTCGCCGGGACCGTGAATTTTGAACAGTATGTTGTCTGCTGGGTGCTCGGGTTCGGCATATTGCGGATCGGATAGACAGATTGCTGGGTGGGGCTGGGGAAACCCCAGTGGTCATGGTGCACATTGGTACTAATGACAAAGTAAGAGGCAGGTGGAAGGTCCTTAAAAATGATTACAGGGAACTAGGAGAGAAGCTGAAGTCCAGGACCTCCAAGGTGGTGGTTTCAGAAATACTACCGGTGCCACGAGCATCACTAGAAAGACAGCGGGAGCTTAGGGAGATAAACATGTGGCTTAGAAATTGGTGCAGGAAGGAAGGGTTCGGGTTCATGGAGAACTGGGCTGACTTCTCAGTCGGCTACAGGCTCTGCAGTAGGGACGGGTTGCACCTCAATGGGGAAGGTGCAGCTGTGCTGGGGGAGAAAATGTTCAGAAGGATGGAGGAGCTTTTAAACTAGGATCTGGGGAAAGGGAGGGAAGTGGAGCAAAAAAGGGGATAGATAGAGCAGATAGAGACAGGGAGACGGTAGGGGTCAATGAAGGATTGGGGGGGGGATGGGACATGCAAGGAAGGTAGGGAGGCTAGGAGTAATAAAGGTGTTAATAGGATTAAATGTCTACTAGCAAATGCAAGAAGTCTTGCAAACAAAATGAATGAATTGGAGACTCTTATGTCAACCATGGATTATGATGTGGTGGGCATTACGGAAACCTGGCTGGATGAAAGCCATGACTGGGTGACAAACATACAGGGTTATAGTACATTTAGGAGGGACAGGAAAGACAAAAAAGGTGGTGGGGTGTGTATATTTATCAAATCTAACCTAAAACCTGTGTTGAATGATGACATTGCGGGGAACTGCAACAATGTAGAGTCAGTATGGGTAAATGTACATGGGGAGGGTAACAATGGAAAAATGCTAATTGGAGTTTGCTCTAAGCCTCCTAACATACCTGAAAAAATAAAGGGTGAAATGCTGGAACAAATTGAAAAGGCAGCTAATAATAATAATCGGGTTCTTATTATGGGGGATTTCAACTATCCAGACATACAGTGGGACATAGAATCATCTGGTTGTGCTAAAAGCTGTAAATTCTTAACTACCATTCAAGACCATTTCCTCTCTCTCAGATGGTAGATGAACCGACCAGGGGAGAAAATTTTCTAGATCTGGTCCTGTCAAATAGACCGGAGACAATTTCAGATCTACAGGTTCGGGAGCACTTGGGCACCAGCGATCATAATATGGTAAGCTTCAACGTAATATTCAATAGAACATTTCAAAGGGGAAATGCTAAAACCTGGAATTTTAGGAAAGCTGATTTCAACAAATTAAGGGAAGAGATTAAATGTGTAGATTGGGACAAAGTCATGGTAACTGGGGATACCGAACATAAATGGGGTAAGTTTAAGGATATACTACTAGAGTCCTGTAAAAAACGTATACCCTCTGGTAATAAAATGTCCCGGAATAAAAAGAAACCACTATGGATGAATAAGACTGTACAAAGTATAATAAAACAAAAACAAGGGGCGTTAAAAATCTTGAAGGCTGAGAATACAGAAATAGCATTTCAGGAGTATAAAGATATCAATAGGCAATGCAAAAAAGAAATCAAACAAGCAAAACTAGCTACTGAAACAAAAATCGCCAATGACATTAAAATAAATCCCAAAATCTTTTATAAATACATTAATGTCAAAAGGAAAACACAGGATAGTATCGGCCCCTTAAAATATAATAACAAGTTAGTTATAGAGGACAAACTGAGATATTAAATAGGCATTTCTCATCTGTGTTCACCAAGGAACTGACTGTACCAGGGATCATTCAACAAGTGAAAATCAAAGTTCCCCACCAGATATAATTAATTTAACACAAGAAGAAGTACACCAACGTAAATTAATTGTAAATTAAAGTAAAAGTAAATTAAACATTGACAAATCCCCAGGGCCAGATGGCATTTATCCACGAATATTGAGGGAATTGAGCTCCGTAACTGACAGACCACTGTATCTCATCTTTTTAGACTCTCTTGTAACAGGGTTGGTGCCTCAGGATTGGAGGATTGTTGATGTGGTACCGATATTTAAGAAAGGTAAGAGGGTAGATCCAGGCAACTACCGTCCAGTAAGCCTGACATCAGTAGTATGCAAAGTTTTTGAGGGCATTTAAGGGATGACATGCAAAAATATGTTGCAGAAAATAATATAATAATTGACAGACAGCATGGATTCATGAAAGATAAGTCGTGTCTAACCAACCTGTTGGGGTTCTATGAGGGGGTAAGTGCAAACCTGGATATTGGTAATGCAGCTGATGTGATTTATTTGGACTTTGCAAAGGCATTTGATACTGTACCACATAATAGCCTTATACTAAAGCTCCAGAAGCAAGGACTAGGGGACACAATATGCAACTGGGTAAGGAATTGGCTAAAAGATAGGAAACAAAGAGTAGTCATAAATGGTATATTCTCTAAATGGGCTATAGTCAGCAGTGGGGTGCGGCAGGGATCTGTGCTAGGACCAATTCTTTTTAGTCTCTTTATTAATGACCTTGTGGATGGGATTGATAGTAAAGTGTCCATCTTTGCTGTTGACACCAAACTTAGTAGGATATTAAAAACTGACCTTGATAGTACAATATTACAAAAAGATCTGGATAAGATGTCAGAATGGGCAGATACTTGGCAAATGAGATTTAATGTTGATAAATGTAAAGTAATGCACCTAGGACATAATAATCCTATAACTGCGTATACATTAAATGGAAGTAAACTTGGGACTACAGATCAGGAGAAGGACTTGGGTATTCTCATTACAAATAAGCTGAGCAGCAGCACTCAATGTCAAGCAGCAGCTGTAAAAGCAAACAAGATTCTAGGGTGTTTAAAAAAGAGAGAGATTAGATCCCGTGATCCCAACGTATTGTTACCCCTCTATAAATCACTTGTAAGGCCACATCTGGAATATGGGATCCAGTTTTGGGCTCCACATTTTAAAAAGGACATTCAGAATTTAGAGTCAGTTCAAAGGCAGGCAACTAGACTACTACAAGGAATGGAAGGCCTCCCATATGATGACAGGTTGAAATAGTTAGATATGTTTAGCTTAGATAAAAGATGTCTCAGAGGAGATCTCATTTATATGTATAAATACATGTGTGGTCAATATAAAGGACTGGCACATGACTTATTTCTTCCAAAGACAATACTAAGGACCAGGGGACACTCACTGCGAGTGGAAGAAAAGCAATTCCGACAGCTAAATAGGAAAGGGTTCTTTACAGTTAGAGCAGTCAGACTGTGGAATGCCCTACCACAAGAGGTAGTAATGGCAGATACTATAACAGCTTTTAAAAAAGGGCTGGATGATTTCCTCAGTACACACAACATTGTTGGTTATAAATTACTTGGTGACCAGGTGTAGAACTGGTGGAGGAAGGTTGAACTAGATGGACCTAGGTCTTTTTTCAACCTTAGTGACTATGTAACTATAAAGGCACACACACTTTGTATCAGGAGTTTATTTTGTTAAAAAGTGCATATTAGGCCCTCTGCGCACGCTGCAGTTTTTGCCCCGGATTTGCTGCGGTTTTGCTGCATGAATAGCTGCAGAAAATGTTCATAACCTTCCTGCAGTCCTTCCCCAGCAAAACCTATGGTAAATAGAAATGGTGTGTGCACTGCGTTTTTTTTCCTCTACAGGTTTTGCTGCAGAATTTCTGCAGCAGAAAGAATGAGCATGTCACTTCTTTTCTGCAGGTACCTGCAGTTTTCGCCATAGATAATGGTAAAAAACTGCAAGGACCAAACCCGTGGAAAAACCATGGCAAAAACGTGGCAAACTGCGGCAAAAACGCGGGTGCAGTATTCTGCCAGAGGATGCGGATAATTCTTAGACCTCTGCCACACTCACGTGGAAATCATGCACATGCCGTGAGACACGTATTTTCCCTGCGTGTTGCGTTTGGTAAGTATGTATCTCTGGTATGTGCGGTCCATGTGTGTTCTCCGTGTGCTATCCGCGATAATACACAGAGAACCGGTAATTTACATACTCACATGGTCCTCGCTACTGTCCAGGGTTCTGATCTTCGGCTCCAGCCCCACCCACTCCCCGCTGATGCTGCTTCCGGCCGAGTGGAGTGGCGGAGATAAGAGCATGTGACAGCACGCCCACCTCCATAACACGCTCATAATGAGCGGCGGCCGGCAGTAACTGTTTGGAGCGGAAGATTCTGCAGGGCTGGTGGAGGTGAGTATGTGTTTTTTTTATTTTAAAATAATGACACGTGTTTCTCCGGCGCGTGTCACACGGGATCGCATTCACACTACATCCGTGTGGTACGGGTGCGGGCCGTGTGACACCCGTGCTGCCGGAGAACACGTGGACATGTCGGCGTGAGGAACACACGGACACACGTAACTTACATGTGTCCAAACAATTATGAAACCATATGTCCACGTGTGTACGTGCCTCCGGTACGTAAAAAAAATGACAAACACGTACTGGAGGCACGAACGTGTGACAGAGGCCTTATGAAAAGTCAATTTTCTAGTGCAGAACATAGCCTTGTAATGCTAAAAATAAGGTATGTCCTTATTTTCCTTTACGGAAGCGAGTCAGAAAGCAATGTCTTTTAACCAGATATGTGTGATTGTATATCTGAAAGTATTAACGGTGTTATTTTATATTCTAATTTGGTTAGTTTTGACGACATTATGGACGCTGTGATTGAGGCTTTACGACAATCACCTCCCATGTATTTATCATCAGGGCAGACCTGTAAACAACCCCTTCCATGCCAAATGTCGGGCAGAGAACTCTATATGTCAACCTCATACCCACTGGAGTCCAGTCCTGTAATAGCCTGTCAGCGTGATGGCTATTATATAAAAGAAATAGAAAACACGGGAGACCAAAACAATGCAACCACAACACATTAAAGGATTTAGTTTACATTTGCCTTTTAGATTTTATCCATCTGCAAGAACCATAGTGTCCTTGATGTCCAGCTGGGCTAACATAGATCTGCCAATGGAGAATGTGACTACATGAAAACAGAGCAATGGGTTACACAGTGCAAAGTGTAAAGACTTTGGGCTACACAGACCTTGCTGAATAATGGCAGGAAAAGCAGGTGATATTCTATCTGTCTATCCATTTATAAGGGAAAAATTCATGAACATAGTCTTGTTTATAAATATTTACATGTTTTTAGCTGTTATGCACGTACCTAACTCCAACGAGGGTAAAGGGAGATATAAAGCCTACAATACAGCAGCTGCACCCACATCCTACTGGTTCCTGTACAGACTAGAAAACTTCTATCTGCACAACTAAAAACACCAACTCAGACCTGACTCCCTGAAAAGCCATCAAACAGTTTCTTATTCCACCTGGGGAATTAGAGGAAAGGCTGCGACACACAACTATCCAAGACACGGAGAATGTACAGAGGCATATGAGGACCCAAAACAACTAAACTCATGTGAACAAGGGGGAAAAAGGAGCATAATAAATGAAAGCAAGAGAAATCTCCTACCAAGCTAACTGAGGATGGAGAAAGGTAAATAAGAAAACACAGAGCAGTAAAACAAATGGTCTCTGCCTAGCAGGAAAAATCCCTTTGTTGCAGAGCTTGATCTCCTCAGCAAATATCCACCAACAACTATAGCCAGGAAATAAGACAGATAAAAATATAAATAACCCCACCCAGGATGTGATAAGACAGGCAAAACAGGCAAATAAGAAACACTTGAATATAGCAAACAAAGGAAAGAAAAGCAAATGTAAGAGAACAATCAGCAGTTGGACAGCGACTGACCAAGCTGAGAAGGAAACTAACAAAGTAGCAAGAGGTCACCAGATCAAGTCCCGAGACAAGTAGTTATCCTTAATTGTTATTTCTTTGAATTTGTTCTTTTAGTTATACCTTTATTTTGTGCCCTTGAATTATTCTTCACCCTTCAGGACTACCCTTTGGAATGTATAAAGAGCATTATAATCAATGTGATATGTGTAGAGATCTATCAAAAAAAGAAAAAGTGTAATCTAACTGTGCATACCACTGTAGATGAATATGTCATACATGCTTTGTAGCATGGGGCATAACTTAATCATAAAGTTAGTGTAAGAAGCAGACGGGGATAACTACAGTGCAGGATCACCATTTCTCTTTGTTAGAGGTTGACTTTATACACAATATATATCTCTTTCATAAGGTTGATCAAATACTAGTGTGCGAGTTCTTTAGAAGTTGAGAAGCTTTGCATTGTTACGGTATATCACAAGACAAGAGTAAAAGTGCTTCCAGATTGACACTGAATGTGAACTAATACAAACTTAAAGTTTCTTCCTAAATTTAAGAATGGATGTCTATTTTTTTTCCATACATAAACATTTACTGGTTATGCTACTTTGAAGTCCAATGGGCTTGTGATTATAACTTGATCTTGGAATCAGTTTATTTGGTGTGAATAAATATGTTCCTTATGCAGTATGTATTTCATTCCTATAATTTGCCAATAAATTAATTAGCTTCCTATTAAATTAACCCTATTATGTCTGATCTTGCACAGGAAAACCAATCTAGTTGTCTCACCACTGCTCTCTTCCTTTATGGCCATTGCCCTTTTCATAAGTTGCCCTATGAACTCCAGCGATGTCATCATCCAAGGCCTTTTAACACTCATGAACCTACAGTTCTTGTGTGTGCCTCTCGTGACTCTGTCTTCTGGTGTTCCCTTCTCTGTTCATCTGCCTACTTGACTGATCGGCACTGTTCCACATACCATCTGGCAAGTCCAGCATGCTGTGCCACCACCATCAGTCTATGTTGTCTACCCTGAACTGTTGAGCCTTAGAGAATCCAACTTATCAGGGGATTCATTAAAGGGAACCTGTCAGAATCCTAAATGTAATAAAGCTGTATATATATATAGGGTTAATCTGCAAATTGATAGAGTGAAAATGTTGTACAGCTGATATATTAAAAGTGCAGCTACCAGGAGAAAATGAACTTTGTTCTTCCTGGGAGCTGATAGCTTTCAGACATAGATGCATGGCAGAAGCAACTGCAGTCACCACTCAGAACACAGTGACTAGTGACTGTTCGCACACCCCAGCACTTTGACAGCTTCCTGTGCAGTGCATCTGTGCAGAATGTCCATCAAACAGCTGAGCCCTGCTTACACCTAAGTCCAACAATGACTGCAGCTGCACAGTGAATCTCTCATTGACTGACTGATGAATAAAGTTCATTTACTCCTAATAGCCATGTACTCAGTAAGACAGCCTTGTAACACTATTAACCTGTATCTGCAGGTTAATATAATTTTTGGACATGGCAGGTTCTCTTTAACACCTAAACTATCTCTGTAAATGGAACCTGTCCCCTTTGTGGATTTCAGAATTTTGTTGTGAGATAGAAATTAAAAATAAGATAACTAATTTAAAGTAAGATTCCACTAGTAATACTCCATAAGCCATGATCTGTATAACATAGAAAAATGCTTTTCCTATACTCACCTGCGGGGCAGTCCGCTGGGCATCGCTGGTCTTGAGCTGGCACCTCCTCTCTTCCTTCCATCGCTGTCCCCCTTCTTGCTTCAGGTGGATGACACATCCTACATCATCCTCACAGAGTCCAGCATTGCATAAGCAAACTTCTCTCTGCCCTGCTGCAGGCAAAGTAAAGTATTGTAATGTGCAGGTGTAGGGAAAGGTCAAAGACCGCCTGCCCATGCGCACTACAATACTTTCATCTGTTCAGCGAGGCATAGAAAAGAGTGTGTGCTCTGGAGTTCAATGGAGGCCTCTGTGTGGATGATGTAGGACGCGTCATCAACACGAAGCAGGCAGAGGACAACAATGGCAAGAAATTAGGAGGCGCCAGATCATGACCAGCGACGCCCATCAGACCAGACTGCTGCTCAGAAGAGTATACTCAAAGCTGTTTTTTATGTTATACAGATTTGCTTGGGCACTTATATACAGTATTCTAGAATGCAGTATATAAGGGCTCACTTGTGGTGGCCGCAGCTTATAGGGGACAAATCTGGTAACAGGATCCCTTTAAATGGAATCTGTCAGCAGGTTTTTGGTATGTAATCTGAGCACAGCATGACATTGGGGCTGAGAAACAGATGTGCTGTTGTTTATTTACAATGAAGGTTTTATCACCAGGTGATTATCCTTGCCTGGACTATGGGGTTAGTGAACAGTTGTCTGACCATGCCCTTTCCTCTGATGAGCAGCTCACCGTAATATACAATGTACACACAAAGCCACAGTTAGTATTCTGAGCACTGCCATATCAAAGAACTCTGATTGTGTCACAAGTACTGCACCCAGTAAACTAAGTGACACATCCCTGGAATCAGGGTCTCTTTTCTTACATTATGCTGCACTCAGATGAGGGAGCAAAAATTTGGTGACAGATTCTCTTTAAAATAAAAGGTAAATATATGGAAAAAAAAATGTATATATGAAATATATATTGGTACTGTAGAGATTTTCTAGACAATTTTCAAGTGTTAGTGATGGTTAAAACCAAAAAAAACAACAGTACTTTCAATGATATTCTAGCCTATCACCACTAATGATAAATACTAAGTTTAATAGCCATACTTCCTCCGCTTGTGTGGATTTATATGCACATAAATTTTGGTAACCTTCTGTCACAGACTGCTTTTGATCTGGAAGGTTGTAAATTCTCCATAAATAGTATAAAAATAATGGTACTAGTACAGGGCCAGGCTTGTTTATCACATCCAGCAGAGAGAATCCAGCACTACAACTTTTGAAGAATGATTTTAGCTTCTACAACCCGACCCAGATTTTCCAGTGTTATACTCCGCCAGCAGCTTAGTACTCAGGAATATTAGCTTCATGTACAAGCATCATTTTACTTGGTGCATTTATAACAGTAAATTAGAGTGTGCCCATTATTAGAGACAACTATCATCCATTAATATTACACTAAGTTATATATTTTGGAGGAAATTTGGCTCCAATCTAACAGATAGCCAGGTAATTTCTGATTAAGACATTGGTTTGAGTTTTATATTTATGTTCAAAGTATATTTTTGGATACTTTAGGAACAGGAAAATCAGCTCTGTTGTTCTTATAATGACTTTATTTCGGAAAAAAATAAATAAAATTGAAGCCCCTTAATGTCCAGTGTCAGTGTCAGTGTTTCCTTTGGTGTGACACTGAAACAAAGAAAGGAAACTGATTGAAGAAGATTAGGTGCATTTTTTGGCACCTAGAGTATCAGTTGTGGCATCTTCTCAGAGTGGAAAATAAATGTTATGTTGATACATAGCTTGCACAAAATTAAAGGGAACCTGTCACCAGATTTGGGGTATATAAGCTGCGGTCACCACCAGTGGGCTCTTATATACAGCATTCTAACATGCTGTATATAAGAACCCAGGCTGCTGTATAGAATATAAAAATCACTTTATAATACTCACCTAAAGGACATTGCATTGCAGACTGGTCAGACGGGTGTCTCTGTTCTCCAGTACCAGCGTTTCCTCTTTCAGCCAACTTTGTCCTTCTTCTTCTAAAGCCTGGGTGCATGACGCATCCTATGTCATGCACACGAGCCGGCATTAAGGTCCCGCACAGGCACACTACAATAATTTGATCTGCCCTGCTTATGGCAGATCAAAGTGCGCCTGCGCAGGACCCCTTAGGTGAGGACCACAACGCCCCTTAGGTGAGTATTATAAAGTGATTATTACATTCTACACAGCAGCCTGGGCTTTTATATACAGCACGTTAGAATGCTGTATATAAAAGCCCACTGGTGGTGGTCGCAGCTTATTGTCGCCAAATCTGGTGACAGGTTCCCTTTAAACCTAATAGTATATAGTAGTAATCTGGCATATTTGAACTTAAAAAAATGCATATGCCTTAGTATTGATTTAATTGATCATATTATTATAATTAATTCAGATTTTGCCTATATTTATAACATAAAATTAAACCAAACCCAACCTTCCTTAAAGAGGTGGCCCACAGGCTGAAGAAATTTCAATCTAAATCCCTATTTATTTCCCCAGTCTAAACTGATTTCTAATATGGCTGTATTAAAAATTCCCTATCCTTCCCTGACTACACTATGTAGCTAGTATTGATTTTGTTCCCTACTTCCTGTCTGATGATGGTTCATTTGAGACTGCCAGTGCATGCTGGGATACTCAAACAATGAGTCATTAGAGCAGAGGCAGAAGCTACAGTCACTGTCATAGCCTCTGCTTCCTCCCTGAAATGTCAACAGTGCCACTCGTTTCAGCGGCTGCTCTGTCCTTGCTCTGTGTTTTCCTGCTCTGTCCTTCCCTGCTTGCTGTGCACTGTGCAATCTGCACAGTGACAGCGTCCGCTCTGTTGCCACCTCGAATCAGTAGAGCCAGCAACACAAAGAAATACACACTTTTAGTGCACTCAGTGGATATGGCGGCATGCAGAGACCAGTGCCACCCCATATTAATATCAGTTGCAGGTGTGCGCTAGTCTCTGAATGCTGCTGGGTACTCAGAGCAATGTACACTATCAGTGTGCAGTGTCAGTATTGCCGGTTAAGTGATCTGAATAAAAGAGTCGCTAAGGTACTGCACATCGCACAGTTCACAGCGAGCAGCAACAAAGAAGGCAGGGACAGAGCAGCTCCTGAAATACGCATCACTGATGACACTTCATTTCAGAGAGGGGGCAGAGGATGTGACAGTGACTGCAGTCCCTGCTTCTGATGAAGCTTTGTTTGAGTATCCCATCATACCCTGGAATTCTCAAAGAGAACATCATCAGGCAGGAAGTACTACTTTACTATAGCCATATTATAAATCAGTTTAGATTGGTGCAATATCTAGACAGGGATTTAGATTTATTCAGCCTTCTGACCACCCCTTTAATTTTAGTCACCATTACAAAAGAAATAAAACTTAACATTGTTAACTAATTAAAAATTTTAATTTAATTGCTTCATCTTAATGGGTTAGTTCGAAACTAACATTGATTTTAATCCTAATGTCTGTCTATTTAATGTAATAATCTAATGCCATTTTTTAATACAAATTAATTAAAAAGTCACTACCATTTTTTCTCTGCACCAACTACTTTATTTTTCTTACCTACTTCCGTTTGGATGACGCGTCATTTCAGAATCACCACTGCATCCTGGTATACTCAAGCGGGAGGGGAAGAAGCTGCAGTTACTGCTAGAGCATCTGTCACTACCTTGAAATGAAGCGTCATCAGTGAAGTTTATTTCAGGGGCTGGGCTTATGACGCTTGATTACAGGGGGGACAGAGGCTGTGGCAGGTTTAGCAGTCTCAGCCCCCTGATGACATCCAGTTTGAGAATCCCAGCACGCACTGTGGATTCTGAAAGAATATGTCATCTAAACATAAGTTGGGAAAAAAGAAATAAATAAAGCAGTTAATGTGGAAATGAAACAGTGGGTACTTTTTAATCAAATTATATTAGAAAACCAATTAAATTATTACATTAAATGGCTAGACATTTAAGCATAAAATCGATGTTCATTTTGGACCATCCCTTAATCAAATTTAAACATAAAGGTTTTAAGCAATAACAGTTCCAACTCTGATGGACTTAGGATAAATACAATATCACGATGTACAGGCTATGTGCACGTGTGCCACCCCCGTGGAAGCAGGCGAGCTGCTCGGATCCGGGTACGCTGTGGCTCGAGGGTCTCCGGACCTGGGTCATGCGGCAACTCAAATGAAAGGGGGCATTTACAGGGGAATGTATATATAGTTTGTGACGCCACCTGTGGTGTACGATAATTTGGGAGTACCGCCGCTGCCTTTGGGAGTACTCGGGGTGATGAAGTGGGGCAGCAAGGTGTCATAGCCCTCCATGGGTAGGGGGATGCCCCGGGACTCGGTGTGGGGTGCCATAGGATGCAGGGGTCACTTTCGTACTTACTCAGTCAATAAGCAGACGCTGACAACTGGGTAAACCAACTCTCTGGATGCCGCTGCCGTTGAGGGGAGCTCGTCCGAGTCAAGTTCCCTATAGTGTTGCCTGGTGATCTGTGACTTGCCTCCTGGCACTAATTTTAACTTCAACATGGTGGCCCAGTAGTAAGGAACTTACTGGGCCTCGCTCCCCACTGTGGCTAAGTGTGGGAGTTTGCTCTCAGGGTTCACGCTTGGGATTTTCTGGACCATTTTGGATTGGAATGTCCTATCCCCCTCGTTGTGCTAATGCCCCGATTCTGGAGCGGGTGGAAACAGATCATAAAGGCTCCATTCTCCTCAGGTGAATTGTCGGGTTCCCTGAAGCTACTCCCCGACCTAAGGTCCATGTACCCCGTCGTGTCTTCAGTCCCGGACCAGTGATAGGGCTAGACTGCTGGCTGTCCTCCTCGACATGTCCAAGCCCCTTGCCACAATCCCGTGTGACCGGGGGTCCAATTCCTCTAGGCCCAGACCACCGTCTGCAACCTAGACAGCTTCTCTAGGAGCCACTGCTCCCGACTTCCTCTCACTCTCTCTCTCTGACACTTTTCTCTGACTACACTCCTCACCTCCTCTCCCTGACCCCCCAGGTGGGTGACTCTATTCCACTCAAGCCATCCACTGGTGTATCTGGTGGGTGTGGTGCAGGGTGTATCTAGGATTTGATTTGCTGTTGGAGGCAACACTACTTAGATAGGGACCAAGAACCATGAGGGTCTTGGAATACTGCATGGAAGGGCAATTTGTGCAGTACCCTGTGATGACTTGATAGTCCAGGGGCTTCACACACATGTTTGTTCAATTTGCTATAATACATTTTTGCGCAATACTAGAATATGTGCAGCTGTGTCCTTCTTTATCTTTAGTCTTAGCTCAAAACATCATAAGATATGTGACACGAGATAACCAGCTTTGAAAAAAATGTTTTTTTTTTATATTATGTCAGAAATTGTTTATGCCATATTTTTCTAAAAGTAGCCATCCAGTGATTATGATGTAAATATTAGTCTGTCAAGGGTTTCCTAGCATTACTAGTATACTGAATTTGCATCTCATGAAATTGGAGCCTTTTTCATGTTATTCCCAACTGGCCAAGTTATTACCTATCCACAGTATAAATTATTACCTGCTGATTGCTGGAACCCCATCAATATCTGGAGAAAAGAACTTAGGGGTACTTTGCATACTACAACATCACAGCTGCGATGTCGGTGGGGTCAAATCGAAAGTGACGCACATCCGGCTTCGTTGTCGACATCGGAGTATGTGAATCGTTTTTACTACGACTAACGAGTGCAAAAGTGTTGAAATTGTATGATCGGTGTAGTGTCGGGCATTTCTATAATGTCACTGCAGTGACAGGTACGATGTTGTTCCTCGTTCCTGCGGCAGCACACATCGCTGTGTATGAAGCCGCAGGAGCGAGGAACATCTCCTTACCCGCGTCCCGCCTGCAATGAGGAAGGAAGGAGGTGGGCGGGATGTTTATGTCCCGCTCATCTCTGCCCCTCTGCTTCTATTGGCCGCCTGCCGTGTGACATCGCTGTGATGCCGCACGACCCACCCCCTTAGGAAGGAGGCGGTTCGCCGGCCAGAGCGACGTCGCAGGGCAGGTAAGTGCATGTGAACCTGCCGTAGCAATAATGTTCGCTACGGCAGCTATCACAAGAGATCGCATGTGCGACGGGGCGGGGACTATCGCGCTCGGCATCGCTACAATAGGCTTGCGATGTTGTAGTGTGCAAAGTACCCCTTAGATTATACCGCTACATTTTATGTCTATGAAACTGCCTGAGATATCTGAGCGTGGTCAGCACTCCATTCTTATGGCACAATTCAGAGCTCCATTCTCAGCTCAGTTCTAGTGGTTAGTAAGTTGTCATCAGTCCTGTGGAGATGGTAAAGTTTAGTAAATCCTTAACACATCACATTTCATGTCTAATCCACCATTTTTTTGATAACCAGCCAAGGTAAACAGACAGCTGGGGGCTGATATTATCAGGCTGGGAAGGTCCATGGTTATTTAAAGGGTTGCAGTCTGCATTTATCTATTTTTTTCTGCTCTGATTATCAAAAATAGGTGGGTGCTCACATCATTTTTTTATTTATTCCATATCCGCATGTTTGCAGTGCAATCGCCCCTATTTTGCTTCCTTCTGCAGTCTCCTAGCTTTTTCTTTGACCATTTTACAGCCATTATACAGCACAGAAGCTCAGGTCTCAATTGACTTATAAGGGGTTTGAGGTCTGGGGTCAGGTTCTGCTCCTGTTTGGGTCCCGTATAAAATTTTTAACTAAAGTCTGGCTAACCTGATGAACCTGAATATCCACAGGTCTGCTAATCACTAGTAAGGAGGAGGCAGGAGCTCTGCCACCAGTGCTTCCATTCTTCCTGGACCTCCCCTCTATATGAAATTGTCATCTCCTATCTCAGTAATGTAATAGTGATGGGTGGACAAGGACTGTAAAAGTCCGGATCAGCGTGGTTCAAAAGCTACCAGATCAGGCCCGGGATTCCAGATATTGATACAGATCCAGAACTCAGGAAATGAAAAAAAATAAATAAATAAAGGAAAAACAATGAAAATAGGAATGAAGCAAGTGCTTCATACATACAAAGATCTGGCTCAGCTTTAACTGTTACCACGGCCACCCATTCATTTCCTGGGCTGTTCATCACTGCTCATCCTTATGCAATGCTTTCCCCATCCACCTGCCATCCTGGCGTCTGTGATTGGTTGCATAGAATAAAGTTTCACCACACTCTCAGGTATTTGCAACAGTGGGAGTTTAAAGCCCCACTGTTGCAAATACCTGAGAGTGTGGTGAAACTTTATTCTATGCTTCGGGACTCAGTATTCCATTGACCAGCACCTCTATTCCAGCACTGAGTGCGCAGCATAAGGATTTATCTTGTGATTGGCTGCAGTCAGATGCGCCCCCAGCTTGTGTCACAGCATCTAACTGCAACCAATCACAGTCATGGTCTGTGCGTCAATATCATGGTATGAAAATAAATAAATAAAACAATTTCTGTAGGCCCCCCATATTATGATACCCACAGATAAAGTCAACGGTTACAGGCCACAGACCACAGCCATGTGCCTATCTTGGCTGAGTATCAAAATAAGAGGAATCGCATGTGACTTTTTTAAAATTATTTAAATAAAAAAGAAATAATACCATCTGTGGGCTGGTATTTTAAGGCTATAGAGGTCCATGCTTATTGGGCCGCCCCCAGCCTAAAAATAGCAGCCTGCAGCCACCCAGGATTGTTGCATCCATTAGATACAACAATCCTGGCACTTTACCTGGCTCTTCCCGATTGCCCTGGTGCGGTAGCAATTGGGGTAATAACGAGTTAGTGAGAGCGTACAACTGTCATTAAGCCCAAAATTAGTGATGCGTAGGGTTCTAAGAGACCTCCCATCACTAATCATATAAGGGAAAAGAAATAAACAGAAACAGAGAAAAATCCTTTATTTGAAACAAAATACAGCACACTATTTCCCCTCTTTATTAACCCCCAAAAGACCCTTCTAGTTCTGTCCTAATCCACACAACGTTCCACAACAGTCCAGGCTCTGCTACACTCGAGTCTGGAGAGACCGAAAATATGACCAATCTCCAGGCTCTGGGAAACACTGACGAGGAAGACCCGGGTGGCAGCAGTTACATCACTTATTGACCTCTGGTGACCTGAAACACTCTGGCTTAAAGTGCGGGACAGTGCCGGCCAGGGGTTGGGGATTGCGGGGCAACCCTGCACCCCCTTACCCTTGGCCAGGACTGTCACTGTTAAAGTGTGCCAGCCAATTAACACTGACAGTGTCGGCTGGGGGAGCTGAATGCAGGGCAGCCTCACACTCCCCTCTTCCCGGTTGGCATTGTCAGTCTTAAAGGACTGGCAAGATGAGGGGCACAGCCCCACACTTTAACATTGACAGTGCCAGCTGAAGGGAGGGGGTGTGGGGCTGCCCTGTACTTCCTGACTGGCACTGTCACTGTTAATGGGCTGGCGAGGAGCAGGGTATGAACCCAAACTTTAAGTCAGAGTGCGGTACTCAGGTCACCAGAGGTCATACCGTGGGAAAACAGATATGACCTCTGGTGAACTGAGTGACATCACTGCTGCCAGCCAGGTCCACCTTATCAGTGTTTCTCAAGCCTGGAGAGATCGGCCATGTTTGTAGTCTCTCCAGGCTTGGATGTAGCAGAGCCAGGAATGTTGTGGGACCTCGTGTGAATTATGTTGGAACTGCATGGGATGTTTTAGTGGTTAATAAGTGGTGAAAGAGGGTGATTTTTTTGTATTTTATTCCAAATAAAAGATTTTTTCAGTGTTTGTGTTTATTTTTTTTTCACTTACAGATTAGTAATGGGAGGGTCTCTAAGACACCTGCCATTGGTAATCTAAGTTTTAGTGGCAGCTGTGAGCTGCCAATAACCTCTCATATTACCCCAATTTCCACCACAAAAGGGAAGAGCAGAGTAAAGCTCCGAGCTTGTTACATCTAATGAATGCAACAATCCCGGGCGGCTGCAGGCTGCTATTTTTAGGCTGGGGGTGGCCAATAAGTATGGGTCTCCCCAGACTGAGAATAACAGCCTCCAGCTGTCAGACTTTATCTTGGCTGGGTATCAAAATTGGAGGGGACTGCATGCTTTTTTTAAAATTATTTATTTAAATAATTTAAAAAAGCCACATGCAGGTCCTCATATTTTGATACACAGCCAAGATAAGTGCACGGCTGGGGGCTGCAGCCTGTAACCATATGCTTTATCTGTCCTGGTATCATAATATGGGGGACCCTACACCAAATATTTTATTTATTTATTTTTATACCACAATAGACGCACGTAGCACCTGTGATTGGAAGGGTCAGACATCCTGTTACTCAGTTTGGGGTCACGTCTGACTGCAGCCAATCAAAAAAAAGCAGTGCATATGAGATGAACATAATGCGCAGCGCTTCTAGTGAATGTGTGGTCTGGAAGTAGCATATAGCTATGCTGGAGCCTCGGTAAGTATAGCGCGCCTGCTCTTATCCCCCTATCCATTCTACCACCAATTTTAGTTGCCGGATTCTGGTCCCCATAGACTTATATGTGGACCAGACTCTGTCAGGGAACCGGATTTTAAAAATCGGATCACCGAGATCAGCCACTCCCGGTTATTTGCCAGTCCGCTCATAACTAGTAATAATCTGTCTTCATTGAATAAGATATATTACAAAGTCGCTTATTTTCGTCTGTACTGTTGATATAGTAAATAAAAATTAAAATAATAGTTGCTGTTTAACTATAAAGGGGTTTATAATGTTATCAACATTTATTCAATATTATAAGCTGCCAGTCTGGTCAGAAATAGACCTGTCTGTCCATATTGGCTTGTGACCTTCATAGAGGGTAATGGATGATTTTTGTTGATTTATAAAGCTGTTAGTGTCCCTGGAAATAGGCACACAAGAAACTAATTCTATCACAAAATGAATTCAGTTTCTTCAGTATTGGCAAAAAAATGTATCAAAATGGTGTGTTCTGTTTGGATGATATATTGTATATTTATATGCAAGGGATGCTGTTTGAAAACATGAATGCCTTCATATAGCTCACCACAGGCAAGCAATACTTGCACAGGCCAGCAATACAGGATGCTATGACAGCAACATTAGTGTTACTTTATATAGTGACTGCTCTTCAGAATGTGAATATTGCTCTTTCACTCCCTGGGGCAGAAAAATGCGTGAGCAAGAACAATTCCAATGACTCCAATCCACTGGTCACTGACTATACATACATACATATAAATATTATGTATTAAAGGGCCATGCATGATATTATAAATAGATATAGAGACTCCTTGTGGTAAAAAAATAGCAAATTTATTTCATAATCAATATAGACAAGGAGACAAACATCATAATAAATAGTAAAGGTACATAAGTGCAAGAAAAGAGTCCCAGAAAGAGGTTCCCAGACCATTGGCCCCACACACTGCCCCCCGAAGAAGCTAACGCAGAGAAACACATTGGGGCTTCCTTCCCCTGTACTGGACCTCGGCCGTGGCACTTGCCTAAGCACTTCTGCACTTTTTTATGGGTAAGCGGCAATCCATTTATTTATTTATAATTGAACTATTCTCCATAATGTTATGGGAATGCTGCTGACCCATTCATTTGTATCTATTATGGCAGGGGCCCATGGTCTGGGAACCTCTTTCTGGGACTCTTTTTCCTGCACTTATGTACCTTTACTATTTATTATGATATTTGTCTCCTTGTCTATATTGATTATGAAATAAATTTGCTATTTTTTACCACAAGGAGTCTCTATATCTATTTATAATATCATGCATGGCCCTTTAATACTCCCCTTTTTCTCTATGACCATTATACAACTTTGGAGTGGCCTGAAAATACTTTCTTCTATTCCATCTGTTACCATGAAATTTTGTTATATAACAATATATATGTATATATATATATATATATATATATATACAGTATATATATATATATATATATATATATATATATATATATATATATATATATACAACATAATGAGACATTATAAATTTCACCTTTCAATTATATTAGATTTAAACACATTTAAAGCAAACTGTTCTCGTTACGTGATAAATTTTTTCCATTTCTGCATATCGCCACCGGCCATTTTCCTATGTAATTACAGTTTTGTATCCTCTGTGCACTTCCTTTCATTTCCTTTTATAAATGAAGCCTAATGATATCACATTTCCTTAACTTCAAATATACGGGATGACAAACCTTCGCTCATCCAGTATGTTTCATTCGCTCGTGAAGGTACGATAAACTTGTATATAGAATCCCTTATTCTTCACGACAGCTTGGTGCGGACATTGAAGAAAGGGACATGACATGCAGAGCGCTGTGAAAGGCGTTCATTGCTTTGCCTATAGATTAATATCTTTGAGTGTCACGTGTATAAAATAGCTCTCAGAGATTTCATTTAACATCACATAAGTGGGAATAGCACATAACCCCCCTATAGAGAGCGAAAGAGAAAATGAGATAGGTGGGAAACATCAATTCACAGATAGGCGACTTGCTAACGTGTATTGTGTCAGATGTGTCAAGGCAAAAGTAAGGATCTTTATCTCTATTATATCCATGTTAACTTATAGTAGCAATTTATAGGGCTTTTTAGCCTTTGAAGATCTAAAAGTAGCAGCAAAACTACTAGTTGCTTAAGTCTATTTTAAGCTATGCATTTAATTAATAACCCCTATATAAAATGGGTCATTAACCTTTTTATATTCATGCATGAAAATCTCATTAAAACATTTGTTTGATTAAATTCTATTTTACTGCACAGATCCCACTAAAATAAATGAGTGGAAAAATGAACATTATGGGTTTTTTGACATATTGCTAGCTTAACTGGTTCTCTTGCCTTATTCCACTGACAAAGTGCTGAAGTCCCGTAAAAAAAAAAATCCAGCTGCCTTGGGTCAATTGAAACGTATTCCCTCCTGCCAGCCGCTACCAGTAAGCACATTGCTGCAAGGAACTTAATTCCCAGATTTGCTATTGGAATACCTAACTAGCCATGCCTCGGAAAGAGAACAGCACAAAACGGCAGGACTTCCAATTCAAGTAATGATTATATACACTATATCACAAAAGTGAGTACACCCCTGACATTTTTATAAATATTTTATTATATCTTTTCATGAAACAACACTGAAGATATGACACTTGGATTCAATGTAAAGCAGCCAGTGCACAGATTAACAGTGTAAATTTGGTGAGTCCTCGAAATAACTCAAAACACAGCCATTAATGTAAAAATTGCTGGCAACAAAAGTGAGTACACCCCTAAGTGAAAATTGTCAAACTGTACCAAATTAGCCATTTTCCCTAACTGGTATAATGTTACTCAGTTTTACAAAGTCTCAGGTGTTAATAGGGAGCAGAGGTGTGTTAAATGTGCTGTTATCGCTTACACACTTTCTCCTACTGGTCACTGGAAGTTCAACATGGCACCTATTGGCAAATACATTTTTGAGAATCTGAAAGAAAGAATTGTTGTTCTATACAAATATGGCCTAGGCTATAAGAAGATTGCCAATACCCTGAAAATGAGCTGTAGCATGGTGGCCAAAACCATACAGTGGTTTAACAAGACAGGTTCCACTCTGAAACAGGCCTTGCAATGATCAACTAAAGAAATTGAATGACCATGCTCAGCATCATATCCTGAGATTGTCTTTTCAATGTGAGTGCTGCCAGCAATACTGTAGAGGTTAAAGGGGTGCAGTGGACAGACTCAGTGCTCAGACCAGACAGTGCACCCCTGCATCAACTTGATCTGCATGGCTGTTTTCCCAGAAAGAAGCTTCTTCTAAAGATGATGCAGAAGAATGGCAAAAAAACATTTTTTGCAGAAGGCAAGCAGAATAAGGACATGGATTACTGGAACCATGTTGTCAAGTGTGTGTGGTTGCAACCAAGTGAGGAGTACAAAGACAAATGTGGGTGTCTTTGCTACAGTCAAGCATGGTCATGGGAGTGTCATGGTTTGGGGCTGCATGAGTGCTGCCAGCTGTGGGGAGCTACAGTTCTTTGAGGGAACCATGAATATGTATTGTGACATACTGAAGCAGATCATGATCCCCTCCCTTCAGAAACTGGGTCGCAGGGCAGTATTCCAACATGATAAAGACTCCAAACACACCTCCAAGCTGACCACTGCCTTCCTAAAGAAACTGAGGGTAAAAGTGTTGGACTGGCCAAGCATGTCTCCATACCAAAACCCTATTAAGCATCTGTGAGGCATCCTCAAACAGACAGTGGAGAATTGCAAGGTCTCTGACATTCACCAGCTCTGTGATGTAATCATAGTGGGGTGGAAGAGGATTCCAGTGGCAACCTAAAAAGAGCTAGTGAACTCCATGTCCAAAAGTGTTTAGGCAGTGCTTAAAAATAATGGCGGCCACACAAAATATTCACACTTTGGACACAATTTTCCATTTTGTCTTAGGAGTGTACTTACTTTTGTTGCCACCAGTTCTACACTGACTACTTTACATTGTATCAAAGTCTCATAGCTTCAGTTTTGTCCCATGAAAACATATGAGAAAAATATTTATGGGTGAGGGGTGTACTCCCTTTTGTGATATATTTTATCCCTACACTACAGCTAGGTGATGTTTTATCTTTAAGAGACCTTTGTCTGGTGTGAAAAAGATTCGGAAGAGACCACATTTTGCCTTACAACTAATAAAGTTAAATGCCTTTGAATTTGAAGCTCTGGCGTTTTGTGCTGTTTTTCTGACATTTTGTCAAGAGATGGGCTATCTTATCTATGGACCATTGCGGAGTTTTGTTGTGAGTTTATCTGATATTTAAGTCCTCATGCCGGTGAGCAAGTGTCTTTTTCAGTTATTATTATTTGATGCATCTGAACATTTAGAAACATTTATACTACATAACCTTAGCTAATACATGGGATATTGGATGTAGCGGAAGCATTGTAGGGGTTGTCTGAGACTTTTATATTTATAGTCTATCATTAGGAAAGATCACCAATTTCTGATTGGTGGAATTGTGATAACCAGCACCTTGCTGATCAGCTGTTCCCGATGCTGGTGGTGACTGGATGTGCTCTGCTTCAGAGATGCACAGAACAGTTAGTCAATTCAATATTGGTTGCAACTATGAACTTCACATCTGCCCCCTATTAATTCAAACTATACAGTTCATGAAGATATGCTGTGCTGCTCTACAATTGAGCACATGCAGCTGCCGACACTGGGAGGAGCTGATCGGCGGGGTTGCCAGGTTCTTCACTTCTACCAAACAGATATTGATGACCTGTCTTAAGGGTAACCTATTGATTTAAAAGTCCTGAATAACTTCTTTAAAAGAGGTATAATAGTATAACATGGCACTACATATATTCCATAAAGGCAGACTATAAAAGAGCTAAAGACACTGAAGGGAAGGGGTGCACCAGCTCATGTTGGTAACACTCCCTCTCTATTTCCTAATTCTCAGTAAATCATCAGAATGATAATTAACAAGGAAAAAGGAAAACAACCCAAAGTATGATAGTCTATGGTGTCGGAAAGAATGGCAACGGCATAAATGAAGATGCACTTGGACCTTCAATGAAAGCAGGTATTGGTAAAAATATTGTTTTATTTTTTTTACTTCTTAAGTCCTTTCTTGAATAGTTATGGCATTAGACCAAGTATATACCACATTTGTATATGTCTATTGCGTGGTATGAGTCTTTGTGCAAACAGTTTTGTGTTGTATTGATTACTCCTTTCGATACAGTTGAGATGTAATTGTATTCTTTGTGCACAATTTTGCCTAGTGATAGTCTATGAGTTGAGATGAGCGAACCTGAACTGTAAAGGTTGGGGTTCATACCTAACACTTGGTGTCCAGGGCCAAAACCTGAACATGGTCTTTTTAGGCCTCCTTCACACCTCCTTGTATGCGGTCTATGCAGTGTCAATTTTCACATATGCCGGAAGCACGTTCACATGCATATGAATTAAAGTCTATAGAGATCTTCACACCTCAATGTTTTCACCTGGGCCATGTGTCCATGGGAAACACTTGTGTGTCCAGGTGAGTCAAACAGAGACAAATCAGTTTTTTTCTGGCAGCATGGGTCAAATACAAACATCACACGAATGGCATCTGTGTGACATTTGTGTGATACCTCATGGAAAAAAAAATAGATATTATTGTAATAAATGTCGTTTTATATCAGCTGTACATTGGCTGGTTTTGAAAAATAGAAGGGGACCCACACTGATTTTTTCAAATTATTTAAACAAATAATTTTAAAAAGCGGCATAGGGTCCCCCCTTCATTTTTTTAAACCAGCCAAGGGACAGCAGACAACTGCGGACTGATATTTTTGGGGTGGAAAAGGTCATGGATATTTGGCACTTCAAAGCCTAAAAATAACAGCCCACAGTCACCCTAGAGGTTATGCATTTATTAGATGCACCAAATCTGGAGATGAACTTCACCTGGTGCAAGGTCAAACAAGGTAATTTATGGGGTTGATGCCAAGTTGAATTGCCAGCTGGAATCAAGCCCTGCTATTAGTAATGGGTGGGCATCTATCAGACACCCCATTACTAATCCAGTAGAAATATAAAAAAAAATATTTGAACCAACACTCCCTGACTACAGCCCTTGTTCACCAATTTATTAAAAGGTATTTAAAAAAAAGTCCACCTTAATCCATAGTGATGTCCCATGACATTCACCAAAAGTGAACATGAGAGACATAAAAAGAGAAAATGATTACAAAATAAAGACAAAAGACACCATCATTCACCAATTTATTTCCCTGCAAAAACTCTAATCCAAGGTCTAATTCAAAAGGGGGTTCCATGACGCTCCAAGACTCACTGTCCCAGCTAATGAAGAACAGTTTGTTCCTCATTAGCAGAGGAAGCAGTCACTGCAGGCTCATACACTGCAGGGAACAGATGACCTCATGAGATCAGCCCAGGTCACTGCAGCAGGTCACACAGTAGTGTGTGAGCAGCTGCGGACAGGGACAAGCAGTGACAGAATGACTTCACCCCAGTTCAATGCCCCTGGCTCTTCTCACGCCAAGTATTACCAGAGCCTTATCGCGATACTTGGTGTGAGAACTGCAGGCAGTAAACTGGGTTGAACTCATGAGTCTGCTCGAGTTCATTCCTGTGAGCTCTTGTGATACCTGGCGCGAGAGCTGCAGGAACAGACCTGCAGTGATCTCATGCTGTCACTGCTCCTCACTGCCTGGTGTGGCTCACACACTACTGTGTGACCCGCAGCAGTGACCTGGGGAGACCTCATGAGCTCATGTCAATTCACTGCAGTGATTCTTATACAGAACAGTGTGTTAGCTTACAGATACTGCTCTCCCTGGTAATAAGGAATGATCTGTTCTTCATTAGCTGAGACAGTGAGTCTTGAAACATCGTGGGATCCTCTGTTGGATTACGCCAGGCCTTGAATTAGGGTTTTGCAGGGAAATAAATTGGTGAATGAGGGTGCCTATTGTCTTTATTTCTTTAATCATTTTCTCTTTTTATGTCTCTCAGGTTTGCTTTTGGGGAATGTCATGGAACATCACTGCTGATTACGGCGGACTTTTTTTGTAATAAATTGGTGAACAAAGGCTATAGTAAGGGATGTTTGTTCAAATAAAATATTATTTTGTCATTTTACACTACTGGATTAGAAATGAGGGTGTTTGCTAGATGCGCACCCATTAGTAATACTGGGGCTTGATGCAATTCACAGCTGGCAGCAACCCGAAATATTACCTCATTTGCCACTGCACCAAGGCAATGGGAAGAGCCAAGTACAGAACTAGATTTGGTGCATCTAATAGATACACCACCTCTGGGGTGACTGCAGGCTGCTATATTTAGGCTGGGAAGGCCAAATAACCATGGCCCTTTCACCGTCAAAATATCAACCCCCTGTTGTCTGCTGTCATTTGGCTTGTTTTGAAAAAAAAGGGTGGGAACTACACAATTTTTTTAAATTATTTATTCAAATTATTAAAGAAACCTGGGATACCCTCTGTTTTTCAAAAGTAGCCAAGGGACAGCTGACAGCTGAGGGTTGCAGCCTGAAGCTGCTGCTGTATATGTAAAGGTTATGAATTTTGTTTTTCCGTAAATTATTTATCAAATCTGCTACATAGCTGCACAAGCTATCTAGCTATCTCTCTATATATCTATTATCTATCTACCTATCTCTATCTATCTATCTATTGATCTATCTATTTATCTATCTATCTGTCTATCTATGTATCTATCTGTCTATCTATTGTATCTATCGGTATATCTATGTATGTATCTATCTATATATGTATCTGTCTATCTATCAATCAGTTTTCTGGGTTTGCACATATTTTACATATAAAAAAATCATTAATTTCAGCATCATGTGAGTTTTTCATCTACTCGGCACACAGACGTGTCCCTCGGACATATGTTCGAAACACAGATGACACACGAATGACACACGGATGACACACATGGACACATAGCCATACGTATGCCCAAAACGTGCTTATTTTACACGGCTATGTGAAGCAAATCCTAACAAAAGTGTGTGTTTGAGTTTGGGTGCTGTTCATATGCTAACCACTTGCTCGAGCATTGGGGTGCTTGAGTACTCTAAGTGCTCGTTCCATTGAGAGCCGCTTGCAGTCTTTGAATGGCTTTAACTGGGGTTAAAAACAATGTTTTTGAATGTGGTGTGCCCCCCAAAAAAACCTTGCCCTCTTTACCTCGGAGATGCTATGTGTATGCTGGCTATATGTTGTCAGAGAGCTGAACTGAACAATCGTTAACTTCCATTACACTCATTGCTTGAGTCAAGTCCATTAGTTTGGGTCCACATTGATTTATGTGGTATTAGGGGTCCAGGAACAACTTCAGGTCAAATCTGAGCCCCAAAACAAACTTTTAATTAAAGTACTAAAGTCATACACCAAATCTGCACATACATGGGTCCAAGTCTAGACCTAGCTATAATTATACTGGTGTAGAGATAAAGACGCTGAAAATCCAACATGCTTCTATTCAGTCATACCTTTTTCAGTGAACACTGTTGTATTGCACATATCAATCCTTTATAGACACCCACAGACTTTATTAACTAACCGAGATAATTCTCATACCATTCTCCTGACCTTGCATTAACTGGAAATTGTGTGGCATGTACCCACAGTGTAACCATTCTGGAACGCCATTATAGATTGTACCATTGTTGCCGGCTAGGTCACCTGGCTTTCTATTATAACATTACAAGAGCTCCATCTGTTAATGATTATAGGGACGCAGCGCTGGAGCCATCCATATCTCTTCTGTGACTGTCAGCATCACATGGTGTACGGAAACATAATGTCAAGGACCCACTGTAGCTCTAATGATATTGAACCGCTATGTTTACTACCTGTGATTTTCCATAGTTATCGTGACATTGCCAACTACTGACTAATCCTGAAGAATTACAATATTTCAAAAGTATTTGCATGTATTTGTTCCCATTTTAGAAAGGGTTTATAAATCACAGTAAAATGCACAATTAGTCGTTCTTATTCACTAAGGGTGCCTATACAATCATTTCAAAACACTGACATTGGTTCCCTTTAAATAACTCAGTTGGGTAGCGCAGATCAAGCTGTGTATATTGACAAGGTTGTGTAGATGGAAGGAGCTTTTTTTTTCCCTCATTCTTTAATATTCTGCCAATTTTCACATTGCCAGCCTTGGACCTGCTGCGCATTCCTAATCAGAACTAAATTGTTGCAGTCAACCGGCATCTAACCTCAACGTAAAATTATTTGCAAGGAAGAAAATTACGCATAAAAGTTTGCTGGGAACAGAAACATATTATCCTCTGGCTATCTCCTCCATTTCCGCTCAGAATTTACATATGCACCAGCAATGATCTGCCGGCATAGCCACTTATTCATTGCAAATTATGCATCAGATAAACATTGTATTTTATCATCGGGAACAGGAAAAGAAGCGTAGACTGAAGTGTCAACTATTTGGCTTCAGTGCTGGAATAAATCATGTGGCATCTTAGTATCAGACACGTAAATATTTGATTTTTTTCATATAAAAGTCTCTTTTCAAAAACAGGTTGGTCTTTTTTCCTCCCAAATATTCTACAATATATTCATGTGAAAATGCCCAGAGCCGGATTATTCCATTTCTCTACAAGGCATGTACGTAGAGTGATATACACATAATGCAAGGTACCTAGGTCCGTACCGGAGGTTGAGTTATATCAGCTATGTTAGCCGGGAAGTATCAGCTATATATACAGATTACTTTTACTGAACATATTCTGTGGGTGCTTGCTTGGTGTTCTGGTATTTTATGTCTGCATTCAACTCATATAAGCAGTTGCCATACTTTCAGAGGTTCTAGACACAGCCTTAGGTTTAACCCATTCATTGTTGTGCAATTTTCCTTTTTTTGTTTTCTTTTTCCAAGAGCCATAACGTATATATTCTTCCATAAATATACCCTTATGAGGACTGCCCTGGAAGTAGATACCAAGCAAGTATAGTTTTTCTTTTTATTTTATTGGTGAAAAAGATTCGGAAGTTTCTAAATAATAAAAATTTTGCTTGTGTTGTCATTTTCCTGGCCCCTTCACATTTAAATTTTTGGGATCTGGGCCTGTGTGAGGGCTTAATTTTTGTGTCCTGAGCTGAGTTTTACTGATACCAGTTGAGGTAGAGACGATGTTTTGCGTGCCTGTTATTCCATAAGTTTGCAATGTTGCGACCACCATAAAAGCATAATTCTGGTGTTTTGTTTATTTTTCTCGGTTACCAATTAGATTAATTCATTTTATATTTTGGTAGATTGGACATTTATAAATGTAGAAATACCTACCAAACAAATTTGTAACTGTTTAATTTTTTTTAAAAAAAGGGGGGTGAGTTGACCTTTTGCGTTTTTTAATTTTTTTGTCATATTTTTAAACTTTTTTTTTACTTTTTACAGTGTTTAATAGTCCCCTTAGGGATGATCTGATTGCCATTAGAACTGTTCTGTATAGGTGAAATCAAGATCTGCTAAGAACGCCAGATTACAGCCACCTTCACAGGAGGAGCATAATGACAGACAGAGGGATCATTAGCTGACCCCTTGCTTTCATGAGAACTCACAGGTGCCCTGCCATCACATCACAGGTGGGCCAATGGGAGCAGGAATTTATGTACCACCTACTTATCAAGTACGATGTAAGATATACTGATCAGGAAATATAGGTATAATTTGATTGTTTGGTCATCAAATGATGATGATGCACCACCTACTGATGTGTGTTAAATCCCACTGTCAGAGACTGAAGGTGTGATTGAACTGGTTAAGAGGCGCATCTCTGATGTCCAGCTGCAGCAGTTAGAGGCATATAACGGCTGATATAATCAGCCATCATGTGCAGTGAAAGATGCGGGTTTGGCGTGTAAGCCTGCATCAAAGACATAGACATGACTTTTGATGTACATATATATCAAAAGTTGTGAAGGGTCAAACAAACAACTTAACACTGCAGTTTCCCATAGCAGAAGCCGATTATAAATGGGTCTACACGTAATCTTAAAAATAATACATATAGGAGCTGTTTACTGCTGAAACTTATTTTCACCAGGAATTAATGCATTGTTGTATTTTTGTAAAACTCCATAGAGTTGTAATCTGTGACTTTAGTTTACCTATAGTGTCTACAGAGTCTGAAATGGTCTGAGTCGTACTTTTTGTCTTATCAATTATCCAAAATGCTATTGTATCCTTTGCCATACAGCTTTACTTCCCCAGGCAGACAGCTATGCATAAACACACATTTTGGGGTACATTTTCTCTTTGAGGAAAGTATACGAAGACTTTTATACCAGGTAGTGCTTCTAAAGAAAAAAAGTATGCAAATAGCTAAAGATTTTTAAATAAATCTGTAGGAGTAAAATGACTTTTCAAACCAAGCATAAGCACATGGTGCACCCTTGGCATGGTGAAATAGGTCAATGCACTTTCTTTCCATTTTTTCATCTGTCTCAACCCTACCCTTGCTTCTGTAAAATTAGAGCTGTCAATTTACATAAATGGGAAAGTGATAAATCAAAAACAAGTGGGAAAGTGAACTAAACTGTTTTCAACATCATCTTTGCTTTGTTTTAACAGTCATTTTGGCTCATAAACTCCTTTTTAGGCTTCCTTAATACATCCATGTTTACATACATAGGTGAAAAATGGCTCTAGTGTCATCATTGTGACAGTCATGTTGTAGCGCCGGCATCCCTGAAAGGGCACTGACTAACTTATTCTCATGGCTAGATTGCATCCTCCTCCACTTTCCCGTGGCTGCCCATGTGTGCTGCTGTCCTCTCCTCCCTCCAGGGTCTGTACAACGCCCTCCTCTTAAAAGGCCAGAGTGCCATTTCCCAAAAATGCATCTCAGCTTATAGCTGAGAGACACTATGTATTTAAGGAACCCTCCCACTAGAGGAAGTGCCTGCACAGCGTCCTAGTTAGTTAGTCTTACAGTCTGCTAGATAGTTGTCAGGTCCCATTATCCATTTGTCCGTCACTTGTACCTGTACCCACCTTCTCATACCTACCTGTTCCCGCCATGCCCACCATACCTGTGTGTAACTGTCTGCTTGTCTTGCTCAGTCATCCTGCCTGTACCTGCTAGCACCTGTGTCAGTACCTGAGTCTGTTTCCTCTCCTGGGGTTCAGCTGCCACAGTCCCGGTCACTTTTTTCACTTTTTTTGGGAGTGGTACCTGACATTCTGCTCCGTGGTAGGTGCCTAGTTAAGCCCTTCCCACTAAAGGGTAAGCCGGGTCCCCCAGTGCTCCAATGGGTCCACTCCCACTCGCCACCTCAGCTACATTGGCAGTGTGCCAATTTTACGTGTGTCCGTTTTAACAATCAGTGTGTCGTGTTTTTCATGGATGCATTAAAAGCTAAAATTAAAAAGATTTCCTATATTTACAATGCTTAACACGTACAGCACATGAATAGCAAACTGATGCCATCCGTGTGCTGTATGTGTATTTCATGGACTCATTGACTTTATTGGCCCTGGTCATCGGTGATACCAGAAAACAAAACAGAAAAGTATCCATGTGTTTAGCACGGACACACAATCTGTGTAATATGAGGTATGCATGACAAAAACGATACTACATGTACTGTAAATATGTATGTATGGAGGAGGCCTTAGGAAGGACTTAGGTATATTGAACACAGGTAACCTAGAGTCTTTCCAAAAAGGAAAAAATGAAGTTTTTGTGATCAATGTTGACTGCTATGATTACTACAGTACCTCCACATCTCTGCACTGGGAATCCTGTTCTCTTCCTCCTTGAAGAGGTTTTTTGCATAAATCCAAACATTTCACAGGCTTACAAGTAGGTCAATGCATAAGATACTGATTTCTAATAGACCAAGGACCAAAAGTGGATGACTAGTAATTCCCTCAATGTGGTAGTAAATAGTAATAGGCAAATCCGGACGGTAAAAGTCCGGATCCGCACGGTATACCTAGTATCTGTGCATCAACCTCAGGCCCAAAGTTCTCACCTGAAGTGAGGTCACTGAATTTAATCAGGTCACCTGAGGTTGGTTTACCTGCGGTCACAGGTGGGGTACCGTGGGAACCTCCAGTTATGACTGCTGATAAACTGAGTGATGTTCAACTCACAACTGTGGCTATTTAAGTCTGTGCCTGAAGCCGAGAGTGTGTGGACATGTTCTGTGCCCACACGCTGTGACTACAGTATATAAGTAGCAGAGCCAGAATCATTGTGAGACCTCGTGTGGATTATGTCGGAACTGGATGTTTGAGGGGTGAAAGAGTTTTTTGTATTTTGTTTAAAATAAAGGATTTTATCGGTGTTTGTTTTTATTTCTTTTCACTTACAGATTAGTAATGGGGGAGTGTCATAGACACTAGCTAACTGTATAGGAATAATCCAGGTATTCCAGGTATGGAATTAACAAAAAGCAAAATTCCTAAAATATCAATTTATTACAAATGCATTAAAACTGTTGTTGGACAAATAAACAAAGGAACAAAAAAGACTTACCTTAAAGGTACCACACATTAAGGACAGATTAGGGGAAAAACAAGGTAGGTATACAGGGTTGCCGGACTGGATCAATCTAATACTTAAGTTGCCCTGCTACTGCCTCTAATAAACCACCCTACCAGCCTGCGGAGGTCGGCAACCTAATCAGCGCAAATGGTGTCCCCGCTCACTGTGGACTAACCCTAAAGGTCCCTAAACTGTCCCTCTCTCACCACTGTATAACCAGACTCTTGAGCTCAATATGATATCCTTAATAAACTAATATCCACTTCACATTGAATCTCTGCATCCATCAAACATTGAGTCTGTAAGTGCACTAATAGTGTTAATGTACCAACCAATTATTCACTTCAATGAATGTTATTGTACATAAAAATCTAATTCACATACAGTATATGATAACAGAGATGTTTGGATAAATTCCCTATAGAAGTTTGATGTCATATCGTAGCCTTGATGCGTTTCTCTTACCTTACAGGTTCATCAGGAGGCTTTAAAAATGTGAAAAATTTCCCAGGATGTGGCAGATACTGAATGTGCTCCTGTAGATAACTTAGCAGATAATGTGTTACATCCATCAGGGCGCCCTGATAGATGTAACACGTTATCTGCTATGTGGTTTCTTTAAGAGGAGTGCTTTTTTGCTTTTTTATTTATTTGTCCTATGACAGTTTTAATGTATATTTAATAAATTTAATATTTTAGGAGTGTTATAGATACCTCCCACTAATAATCTAGGGCTTAGTGGCAGCTGCAAGCTGTCATTACCTGCTTATATTGCCCTGATTGTCATTGCACCCGGGCAGTAGGGATGAGCAGGAAAAAGTGCTGGGATTGGGCACCTAGTGGATACAAGAATTCTGGACAGCTGCAGGCTCATAGTTTTAGGCTAGAGGGGGGCCCAATAACCATGGGCCTCCCCAGACGTAGAATACCAGCCCCCAGCTGTTGGCTTTATCAAATTGGTGGGGACTGCACATCATTTTTTTCATTTTTTATTTAAATAATTAAAAAAAAGCTGAGTGGGGTACCTCTTATGTTGATACACAGCCAAGATAAGCGCATGGCTGGGTGCTGTATCCTGTAGCCTTATGCTACACCGGGACCTCAGATGGGTGGAGGAAGCAGTGAATATGTATGAGGGTAATGAGTGGCTCCGTAAATAGTGTTACTGCCACACGGGAGTCTTGGTAAGTATAACACCCCTGCTCTAATCCCCCTAGATCTTTCTGCCACCATTTTAAAGCACATGATTAAGGTTCCCATAGACTTATATGAAGAATGGCATCTGGATAGATATCTGCAATTAATTCCGATCCCGAACCATTTTTTGTTTTGATTTTTTGTTTTTTTTTTTAAAAATCCATTTGGACCTGCCCATGACTACAAGTACATCTTTTTCTAGACTTGTGTTATCCATAGCACCCACTTTTACCAAGTATAATGGAAGTCAGTGGGGAACTCAAGCATTTTTTTCGAAAATCTTCCAGAAAAATGCTTGAATTCCCCATTGACTATTATTATACTCGATACTATTATTATACTCTTATACTATTATTATACTCGATACATGAGCCAAGTCCGTCTGCGCATCAAAATGATTATCAGCACCCAAGCATGGTAGTGCTGGCTCATTACTAGTGAACACTTATGCGCACATAAAGAACATAAAAATGTAAAAAAAACTCCTTACTGATGTTGTTCTTGGTGGAATTTGAACTTTGCCTTTGCCATGATATTTCAGATTGTCAAGAGGTCTTGACATTTAAGAACAAATATAAGAACTATGCCATTGAAAATATAATTTTAGAGATAGGGGAGTAAAGTATGATAAGTAGTAGGAATTTAAGTCATTTACATGGTTATTTTTTAAGCCAATGATTTTTTAATACTCTACTCTCGTTTTATCATTGCATGAATTTGGTAATCCTCAGATATATTGTCTAGCCCTTTGCACAGGTTCATCATTGCTTCTGAATAGATATACTGGATATATATATATATATATATATATACAGTATATGTATATAGATATATATATACGGTATTTACATAAATTTATATATATATATATGTATATATATATATATATATATATATATATATATATATATATAGTTCCCCAAACAAAATATCGTGAAACGACTGATTCTGTTGTAAACTTCATACCGGAATACTAATTACGACTCCTCAGCAGTGTTTTTCATCACATCTTAGCTGGAGGCTAAATGGTAAACTTTAATGACTCTAGAAATATTCCACTTTCTTTAAGAGAGATAAAGCATGCTGAAAGAACTCTAGACGTCTTGGAAAATGAACCCACAAACTAGTGACTAAGCATAATAAAACAAGAGAGATAATCAAGATGGTTTCATAGATTATATTGTAGTCACATAGGCTCCATGAATTATCATGCTGTGTATTTCCAGAGAAAGGAAATGGCAAATTGAGTTCCCATGTAATAATTAATCTTTCCAGACCCCAAATAAGGTGATTACAATAAATCCTTGGATAAGGGTTGTGATAGAATGAATGTCGTGAAAGGCACCACAACTTTGTTACTCATGAACATTGACGTATCTACCATGGAGGTACAGAACATTACTACCAGGGGGAAGAGACAAGGTACTGTCTGTCCTTCTTGCCATAAATCAGTCATAGCTGCTGTTTTCAGCCATTGATAGAGGGTATTCACTGCATAGATCTTATTGGGTTTAATATTAGGTATCTAATTTAAAGAGGTTATCCATTTCTTTTACATTAATGGCCTATCCTTAGGTCATCAATGTCTGATCAGCCAGGGTCCGACACGCAGAATCCCTGCCGATTAGCTGTTTTTGGTGTCGGCAGCAGGAGGCCAGAAATGCTCAGTTCAGGAGCTGCCCCATCTTCTGATAGAAGCTGTGGCTAGGTAGTTCACATCTGCCTCATATTGATTTGAAAGGGAGATGGATTTGCAGAAGATGGGCAACTTAAGAACTGAGAATTTCCAGCTGCCTACTAATGCCGCCGGCATCGTGAACATCTGATAGGTGGGGGTGCCAGGCGTCAGACCATGGCTGATCAGACATTGATGACTTATCCTAAGGGGTACTTTGCACACTACGACATCGCAGGTGCGATGTCGGTGGGGTCAAATTGAAAGTGACGCACATCCGGCGTCACTGTCGATATCGGAGTGTGTAAATTGTTTTTGATACGATTAACTAGCACAAAAGCGTTGAAATCGTACCATCGGTGTAGTGTCGGTCATTTCCATAATTTCGGAAGGACCAATGTTACGTTATTGTTCCTCGTTCCTGCGGCAGCACACATCGCTGTGTGTGAAGCTGCAGGAGCGAGGAACATCTCCTACCTGCGTCCTGTGGCTCATGCCGGCTATGCAGAAGGGAGGAGGTAGGTGGGATGTTTACGTCCCTCTCATCTCTGCCCCTCCGCTTCTATTAGACGCCTGCCATGTGATGCCACACGACCCGCCCCCTTAGGAAAGAGGCAGGTTGCCGGCCAGAGCGTCGTCGCAGGGCAGGTAAGTCCATGTGAAGCTGCCGTAGCGATAATGTTTGCTACGGCAGCTATCACAAGAGATCGCAGCTGCGATGGGGGCGGGGACTATCACACTCGGCATCGCAAGCATCGGCTTGCGATGTCGTAGTGTACAAAATACCCCTAAGGGTAGGCCATCAATGTAAAAGTAGCGGACAACCTCTCTCTATTATGGTGCCTTCATGCAGCTGGGCATTACATAATTTATCAAGCTAAAATAAGTTTACCTTCATAAATAAACTATAAAATTACCAGAAAAAGTTTGGAAGTAAAAACTGAATCCTTAATATTATCCTGATAGAGATATAAATTACAAAAATTTACAGAAAATAGTCGCAGGGGGTGTCTTGATCGTACTCAGTATTGGAGCCTTAACCATATACGATAAGTGCCAACTGTGTTACACAGCAAGCATCTGCCCATATCACCAACAGCAGGAGCGACATTTGCCCACTGCTCTTTAACTGTTTAAACACCGCTGTTAACTGAGGGTTGCAATGGCAGCCAGGGCACTGCTGAAGGTTGTCCTGGGTAGCTCAGCCGCAAGTGAACGTCGATCTCAGTATATAGTATTGCAGTAGGTAGTAGTGCAATCAAGTGACCGAAATTTGAAGTCCCCTACGGGACTGAACAAATTAATAAAAAATGTAAAGAAAGAAGAAATATAGTAGTTTAAATCACCCCCTCATCAAAATGTAAACAAAAAGTGTTGTTTCCGCAAAGTCCAATTTATCTTAATATAGCATAATTTTGCCGATATGTTAATCAGTTGCTGCACTCCCCTAAAAAGTGCAATAGAAAGAAATGAAAATGGTTTATGTTTGGCAAAATAGTCACAGTAAAAATGTAACTTCAGCATGTAAAAAACAAGTCCTCATGCAGCTCACAGGTCAAAAAGTCACAAGGCTTCAGAAAATGGCCAAATGGCCAAAAACAGACCAAATTTTTTTCACAAGGTTCAGAATTTTTATTTTGACTACTGAAACAGAAAATTACCCTTTGGTTTGGTAGCGCCGTACTTATACTGACCTTAATAGTTATACTTCCATGTCTCTTTTGCTGCATAATACTTACCGAATAAAGAAAACAATAGCGGGATTGCGTTTTTTTCCCCCATTTTACGACAATTGGATTTTTTTTTCCTGTTTTTTGCTAGTCTACATGAAAAAATCAAGCACTTATATGAGTATGCTGATGGACAAATAAAATAATTATGGCTCTTGATCTAAGTCTGATGCCTTGGAAAAACATAGATTGGTATTGGAGATATAGTAGGATATTTTTCATGGAATGTATGTACAAAGTTGCTTTATTTTTAATTTTAGATGCATTCGATCAATCAAAAAGTGTGTGAGAAGGTTATTCTTATCCTTTAAAAAACAGGGAATATTCTAATACTGTGCCCTGTTGTGCAATATTATCTTCCTATACAATAATTGTGATCTTATGTTGTTCCAGCCATTTTTATTGTACTTGACGGTTTGAGCCGTAAATCACAAAACATTATTGCCTGCTTATGGCTTTTGTAAAGGGGACTGTGAAGCAGGAATAAGTTATGGACATTCTAAACTATAATGGGAAAGAACATTGTGTGAATAGAAAGTAAAGTACCTTTCCTGTGGTGGTGTTCAGATTAAAGTTCCTTTTCATAATACAAGAATTCTTTAAGGATTAGATTCTTGAACCGCTCATGATTTCAACATTATTCTGTATCACCCTGAGGTTTCAAGTACTTCCCATTGCAATTGCAATGTCTATGCTTTCAGTTTTCTTCTTCTATTAGCCTTAAAGTGGTATTCTTTCACTATAATATTGATGTTTTATCCTTAAAATAGGTCAAAAATATTGATTGTAGTTGTCCAACTTGTAGAAACCCTGGCGATCAACTGAAAAAAAGGCTGTTTCAAGAAGTGCTCTAGTTCCTTCACTCAGCTGATCTGTTGTGATGGTAGGAGTGTGAATGCTTACCAATCGGTGGTTGTTTAGTAGACTGTGCTTGATGATGGCTATTGAAAGATAATGGATGTTTCAGTGCACATGCTGCCATTGTACTCAAGAGCGCAAGCCCTGTTTACACAGGATGATGTGCTGCCGAAAACGATGGCCTTTTGTACAAGCCAAAAGATCATTTCACCCAATACAGCCTGTTTAGACTGCAAGATTGTTGAGTAACGGGCTTTCCTACTGATCCACATTCACAATAATCTTTGTGTCTATGGGACCTTAACCCCTTCCCGACCCTTGACGCCTCGTATGCATCATGAAACCTTGTGGCTTCCCGACCTTTGACGCACCGTATGCGTCATGGCGTGTTTCCGTTCCTGCAGCGCTGGTGACCGAGTTTACTGAAATGTCACCAGCGCTGCAGCTACATGAAGACCTGTAGTTGAGCCCAGGGGGGGTGGCTTTGCCCCCCGTGGCTACGAGCACTCTGATTGGCAGTTAAAAGTGTCATTTTCACTTTCAGTTTCAGTCAGAACGATTGTAATATTTCACCAATGAAACTTGGTGAAATACTACAATTCAGCCATGGCTGATGATGCAATATCATCTGCCATTGGCTGGAGCAGGGCGACCTCTGTGTCGTCCCCACCTCCCCAATCTGATTGGAGCTAGCGTCCATGTGACGCTATCCCTCCAATCAGATGTGAAGGGGCGGTGTTACCGGGGAGTACTCGCCCTCTTCAGCTGCATCCTGGCCATGGACCTTGACACGGAAGGTGAGGGTCCCCTGCTGCTGCTGTCAATGCGATGTGCCGCCACCGATCGCCATCTGCCGCCACCGATCGCCATCAGGTAAGATTCCCTCTCCTCTGTGCTGTCTTCCCCTTACCTCTGTGCTGGTCCCCGCTTTACTCTGCTGTGTCACGCTCCCCCCCACCGTCCTCCGTACCCCCCACTGTCCTCCGCACCGCCCGCCGTCCTCCGGACCCCCCCTCACACCCCCCACCCCCCGCCGTCTGATTCCACCATCCCCACAAAGTCCTCCGCTGCCTCCCCCGACCTCCGCTCCTTGTAATCACTCACCACCGGTGCCCTGGCTTCTGCCAGCTGGCTGGTGTGAGTGACTGCTGCTAGTGATCACCTGCCCCAGTGATCACCCCAAACCCCCCCTGCCCCATAGATAATCAACCGCACCAGTGATCAGTCTCCCCACCGCAGTGATCAGTCCCCCCCACCCCAGTGATCGTCCCTGCGAGTGCCCCTGTGATCGCTCCTACACCCCAGCGATAGCCCCTGCTCCCCAGTGATTGCCCCTGTGATCACCACTGCCCCCGCAATCACCACTGTCCCTGCGCCCCAGTGATCACCACTGCCCCTGCGATCATCACCTGCGATCATCACCTGCGCCCCTGCGATCATCACCTGCGCCCCTGCGATCATCCCCTGCGATCATCGCTCACCTGCACCCCTGCGATCATCCCCTGCGATCATCGCTCACCTGCGCCCCTGCGATCATCCCCTGCGATCATTGCTCACCTGTGCCCCTGCGATCATCCCCTGCGATCATCGCTCACCTGAGCCCCTGCGATCATCCCCTGCGATCATCGCTCACCTGCGCCCCTGCTATCATCGCTCACCTGCGCCCCTGCGATCATCCCCTGCGATCATCCCTCACCTGCGTCCCTGCGATCACCACCGCCCCTGCGCCCCAGCGATCACCTGCGCCCTGCCACTGTGATCCTGCCCCACTGATCACGCCCCCTGCTGCTGGCTCCTGCATATTTTCAGCCCCCTCCTGCCCTCCCTGCCCCTGTCAGCCCCCTCCTGCAGTTGAAAGTTACACCAAACACTCGCACATACACATGCACACTATAATAAGGTTTAGGGGATTTTTTACACATGCACACAGCACACAAAATGTCCCGCTCGTTCCAGTTACAAAGGGTGTACTCAGCTGAGGAGGCACATGCCTCCCAAGCTGATATTGAGGGAGCACCCCACTTTTCTCTATTTCTCCCACTCTTCCTCCTCCAGTGACACAGACTCGACGTCGCAGGACAAGAAATCGTCCGGAGGCCGGGAGGAGAAGAGCCGGAGGCCGGGAGGAGAAGAGCCGGAGGCCAGGAGGAGAAGAGCCGGAGGCCGGGAGGAGAAGAGCCGGAGGCCATGGAGGAAGATCCACAGTAAAGTATGAGTAACCCCCAATCTAGTGCTAGTGCACTAAACCACGCACACCAAACTGACGTACATTACACCACACTAACCTGAAATACACTATGTCAGGTTGGTATGTGGTGTGGTATAGTGTACGTCAGGTTGGTGTGTGTGTTGTGGTGTACATCGGTAATGTGTGTGTGTGTGTGTGTGGTGTATACTACACCACACATATCAACATGACACACACCAATCTGACGTACACTACCCTATACTACACTGTACACCAACCTGACATACACTACACTATACCACACTGCACACCAATCTGACTTAGTGTATGTTAGGTTGGTGTGTGGTGTATGTCAGGATGGTGTGTGTGGTTTATACTACACCACACATACCAACCTTACGTACACAACACCACACACACATCAACCTGATCTACACTACACCACATACTAACTTGACATACACTATGTAGGTTGGTATGTAGTGTAGTGTAGGTCAGGTTGATGTGTGTGTGGTGTAGTGTACGTCAGGTTGGTATGTGTGGTGTAGTATACACCACACACACCATCCTGACATACACCACACACCAACCTAACATACACTAAGTCAGGTTGGTGTGTGTGGTGTAGTGTATGTTAGTTTGGTATGGGGTGTAGTGTAAGTCAGGTTGGTGTGTGTGGTAAACACCACACACACCAACCTGACGTATACTACACTACACACACACACACCAACCTGACATACACTACATACTCTCCATATGCCACATGGTGTCCGTAAATAATTGGAGCTAATTTTCCATTCAAATTGTTACCAAGACACCATATCGCATATGGAGAGCCCCTGTGTGCCTAAACATTGGTGCTTTCCCACAAGTGACCCCATTTTGGAAACTAGACCTCCCAAGGAACTTATCTAGATGCATAGTGTGTACTTTGAAGCTCCAGGTGCTTCACAAATTGATCCGTAAAATGAAAAAGTACTTTTTTTTATCACAAATTTTCTTTTAGCCTCAATTTTTTTTCATTTTCACATGGGTAACAGGATAAAAATAATCCTAAAATTTGTTGGGCAATTTCGCCTGAGTACACAGATACCTCATATGTGGTCATAAACCACTGTTTGGGTGCACAGCAGGGCTCGGAAGGGAAGCAGCGCCATTTGACTTTTTGAATGGAAAATTAGCTCCAAAAGTCATATGGCGCTCCTTGCCTTCCGAGCCCTGCTGTGCAGTCAAACACTTGATTTCCACCACATATGAGGTATCTGTGTACTCAGGAGAAATTGCATAATGCATTTTATGGTGTAATTTTTCCTGTTACCCTTGTGAAAAAAAGCTATCTGGTTGAAGTAACAATTTTGTGGTAAAAAAAAAATATATATATTTTCACGGCTCAACGTTATAAACTTCTGAGAAGCCCCCAGGGGTTCAAAGGGCTCACTAAAGAGCTAAAAAAATTCCATGAGGGGTCTAATTTCCAAAATTGGATCACTTGTGTGGGAGTTCCATTGTTTAGGCACCTCAGGGGGTCTCCAAATGCAACATGGCATCCGTTAACTATTCCAGACAATTTTGCGTTTGAAAAGTTAAATGGCGCTTCTTGCTCCCGAGCCCTGCCATGCACCGAAACAAGTGATTTCCACCACATATGAGGTATCGGTGTACTCGGAAGAAATTGCACGTACATTTTATGGTGTAATTTTTCCTGATACCCTTGTGAAAATGCTAAATTTTATGGCTAAAGTAACATTTTTGTGTAAAAAAATTAAATTTTCATTTTTTCCTTCCACATTGCTTTGATTCTTGTGAAGCACCTAAAGGGTTAATAAACTTCTTGGATGTGGTTTTGAGTAGCCTGAGGGGTGCAGTTTTTAGAATGGGGTCACTTTTGGGTATTTTCTGTAACCAAGGCCTCTCAAAGTCACTTCAAATATGATGTGGTCCCTAAAAAACGTTTTTTGTAAATTTTGTTAGAAAAATGAAAAATTACTGATGAACTTTGACCCCTTCTGCCTACTGCCTAACTGCCTAACAAAAAAAAATTGTTTTCAAAATTGCGCTGGTGTAAAGTAGACATGTGGGAAATTTTATTTAGTAACTATTTTATGTGACATATTTCTCAGATTTATGGGCATAAAATTTCAAATTTTGAAAATTGCGCAATTTTCAAAATTTTCGCCAAATTTCCGAAATTTTCAGAAATGAACGCAAAAAAATATCGGCCTAAATTTACCACTTTCATGAAGTACAATATGTCACGAAAAAACATTGTAAAAATCGCCAGGATCCATTGAAGCGTTCCAGAGTTATAACCTCATAAAGGGACACTGGTCAGAATTGCGCAAAATGGCGAGGTCAGTAAGGTCAAAATATACTATATACGGATAAGGCTGCACATCAAACTTAGATAATAGTATAATGCCTCAAGCATATGGACAAATATTGGAATATACAATGAAAAATGCTACTTGCTAATTTGAACATGTGAATAATGAATTGCATACCTGCCATGAATATTAGGAAAAATGAGATATTTAGCAATCGCATTGATCAATTTAACTGAGCCCCAAGGCCTCGTCAAGGCATATCTCTATATTGGGGTCCCTAGCTCTGTGACCCTAAGTAAGGTCAAAATAGGCTGGGGGCTGAAGGGGTTAAAGTACCATACCACTTTTATTCACAAAGGAAATTAACAATGCATCCAAACTGGCATGGATAGACAAAATGGGAACACCATGTTACCATTATAAAGGACTATTGAGATTGCACATCAAAAACTGGGTACAAGGCTGGGCACTAGGGTCCAAAAATGGCATACTAGTGTTTGAGTAAACCTAGGGGGTTTGCAACCAACGCTATACCAAAAACTAAACCTAGGGCCTGCATTGACAACCCAACACTACACAAGTGGTATATACAAATGAAGAAAACAAATAGGAGACCTCAATTTAATTTGCTTTTTATCGTTAGTCATTTTTGCACAATTTACCTTGAATAAAAATAATATTTTTACTTTACTAAAAAAGAATCAGCTTTATGTAAGAAAAAGGTATTTGGGCAAACACATACAAAAATTGGAACATTAAGCTACAATAAAAATCCATCAATAAACAGTACCAAAAATCCTTTATAAGTGTTAATCAAAACAGTATAGCTTTATAACATGTCAATGAAGCTCACAGTAATTCCCACCTTGAATTTTATACTCAGAGTACTTCAATACACCGAGTATTGATAAAGAAGTTGTAACTGCAACATAACATTTTTTAGCTTTCTTGATGAAGATGCAAAATGCATGTTGTAGTGTTTACGCAGGTGGCCTCCTTTGTCCCTGTTGTGCCATGTCCGTAGATATTGGTAATACAATTCATTGATATTTTCTCATTATGTGATAGGAGAATGGAATTTATATAATACTATGTAACTCACAACTTGTGTTTCTTATTGAGTTTTAACTAAATTTTATGAGCAGCTGCTTTAGTAGAGGCCTTATCTGATGTTTTTTGAGAGTCTTTATATGTATTGACTGTAAATTTCATTGTGAGTATTGGATATTCAATTGTTTTATATATTTATGTTTCAATATAGTGTATATTCTTATATTAATGAGGGGATATTGCCATCTCCTAGATCCTATTCCAACACGTAGTAGGTGTAATAATATTAATATTAGCAATTACCTCCAATTAGAAATGTAGTATAGTTCTTCTGATTAGCTATGTAGATAATCTCATTCATATGTGGTCACTGCAGTATCTTAGGTATCCATGATTACAACTAGGGATGGGCGAACCTGAACTGTAAAGTTCGGGGTCCATACCGAACACATGGTGTTCGTGCACATGACCCCGAACACGAGCTTTCTGGGACGTTTGTGTTACAGTTCGTGTTACAGTTCGGGTCCAGGGGCTGTTAAAAAAAAAAACCACGTTATTAAAAAAAATATGATCATACTTACAGGTCCCGCGATGCGTCCTGCAGACTCTGCTTCCCAGCGCTTCTGCTTCCGTGTCCGTCTGATCATTGCTGTTCCCCCTGGAAAGTACCTCTGGCTAAATGGACCTGCCGAGACCGTGACGTCATGCCCATGTGACCAGTCACGTGTGAATGTTGTATTACCTCATTGGCTACAGACTAGTCACATGAGTATGACGTCATCAAAGGTCCTGGTGCCCCGTGATACGAGTGTCATCGCATCATGGCGCACAATCTCCCGACGGCAGCGGGTCAGCTACATATATTTCCATGCAGCTGAAGCACTCCTGTCCTGAGAGTGGGGTGATGCAATGCGAGACGCAAGTGAAATCATGCCCTCACTGCCAGCCTCTGCTTCATCACTCTGTCCAGAGCGGTATAGAAGACCTGACATGGCTCTCTGTGCTTCTCACTATGTATCGACACTGTCTGTGCACAGTGATGTAGCAGAGTTGACATGGCTCTCTGTGCTTCTCACTATGTATAGACACTGTCTGTGCACAGTAATGAAGCAGAGTTGACTTAACTGTCCCTGTGGATTACGTCAGACTAAGGATTTTTTTATAATAAAAATGGAGTCTCTAAATGTTTTTTTGTTTTATTTATAATAAAAAAATGTTCTCTGTGTTGTGTTTTTTTTTACTGTTTCCTAGAAATTCATGGTGGCCATGTCTAATTTGGCATCACACCATGAATTTCGGGCTTAGTACCATCTGAGAATACAAAGCTGGTATTGACCCCTTTATTACCCAGCGAGCCCCCTCCATCATGGCTGCTGGACGAGCTGGGTAAAGCACCTGGAAATGGCGCTAAGAAACAATGCGCTATTTCCAGGGGCGGTTGCAGGCTGCCGCGAATTCAGCCCCCAGCTGCATGGCTTTACCTGACTGGCAATCAAAATACCAGTGGGAGCCCACGCATTTTTTTTTAAATGATTTTTTTAAAAAAAAAATAATAATAATTATTGCCAGCGAAGGTAAATCAGGCAGATGGGGGTGGCAGCCCGTAGCCGTCTGCTTTATCTTTGCTGAGAATCAAAAATACCGCGGAGTGCTACGTCATTTTTTTAATGATTTATTTATTTTTACAGTACTGTGATGTCAGGCCATCAAAATACAGGGAAGCCCTTTTTTTTAGTTATTTAAATAAATAATTAAAAAAAAATGCGTAGGCTACCACTACATTTTCTTTTGTTAGCTAAGGGTAATGCAAGCAGCTGCTGGCTGCTAACCCCCATTGGTTGGTGTTACCTTCACTGGCAATGGAAAATCCAGGGAAGCCTTTTTTTTTTTTTTAAGTTTTTGCCAAAAACCTAAAAATAAAATTACGTGGGCTATGTTGTATGCTAGCCAGGTACAGCAGGCAGGTACGGGCTGCCCCCAACCCCCAGCTGGCTATTTGTACCCGGCTGGGAACCAAAAATATAGGGAAGCCATCTTTTTAATCATTTCATGAATTTCATGAAACAATTAAAAAAACAAAATGACATGGGCTTCACCCTATTTTTGTGTCCAGCCAGGTATAGCTAGGCAGCTGTGAATTGGAATCTGCAATGCAGGTTGTCCCAAGCTTTCTGACCCCCCCCCCCCCCGCTGCAAATTGCAGTCCACAGCCGCACCAGAAAAAGGTGCATTCATAGACGCACCATCTTCTGGCGCTGTATCCAACTCTTCCAGCAGCCCTGGGGGTTAATACCAGCTTTATTTTATTAAGTATTAAGCCAGAGATTCTTAATGTCAGGCAAGTTTGACCCAGCCATTAAGAATCTCCAATAAAGGGTTAAAAAAAGACACCACACAGAGAAAAAATACTTTATTGGAAATAAATACACAGACACTTTATTAGAAATTAATAAACAGTCACACTCAGGAACTCCATGTTTATTACTCCCTCTCACCCCTCCATGATCCCGGTCTTCTGTCTTCTTTGTCCTTCAACCCATGCAGCTCTGCTATATCAGACAACAAAGGGAAGGAAGACGCTTCTGCTCCCCGTGCTGTGTATTCACTCAGCTGCGGGTTGGTAAGCGGTGACGTCACCGCTGCCCCGTTGCCATAGTAACCTGGGTTACTATAGCAATGGTGATCTCCGATCACCTGATTACCAGCGCCGCTATTCATCACCGGCTGTTGCAGCCAATCCCTGCATGTGGGCTGACGCTGACATGTAGGGACAGGAAGCTGACCATGTGCCCGAGTATCTCGCCGGTACACGGCACTCGCCGAGTATACCGAGTACTGAGATGCTTGGTTGATCACCACATACCGGCGAGATGCACTGACAGGACCTAGCATGACGTCATAGCCATGTGACTAGTCTGTAGCCAATGAAATAATACAACATTCACACATGACTGGTCACGTGCTATGACGTCACGGAAGGTCCATTGGTTACCAGGCGGCACATCGATGATCGTACTCAGAAGGAGAAGCGGCGGGAGACAGAGTCTGCAGGACGTGTCTCGGGATCTGTATGTACTGTATAATGACAATGTTTATTATTAACTGTATTCTTTATTTTACAGCCCTCCCTGCCCCATCACATAACCGTAAAGTCCAAGTTCGGTGTTCGGACGCAAGTTTGTGTTATATCAGAACCCGAACGCGAACTTTACAAAACATTCGGGCGAGGCTACCAAACACCGAACATCGGGGGATTCGCCCATCCCTAATTACAACCAATAGCAATTAACTGTCACTATATGAGAGGTCATAACAATGGACTTGGTGACAGTTAGTTGGTTGTGGTTGTAACCATGGATAACTAAGCTACCGCAATGCCCTGCGCATGAGGTAAGTGTCATAGCTAATCAGGAAAATTATACTGTATTTCTAATTGGAGGTATTTCCTAATATTATTATTACACCTACTACATATTGGGATAGGATCTTGGACATGGGAATACCTCTTTAAGCACGATTTATGATTCTAAGCTAGATTGAAGGTTTATATAAAATAAATTGTAGTTTCTACCTACAATAGGTCATGGTATATTTCCCACTGTTCTCCAGAAGATCTTAAATTACTATGTATCATGGTATTTGAAAAGTTAGGGCATTCTCCCTTCAAGTTCATGATCTGCTCTGTCTGTATCTAATGCCTTATGCACTAAAGGGAATAAATCTTGACACATATGACCCCACGGCCAAAGTCGGACTGGGACTGCAGTTCATCTCTGGCATTTGAGAGCACACAGGCCCACTTGCTGTGCAGTGAATATAAAATATGTTTATACACTTGTGTTTTGTGACTGATCTGTGTGTATATCACATTCACAGAAAACAAATGTTCAGTCAACTAATAAGCATACAAGCCTAGATTTATCAAGTAATTTTTGCCAGAATTCTCATGTAAATTGCTTTGAAAAGTCACAAAAGTTTGGTGCAACTTATGCAAAAATGCTGATGTTTCATGTTCTCAGGTCAGTCTCTCTTGGGTCTGCCAAAATGAGCAGAAAGGGGCATGATGCCACATCATATCTCCTATATATAACGAACCCTCATGAAAACCAGTGACAAAAACAGTCTTGATAAACCAGGGCCATGGTCCTCAAATAATTCCATTATACGAGTACAAGTATAATTACCATACTGTTATTGATGACACAGATACCATTATAAATAGTGTGGACCTAATGGTCTCACTCCCTGACCGGCCCATCTTGCATTTACCAGAATTGCCAGATGGGTAGTATGGACCTGCAAGATGAAGTTTAACTTCATTGCAGAGATTAAGGTAAAAGAAATGGAGAGAGAATAACCAATTAATGAAATGTTCAAAGAACTTTTTATTGTAAGTATGTAAAATTTTGAGGAGAAAAGAACACTACACTAAGCTTGAACTTTTTTACATGGATATTGCCAGTCAATACTGTACATGCCGTAGAGTCAGACTATGAGGTTGCTATTGAGCTCTTAAAGGGAGAAGGTCTTTTCCCTTTATTACTTTACAGGAATACCTTGGCTCAATAGTCAATCTTAGACATCATTCTATTTTACATTGTGATGAAACCTTAAAGGGATTTCCAACCTTTTTAAATTAAGTATTCCCACTTAAAAAAGACATATCTCTTACATGACATCCCTGGAACTGTGCCTGACGTTGTTCTATCACATGAGCCCTGCAACCAATCAAGGACTACTATCGGGCTGCTTTTCTCATATTCTTTCTGCTTATTCCAAGTTTTTCAGAGGGAAGTTCAATAGGAGCTTCTAATAACTGTAGGGCGCAAATAACATAAAAATTTCACTTGAGCCCTTAGCACGTGCAAGAGGTGAGCATATGTTATTTTTACTTTACAATATTGACTACTTCATTTAAAAGAAGGTGGACAACCCCTTTCACTCCTTCATGACCTTGTACGTATATATACAGTACGTCCTAGGTATTGCCCCTCCGTAACTGCGGGCTTTAGCGGCAAGCCCGTGGTAATCCTCACATATGTCTGCTAAGCCGATCAGCAGAAACGTCCGGCTAACAGGTGCGGATGAATCACAGATCCACCCACACCTGCTTATCACTTAGATCGTGCTGTCAAAATCTGACAGCAAACTTTAAATGGCCGTGTAGGCCATGTGACGTGATCACAAGGCACCAATGGGTTGCCATGGTAGCGCGGGGTCAGCTGATGATCCCTAATATTACTATGTCATATTTCCTATGAGAGCCAACAGTTCAAATCACCAACCTTTTGCTCCATTGAAAATAAAACAATAAATAAAATGCACATATTTGATTTTGCCACATTCAGAAATGCCCGATCTATCAAAATATAAACTCAATTAATCTGATCGGTACATGGCATAGCGATAAAAAAATTCCAAATGCCAAAATTACATTTTTTTTGGTCGCCACAACATTGCATTAAAATACAATAACAGGCGTTCAAAACATTGCATCTATGCAAAAATAGTATAATTAAAAACGCTAACTCAAGATGCAAAAAATAAACCATCACTGAGACCTTAAATCTCAGATCTCAAAAAATGAGAGCGCTAAGGGTTGTGGAAAATGGCAACAAAAGCGCTACTCTTTTTTTAAACAAACTTCTGAATTGTTTTTGACCCCTTAGAAAAAGTAAAAGTATACATGTTTTGTATCTACGAACTCATACCGACCTGAGACATCATACAGACACATCAATTTACCATATAGTGAACAGGATGAAAAAAAACCTCCTAAAACAATCGTACAATTGCACTTTTTTGCAATTTCAGCGCACTTGGATTCTTTTTCTCATTTTTCAGTACATTATATGGTAAAACTAATGGTTTCATTCAAAAGTACAACTTGTCCCACAAAAAAATAAGCCCTCATATGGCAAGATTGACAGAAAAATAAAAAAGTTATGGCTCTTTGAAAAGGGGAGAAAAAAAAACAAAAACGAAAAATCGCCAGAATGTGAAGGGGTTAATACAAGTCATTATAACTAGGGATGATCGAATATTTTCCGAATACCTAGCCGTTATTCGACTATTCGATGTGCAATGTAAGTCTATGGGAAGCCCGAATAGTTCTGAATAGTTGTTATTCGGGTTTCCCATAGACTTACATTGTGCATCGAATATTCGTGAATAGTCGAACAGCGGCGAGGTATTTGGAAAATATTCGCGAAGCCGAAAAATTGAAGTATTCGATCATCCCTAATTATAACCATTTAAATGGGATCTCCACTTTTTGTGTATAGATGCCAATGCTAGCTCTACAGATACTGTTACTATATGGTTAATAGGCCTAACTAAAGTATTAAAATAATAACTAAATATTTGCAGACGTTCATCCTGCTGCTTGTTAAATTTATCACTGTTCATACATCACATAGAAAGCAGTAAAAGCAAGTGCATGCAAATGAAAACCATTCATTTCCACATTTTTTAATGTGTCCTTGGATAATACAAGTCACTACAAAAGCACTAAGAATAGGCATTTTACAAACTTAGCATTTCAAAATTCAAGGTTTGAATGTACCACCAGCATTAAACAATGTACAAAGCTCATTCTGCATTAGAATCCAGCTTGTTATTTCTTTATTTGCAGAAGGTGAGAGTTTGAGTGATGGTATTGTGGTGACTCTTTCCAAAGAAAAGCCAACATTTGATATTGAAAATGAAAATTCCATAATATGACTTGAATGTTGTAAATGTGGAATCTCTTGAACAGATAGCGAAACATGAAAAATATGTACCGTACTTGTCTTATTCTTTGAGGGTGGTGAGGAATGTTAAGGCAAAAATATATTCTGAGCCAAGCACATCAGCATTTAGGGCAGTTGGCCCTGAGAAAAATCATAACTGTATTGTCAAAATCCAGAGCCTACTATCCCAGAAAACAATCTAATTTTTTAATTACTTGCCGGATGCACTATGGGTAGTCCAGTGCAAATTTTCTCCATCATGCTGCCTGTGCAGCTCCTCCACCCTTCATTGATAGAACTGACTTTAGGTGAGGCAGAACTGTCTGACCTGAAATCCAGCCCATACATTGACAGGCATAGTGGGGCATGCACAATATACGGAGATGACAAACTATGAGAATACCCCATGTCAGAAGAATTTCTAGGAGGAGACCTGTTCTGTGGATGTACAAAAACTGAGCCTGTTAGCAAACAGGATTTCAGGCCAAACAGAATTGGCCCAATTGAAGACAGTCCGGTCAATCAATGAATATGGGAGATCTAAGTAAGAAGAGGAAGAATGACTATGAAAAAGTTCATCCGACTGGCCATGATCAACAGAGCAGCTCATTAGCATATTATATAAAATATAATTTTGTGTTAAAATAGACCATGGATTTTTACATAGGAATCTTCTCTGCTGTACCTGTTGATGTGCTTAGTTAAGATCAGATGTTTATCCTCGCAGAATCCCTCAATCTGCTGTGTTTGCCAGTAGACTCAGCTGTGTTTGCTACTAAAAAGACCTGCAATTGCTATGTACTGCCTTAATGAAGGGCAGCACACTACGCATAGGAAAGCTGATGTACCCAAATAACTTTGTGGAAGGGCAGGCAGCTATCAACACTTTCCAAAGGCAGGCAAAGTCCAAGGAACTCACTTGGAAACTATGCAATTAGTGATAAGCGAGCACTACCATGCTCGGGTGCTCCATATTTGTAACAAATACAGTGGAACCTTGCATTAAGAGTAACTTGGTTTGACAGTGTTTTGCAAGACAAGCAAAGCTTTCTAAAAATTTGAAATGTGGTTTAAGAGCAATGTTTTGCAATAAGAGCAAATACTCACCGTGCAAAATTTCTGGTTCCATCCTTTCACCGCACTCTGACCCGCTCTGGAGGTAACTTTCTGTACTGTATAATACATACAATATACCATTGTACAGTACAGTATATACTATATAGCATGTCTATCAATTTGCATTTGTGGATACAGTATTGTACTTTCTTATTGATAACCAGTACGGCACATTGCTTGTACTGTATCTCTCGCACACCAACCATTTTATTGTAAGCGAACATACAGTTTGATTTGTTTTGCATGCTTTTACTGTACAGTGTTTTGTATTACTGTGCCGTAATAATTTTAAATGAATACAGTACATTATTTTGTATTACTGTAATAAGTGTGTATAACTACAGTAAATATTTTTGGGTTGTGGAACAATTGTTTGTGTTTCATTTATTTTCTATGGGAAAATTCGCTTTGATATAAGAGTAACTTGGTTTAAGAGCACAAATTATGCTCGTAATCCAAGGTTCTACTGTAGTTGGAAACTCAGACCAGTGCGACTCGTGTACTCACTATAATGGAAGTCAATGGGGAACTTGAGCATTTTTACAGAACATGAGTCATGCCAGTCCGATCTTCCAACTACTCGTTACAAATACCGAGCACCCAAGCATGGTAGTACTTGCTCATCACTAGAAACATTGCTTTCACAGTAGACAGCGTACAGAATCCAGGTGATGATTTTAAATGTAGGTTTTTTTTGCCATACACATAAGCAACAATGTTTCGACCTGTGTTGGCTCATTAATAAGTATGTGATACCAAGTGTCATAGTTCGCCTCCCTGTCCACATGGCTAGGGGGCAGAGCCTTCTCCCGGGCCTCTATTCCGGAGCCTGGATGCCTTAAAAGCTGACATTTACAGTGAACCAGCGCTGTCTATAAGCTTAGCGCTGCTTTGCCTGTGATTGCTGGTCCTGTAAGTGTTATCCTGATCCGTCTGTTCCTGTGCCCCCGTGCCGTCTGTGTTCTGTCCCCTAGTCATCCCTCCAGTCCTCTGTCCCTTCTCCTACCTCCCCACTCGGTTGCTTCCTCTGTTACTGACCTCGGCCTGACCTTGACTCCGCTTCTGCTCTTTTCTCCGGTCCTCCTTCTGCCCGTACTGTGCTTCACCCAGCTTGCCTGACTATTCCTCGTATGCCCCGCAGCTCTGCTCTCCAGCTGTGCTGTGAGGCAGTGTATGAAAACACTGTGTATTTACTTCCTGGTTCTCCTTACTCCGTTTAGTGTCTTCTGCTGCAGAGCTCCGGCTCCCCCTGGTGGCAGCTTGACACCAAGTACTTGATAAAGACTTAACACAGGTGGAAACATTGTTGATTATGTGTATGGCAGAATAAACTACATTTTAAAATCATCACTTTGAATTTGGATGAGGTCAAATTAACACAGGACATTCAACTTAAGGGCTGCATACTACTAACCCAGCATTGCATTTCCATTGAAAACCAAACTAATGCTATTTTAATTTATATCTAATTTTCAGTGAAATTGCTTAATTCTCAAAATTAATAATCTTATATGAAGTGTGTTCAATGCAAATTACAAGAGATGAGAGAAGACATTGGTAAGACCCTGGTCCATTGGCCACATCAGTATTTCAGTATTCCATGGTTGTGGATAGTAGTCCCGCAAATGCTTTTTTCCTGCTCTTTGTCTGATTTATAGGCATGGCAAGATGTCATATTTGTGGCTTGACACACACAAGACATTGTACTAAACCTACAAATAAAAAATGCCAAGGATGGTGCAGGCGATGAGGATGACACTCACCAGAGTGTTATGACTGTTCCACTCAGATCAGCTAATATGTCACACCTCTCTGGGAGAAAATAATTCAGCTTAAAGGGAATGTATCATCAGAAAATGACCTACTATTTAAACTAGTTTTTTATTACATGTTTTTTTTTCATGTCTTAATTTTTATTAAAAAAAAAAAAGTAATCTTACAATTTTAACACTGGCTACTGAGTAGTGAGAAGCGAACAGTTTGGTGCTCGGTAAGCGTAACGAGCATTTTGGTGCTCAGTAATAATTTATTGAATTTAAATGAAGTCAGTGGGAAACTCAAAGATTTTTCAGAAAGATTTTTTTGCTCAAATTCCCCATTGACTTCCATTATACTCTGTAAAACAAGTACAGAGCACCCGAGCATCAAAATGTTTGTTAAGCTTACTGAGCACCCAAGCACCAAGTAGTTAGCTCATATCCACTGATAAAACAGGATCCACACTAGTACTGAAAATAAAACTTTATAACATGTCAAAACTGTATTCAAATTCACTTGTAAAGGGACACTAAGCACAGAAAAGGTGCAAAGATAGTAAAATCACAGCTCCTTCTCTTTGTATCTCTTTCTTCATTTCATTGAATCTTTGCTTATGTTTCAATTAAAACTGGGAAATTAAAAAGTCATCTTTATGTGACCAGTGGACTTAATTATATCCTTTCTTCTCCTCATTGTTCTATAGCTGGCTAATTGAAGCAGGAGCCTCCGCTTTCCTCCATGTCAGCAATAGGACAAAAATTATACTTTGAAGTCTTGCCTTAGGGGTACTTTGCACTTTGCGACATCGCTAGCATCGGCTAGCGATGCCAAGCGCGATAGTACCCGCCCCCGTCGCACATGCAATATCTTGTGATAGCTGCCGTAGCGATAATGTTCGCTACGGCAGCTATCACAAGATATCGCATGTGCGATGGGGGCGGGTAGTATCGCGCTTGGCATCGCTAGCCGATGCTAGCGATGTCGCAAAGTACCCCTAAGGCAAGACTTCAAAGTATAATTTTTGCTCCTCACACGCACTACCTGCCCTGCGACGTCACTCTGGCCGGCGACCCGCCTCCTTCCTAAGGGGGCGGGTCATGTGGCGTCACAGCGACATCACACGGCAGGTGGCCAATAGAAGCGGAGGGGCGGAGATGAGTGAGACGTAAACATCCCGCCCACCTCCTTCCTTCCGCATAGCTGGTGGAGGCAGGTAAGGAGATGTTCCTCGCTTCTGCGGCTTCACACACAGCGATTTGTGCTGCCACAGGACCGACGAACAACATCGCATCTCCTATTGGTGCGACATTATGAAAATGACCGACGCTACACAGATCAACAATTTTCGTCGCTTTTACGATCATTTATTGGCGCATCTAGGCTTTACACGTTGCGACGTCGTTACCGGCGCTGATGTGCGTCACTTTCGATTTGACCCCGACGATATCGCAGTAGTGATGTTGCAGCATGCAAAGTACCCCTTAGCTTCACCCTCTTCTCTCATATGGCAATACAATACATGAGCAGTAGGTGAATCAAGAAATTCTCGGAAAAATTTCTACAAAACTTTTCAAGAGCATCCAACTTCCAGGACAGTTTTCCTCCTGTTACTTTCATGATTTATTTAAAGGATAAAGGAACCCTGACACTGATACATGCCGCCCACCACTTGTCAGCCACTGGCTGTGTGATCTCAACTAGGTATGTTTGACTCTAAATGCTGGAGCATTTGAGGGACAACCATACTTTTAATAGCTGTTAGGGAGTGAGCCACACTAGTAACTATTTGTACCGTCAGGTCCCCGACAGCTTCTCCCTGTCCCTGATGACAATGACTGACAGGTCTCTGCCTATGTGCATGTATAGACTGAGAACTGTCAATTCAGGGAAGAGGGTGGGGAGAAGCCGGCGGTGACCCCCCTCTACAAAAAATTAATAGTACAGCTCGCTACCCGGCGGCTATCAAAAGTATGGTTGTCTCTTAAACGCTGCTGCTTTTAAACATTCCCAGGCTTAAATCATACAGACAGTCGCTGATATATTCTGCCCATGATTGGTGAACATGCATCAGCTGTCAGGTTGCTTTTAAGTGTTTCTTTATGTTTTCACATATGGAGTTTTTGTTATGGATGTTTGGATACATGTCACCGAATACAAATGACACTTTTTTGTAAAAATCTGTGATTTTTTCAGGCATGACAAATCCTATTTAAAAACCATATACGTTAGACTGGAAGTACATTGGCTGTGAGTCTCCCCACATGGATGGCATTTTCCAAGTGCATTGACATGCTCTTATACACTACTAGCCTAATTCTTATGTGTGGCATATCGTATCTCTGCAAAAAAAATAATTAAGGGACCAGCGCCTATACAGCCTTACCACTACTTACATATGGCAAACATGCTGAGAAGGTCTCTTTAATACATGATTCCAGAATGATATATTATTCTGCTGTCACATCGGATGCTATATGCTAGTGTGACCCCGGCCTTACAGTAATCACCTTCTAGTGGTGTAAAACCATTCAGATTTTGCTAAATAAAAGGTTTGTTCAGCCAATGAATCTGGATAGACAAATTCAGCCACTTGATGGAATCTACACATGGACTGGTCAGAGCAGATCCAAGGGTAACGGCAAGTGGGTAAAGAAAGTCCAGTGTAAAAAATGTTTTCAGTGCCATAAAACTTCACAATTATTTTAAAGGGAACCTGTCACCACTTTTTTTGACTTTAAGCTGCGGCCACCACCACCGGGCTCTTATATACAGCATTCTAACATGCTGTATATAAAAGCCCAGGCTGCTGTGGCAACATAAAAAACACTTTATAATACTTACCTAACAGTCCCTCTGCGGTGGGATAGGGCCTAATGGGCATCTCCATTGTCCGGTGCGGGCGCCTCCCCTTTCGGCCATCTTCGTCCTCTTTCTGAAGCCTGTGAGCATGATGCGTCTACGTCATACACACTCGTCGGTCCTGTGCAGGCGGACTACAATACTTTGATCTGCCCTACTCAGGGCAGATCAAAGTGCGCCTGCTCAGGACCGGAATGCCGGCGAGTGTGGATGACGTTGAACCCGTCATGCACCGCAGCTAGAGAAGGAGAACAAAGATGTTCAAAAGAGGCGGCTCCAGCACCTGACAATGGAGACGCCCATTAGGTGCGACCCCACCGCAGCGCGACCGTTAGGTAAGTATTATAAAGTGTTTTTTATGTTATAAAACGTCCCGGAATAAAAAGAAACCACTATGGATAAATAAAACTGTACAAAGTTTAATAAAACAAAAACAAAGGGCGTTTAAAATCTTGAAGGCTGAGAATACAGAAATAGCATTTCAGGAGTATAAAGATATCAATAGGCAATGCAAAAAAGAAATCAAACAAGCAAAACTAGCTACTGAAACAAAAATCGCCAATGACATTAAAATAAATCCCAAAATCTTTTATAAATACATTAATGCCAAAAGGAAAACACAGGATAGTATTGGCCCCTTAAAATATAATAACAAGTTAGTTATAGAGGACAAACAAAAGACTGAGATATTAAATAGGCATTTCTCTTCTGTGTTCACCAAGGAACTGACTGTACCAGGGATCATTCAACAAGTGAAAATCAAAGTTCACCACCCGATATAATTAATTTAACACAAGAAGAAGTACGCCTACGTCTGAGTAAATTAAACATTGACAAATCCCCTGGGCCAGATGGCATTCATCCACGAATATTGAGGGAATTGAGCTCCGTAATTGACAGACCGCTGTATCTCATCTTTTTAGACTCTCTTGTAACAGGGTTGGTGCCTCAGGATTGGAGGATTGCTGATGTGGTACCGATATTTAAGAAAGGTAAGAGTGTAGATCCAGGCAACTACCGTCCAGGAAGCCTGACATCAGCAGTATGCAAAGTTTTTGAGGGCATTTTAAGGGATGACATGCAAAAATATGTTGCAGAAAATAATATAATAACTGACAGACAGCATGGATTCATGAAAGATAAATCTTGTCTAACCAACCTGTTGGGGTTCTATGAGGGAGTAAGTGCAAACCTGGATATTGGTAATGCAGCTGATGTGATTTATTTGGACTTTGCAAAGGCATTTGATACTGTACCACATAATAGCCTTATACTAAAGCTCCAGAAGCAAGGACTGGGGGAAACTATATGCAACTGGGTAAGGAATTGGCTAAAAGATAGGAAACAAAGAGTAGTCATAAATGGTATATTCTCTAAATGGGCTATAGTCAGCAGTGGGGTGCCACAGGGATCTGTGCTAGGACCAATTCTTTTTAGTCTCTTTATTAATGACCTTGTGGATGGGATTGATAGTAAAGTGTCAGTCTTTGCTGATGACACCAAACTATGTAGGATATTAAAAACTGACCTTGATAGTATAATATTACAAAAAGATCTGGATAAGATGTCAGAATGGGCAGATACTTGGCAAATGAGATTTAATGTTGATAAATGTACAGTAATGCACCTAGGACGGAGTAATCCTATAACTGCGTATACATTAAATGGAAGTAAACTCGGGACTACAGAACAGGAGAAGGACTTGGGTATTCTCATCACAAATAAGCTGAGCAGCAGCACTCAATGTCAAGCAGCAGCTGCTAAAGCAAACAAGATTCTAGGGTGTATAAAAAGAGAGATTAGATCCCGTGATCCCAACGTATTGTCACCCCTCTATAAATCACTTGTAAGGCCACATCTGGAATATGGGATTCAGTTTTGGGCTCCACATTTTAAAAAGGACATTCAGAAGTTAGAGTCAGTTCAAAGGCAGGCAACTAGACTACTACAAGGAATGGAAGGCCTCCCATATGATGACAGGTTGAAAAAGTTAGATATGTTTAGCTTAGAAAAAAGACGTCTCAGAGGAGATCTCATTTATATGTATAAATACATGTGTGGTCAATATAAAGGACTGGCACATGACTTGTTTCTTCTGAAGACAATACTAAGGACCAGGGGTCATTCACTGCGAGTGGAAGAAAAGCGATTCCGACAGCTAAATAGGAAAGGGTTCTTTACAGTTAGAGCAGTCAGACTGTGGAATGCCCTACCACAAGAGGTAGTAATGGCAGATACTATAACAGCTTTCAAAAAAGGGCTGGATGATTTCCTCAGTACACACAACATTGTTGGTTATAAATGACTTTGTAACCAAATGTAGAACTGGTGGAGGAAGGTTGAACTAGATGGACCTAGGTCTTTTTTCAACCGTAGTAACTATGTAACTATGTAACTATGTTGTCACAGCGGCCTGGGCTCTTATATACAGCATGTTAGAATGCTGTATATAAGAGCCCGGTGGTGATGGCCGCAACTTATAGTCCAAAAAAGTGGTGACAGGTTCCCTTTAACACCTTTCCGACCTTTGACGGATATATCCGTCATGGAGCGTGCGACGTTAAGCCCCGCCGACTGCCGCGGGCAGGATACGTAGCGATCCACGCACATATCAGCTGTTTTCAATAGCTGACATTTGTGCCTGCATGTTACAAGTGGAATCGCATTCTACCCGTAGCATTAACCCCTTACATATTGCTGACAAAGTCTGACAGCGAGATGTATATACGCACGGCCATGATTTTCACTTACCGCCAACCCCCCGAAAGTCACGTGAGTGATCACGTGACTTTCAGTGGTTGCCATGGTAGCACAGGGTCATGTGATGACGCCTGTAGCTATGACGAGTCACTTTCGTTTTCACTCGGCCCGGAGCCGAATGAATCAGGAAGTGATCATATCTGCTGTTTACAGCTGTATATCTGTGATCAGCAGATAGTGCAGAGCGATCGGATTGCTGATCGCTATAGCCCCTATGGGGACTAGTAAAATTAAAAAAATTAAAAAAAAAGTTTAAAAAAAACAAAAAAAAAACTAAAAGTTCAAATCACCCCCCTTTCACCCCATTGAAAATTAAAGGGTTAAAAAAAATATATATACACATATTTGGTATCGCCACATTCAGAAATGCCCGATCTATCAAAATATAAAGTCAATTAATCTGATTGGTAAACGGCTAGTGGCAAAAAAATTCCAAATGCCAAAATTACATTTTTTGGTCACCGCAAGTTTTACACAAAATGCAATAACAGGCGATCAAAACGTAGCATCTGCGCAAAAATGGTACCATTAAAAATTTCAGCTCGAGACGCAAAAAACAAGCTATCAATGAGTCATAGATCCCAAAAATTGAAAACGCGACAGGTTTCAGAAAGTGGCGCAAAACGTACACCACTTTTATTGGACAAGCTTGTGAATTTTTTTTAATCCCTTACATACAAGTAAACCTATACATGTTTGGTGTCTACAAACTTGCACTGACCTCAGGCATCACACCCACACATTAGTTTTACCATATAGTGAACACGGTGAATAAAACATCCCAAAAACTATTGTGCCATCACACTTTTTTTGCAGTTTTTCCACACTTGGAATTTTTTTGCTGTTTTCCAGTACACCATATGGTAAAAATTATGGTTTCATTTAAAAGTACAACTTGTCCTGCAAAAAACAAGCTTTCATATGGCAAGATTTACAGAAAAATAAAATATTTACGACTCTCGGAAGAAAGGGAGCAAAAAACAAAAACGCATAAACGGAAAGTGCCCGAGAGCTGAAGGGGTTAAAATAATTGTGAAGTTTTATGCTCCTCAGCCATTTTTACACACATAGATGTAATTATTGTAAGGGCTACTGTAAAGTCGAGTGGATAGCAGCCTATAAGAAAGAACTACCGAGCCAAGGAAAAGCAACCTTGTTTCTCAAGGATTGAGTGGTGCTAGAGATCAAGGAGGTCAGAAAGTGCCTTTACTGTGGTCACTGTCAGGGTTCCAGCAAAATCTGTGCAGCTGTGTGGAACATAGTGTCCTGCACGGTCCAAGAAAGGCCCAACTGCCAGACAACACGAGGTAGGGATAAGGAAAGGGATGTCTTTATGTGCCACCCCCGTGCCAGCAGCCGGCGCTGCTCGGGTCCAGGCCTTCAGGGGTGGTGGCTCGAGGGTCTTTGGACCCGGGGGTCTCGTGTTCACGCTGAATAAAAGGGGGGGCATATATGTATGGGCTGGGCCGTATTAAGTTCATGGCGCCACCCACGGTGCGTGGTGAATTGGGACACCACCGCTGCAGTTATGGGGCGCCCGGGGGAGATGTTGTGCAGCAAGTTGTTAACCCCTCCGTGGGCAGAAATGGTGGCCCCAGGGCCTGGTGGCTGGGTGCGGGGGATAGCGACCGCAGGGGGTTCTGGTGTATTCACTGTTAGTAAAACACATGAGTCTCTGGTAAACCAAGGTGATGGTGGCCGATGCCACGGCCGGTTGCATTCAGGGTCCCCCACCCAGCTGGTGGTCTCTATCTCTGTCCTTTGCACTGTGTTAAGTAGAAATGACTTCCCAGTTTGAAACGTAGGAGTCCGCTCCAGGCTGGATGTGGCCTAAGGAGCTGAGCACACAGACGCTGGCCCGTGGGATCTATGGGCCCTGGTGGTGACCTCTTATCCCTAATCTGTGGGCTATTGTCTTCTATGAGGGACTTTGGATGGGACAGGACCTCTAGTCCTGGCCTCAATCGGTTAATTAACCAGTCCACTTGGTTCCAGTTTCTGGCTTCAGGGTCCGAGTACCCCCTTTGTGCTACGGTTTCCAGGTCGGTTCCCCATGTTGGTACCGGCAGGCTACAACCCTGTCCCGGTCCACCTCGGTTCCACCGAGCCATCTTCCCATCTCCTGCTGATGGAGACCACCGTCTGCCACCTAGCCAGTGGCACCAGGGCTCCTACCCTGATACCGTTCAATCTGGACTTCTCCTGCTGGAGCTACACTTAGCTCCAGCCCACACTCCTCTCTAATTTGAACTCTAAAACTTATCTACTTGCTTTCCCGCCCCGGGCTGTCTAGACTCCTAGGTGGGCGTGTTCCAACTGCCTGGTCATGCCCACTGGTGTGTCTATCTTTCCTTAAGGGAGGTGACTAGGGTTTCAGGTCGGCTGTGTGTTGCCTAATGAAGGAAGGTGTTATGCAGGGGCCTAACTGTGACTAACTGGTTTTGCCAGGGCGTCACATTTACACAGTTCTAAGTTGTCAGTCGTGGGAGGAATGCTGAGGTACTTTTCCTGTAAGCCTGAGGTGCCGTTGATGTCAACTCTGTGTACTGAACAACTGTGAAGAACTATAATCATCATTATCGTCAATTCCTTCAGCAAAAGTGAGTTTTTTCTGTTACACCTGAGGTCTGGATACTGCTTATTGAAATGTTCTGCTCCTGCATCCCGTTCACAACTTCCACTTTTCTTTTCATTATGGCAAGGACTGCCTGCCAGCCGGCAAGACCACTGTGATCATTGGCTGCCATTATGGCCAGGCTCAAAGGAGCCCGACTCAGACAGACGTATTGATTTTGGCATAGTTCACTATTTACTATCCCTCTTGTATGGTACATAACTGATGAGGGCCTTGTTCTTTGTCGAATCTGTACCCCGCTCTGTTTGCATTCTCAGCAGTGTTTTAACTTCAATCTCATGGGCCCAAATGCAAAACCTCCAAGAGTGGCTCACACTCTCATGAGTCTTTACCAGTATTGGTATTTTCATATGGACCAAATGGACTTTTGGGGCCATTCCCCTAGGCTCCAGGGTGTGATTACTACCCCAGTACCTTCTACACCTCTGATTCTGAGGCAGAAGCTTTGTTCAACTAAGCTGCACAATTCTCTGTAGGGTTCTTGAGCAATCAGTTTGTAGGGCACTAAGGTAAAATTTCTCTTGAAGGATTCTTTTTGGAAAAGCTATAGATTGTATATAGGAGAGTACAACTATTATAATGTGTATATAATATCAAAAAAAACCTTGGGTACATTGTCTTGTAATGAATATCTGTCATTTTACCTTGTAAAGAGAATAACAAGTCAAATATATCAATACTGTACACGCAGTCCCACATTGCGGCAGCCAGAAGGGGTTAGCAATATATTCCTTTATTACTCACTGAAATCAGAAGCCGGAACCCAGATGTGTGATGTTTGCTGTTAGTGTAATAGAAATTCACTCAGAGTCATTACACTCTGTAGATTTGATCTTGCTGGGTTTGCTGACACAGGGTTAACCAAGCTTGTCAGTATCATGAAGTCCCTTCCTAGCAGAGATACCTCTTGTCAGTTGTACACTGTGCATGCATATTCTTTACGAAGGCCACATCACTATCATAAAGAAACTGAAATATCCGGCATGGGAAAAATAGTGTTCCTAAATCACAATTCCCACTTGGTATAGCTTAATGCAGCAACCCCAAGTTTTGTGTAATGTGATACAGAACAAAAGACAAATAGAGAACACAGACAATTGGGTTAAGCTCATTTTATGCTCTTGAGCTTAATTGTAAACTTAATCATTTAGTTGACATAAAGCAGCGGCTGATACACAAGGGGCGACATTAGTGTAAATTACCAAGAGTTACCGTGAAGTTGTTGCTACAAAGTGAGATTGCAGAATACTACTTGGTCTTAAGTGATAACTTTCCTTGTGTATAAGCTCTGCTGTGCCATTAATACATAATTAATGGGCAAAATAATAAAACTGTGGGTATATTTATTAGAGATGAGCAAATATATTTGAGTGGAATTGATTTCTATTCAAACATTACAAAAATCCGCTATGTTTCTGAACCGTAACATGCCACCAAAAGCTTACAAAATGAAAAAAAAAAATTGTAATCAAATTACCACTCACTTCTCTGACACCTCCCCATCACCTGTCCGATTCTCGGCGCTTTTTCTTATCACCACAGCAAGTGCTGAACTCCCCATATTGCATCATGATGTCACATGCTTGTGCAGAAACATCCTGGGCTTGTTCAGAGTTGGAATTTTTGGTTTAGCATGAGGAGACCCAGGAATAAAGCGTTCATTGTGATTATAAGATGTGGACTTGTGATGGTGAGAAATGGAGAGGCAGGAATGGTGAGAGGTAAAGTGAGTGTAAGAATTTTCTTTTGTTTTGCCCCCAAAGTATAATATGGAACATTAATGAGGTTGTCTACTGGTTTTACATTGATGGCCTATCCTTAGGATAGGTCATCAATGTCTGATCGGCCAGGATCCGACAACCTGCACCCACACGATCAGCTGTTTCCTGTACTGGAGGCAGCAGCAGGTGGCCGGAAATGCTCTGGATCTGCCCCATTTCCTGATAGTGGTACTGCAGATCCCCCGCTTATTGATTGGATTGCGAGGCAGATGTGCAGTAACTGGCCAATATCAGCTGATGAGGCAATTCTGAAACTGAGCACTTCCTGCTTCCTGCTGCCGCCACTGGCACCGTGAACAGCTCAGTCGATTTGACATTGATGACCTATCCTAAGAATAGGCCATCAATTTAAAAGACGTGGACAGCACCTTTACATTTGTGAAGAATAACTTCTCTACTAATGGAATTTCTAAGTAAATTCCTCTAGAACAGTGAATTTCAATTTTGTCTGATCTGCTCATCTATCCACTATTTTTATTATAATGAGTGAAGATCTTGTGTTAAGAAGTCAAATTCCTACCCTTGAGTTATTGTTTGGAGGGATATGTTATCCATGCTTAGTGCCTTTGTAGTTTTTCAGTTGTGTATATATTTATATATGTACTAGCAAAATACCTGCGGCTTCGCTCGCGGAAAATATGTTAAATTGTTGGTTACTCTTGCTGAGGTTAAATTTTCAGTTTCATCCTGAAGTTGACATCTTCAGCATTCAAAGATAGTTTTATGAAATCTTCTTTTTGTTACTTTGGCATTAACAGTTGTTTATTCAACTAATTAATTCAACTTTAATTAATCTGACCTACTCTTTACAGTTATCTTCTGAATTTGTCTCCATAGGTAAGAAGATTTTAAACAGGCATTCAGCTTGCTTGATGGTTTTGATCTCATAAGAACAGGTAATGTTTGGCAGAAGTCACCTGCAAAAAGTACAACAATTATCCCCATTAAGTGATTGGGTCCCTGAAGATCTCTCAATTCTGTAATGCCTTAGCTTTACCTGAGCCCTTAGTGATATTACAGACAGGCGTTTTCATGAGCCCTAGATTCAAGGGCATTCCTAGTGCTAAGTGAGCCATGTGCCCTTCAAAAGAGTGGCCATAATCCACGATGATGCTGCAGCCAGGGCAATGTTATTGTTTGAGAGAATTTCTGTGAGAAGAAAAATAAATGAAAAATGTTTTACCGATACCTCCTGTTGCATCAAGTAACAGCAGACCATTTCCATATGAAATCTGAGCCTTAATTCCCAAATACGCCTATCTTTGGTCATTAACAAAAGAGGCTTATTTAACCACTTCATGACCTTGGACATACTGGTACATCCAAGGTTGTGTCTCTCCCCTTGGTACAGGCTTGCACATTGCGCCCATATCTTTGCTTGCACGTGTCAGAGATCTGCCAGCCGCTGTTAACTAGCTAATTCACTTGGTCCATCTCTAACAGCGGGATTTATCGCAGGCCGGCGAGGAGTGCGCCATTCCCTGCTCCTATTGGCTGCCTTGTGATGTGAACTTGGGGTACCAACGAGTTGTCATGACAACCAGGGGTCAGCTAATTATCCCTGTCTCTCTCATGATGAACTTCCTGTGAACAATGGCTATGAGCCGGCATTCATGCTCTGCTCTGTACAGCACAAGTGATTGGAAGATAGCAGCTTCAAGTCCCCGAAGAGGACTAGTAAAAACAATTAAAATTGAAAAAGTTTTTAAAAATATTAAAAAAATAAAAAAAAGTTCAAATCACCCCTCTTTCGCCCAATTGAATGCAACACAATAAAAATTTCACATTAAAAAAATCACATATTTGGTATTGCTGGGTTCAGAAATGTCCAACCTATCAAAATATAAAATAAATTAATCTGATTAAAAATCTGATAAAAATGTTATGGCTCTTTAAAGAAGAGGAGGAAAAAACAAAAACAAGAGAAGTAAAATTGCCGGCTAGTGAAGAGGTTAACGTGACAAGTTTCTTCAACTTTTCCAAATCATAGATTTTTTCTTGCAGAACATCTATGTCCATAACATTAAAGGATGGTAGAACTGGTGCTAGTAAAAGTGATCAGAGTTTTACTATTGATAGATATGCACCTTGAGGACTTTGTTGACTATTTCGGTAGTGAAATTTAATTCTAACTTTGGATTGACTCTCCTGTGCACTCTGAGGATATCTTTGCTAAGATATTCTTTGTTTTTTGCCCCAAAGAGCACGGGGATTGGAAGATGCACAGGTTGTAATTATTATAGCGAACAAGTTTCGAAGTTCATGTGGAAAGCGAATGAGGGATGCTTTCTGCGAACTTATGTCCCAGCATTGTTCATCTTAACTCAGGCAATGCTTTTGGCTTGCCTCTCTATAAGTTTGACACAGCTCATCATCAACTGTTTTTAAATCTGTGAAAGATGTAGGCCGCGGATGATGTGAAGGTAGTAACACTCGCCACAAGAATCCGTAACTACTTACAGTATATACTTTCCCATCTAATACAACATAACCTCATCAGATGTTTATTTTTGATTGTGTAGCTGAAAAACTGCCATATAATTTCCCCTGTTAGCGTTTTGTGAACGTATTTGATTGACTTCACAGAATTACAATATTCTAAGTTAATGTGCTTGTCAAACAATTTTGAAGGCAATGGAATGTAAGGTACAACCTATTGGTTATTTATTTAAAAATCTGGGTAGTGATTAACCCTTTTAAGGGTTTACTCACATCTGCGTGTAAAATATAGCTACGTTGTTGCTCTTGGAGTGAGATGCGATTGACATGCGAGTTTCATTCCATTTGTCATGCGAGTGCTAAGCAGGTGCATTTTTCCCCCTCGCCTAGTCTCCGTGTGATATCTCTGTGATATCTGTGTGTCATCCCTGTGACCTCTGTATGTCATCTGTGTGACACCTGTGTTAACCATGTGATATACGTGTGACATCCGTGTGATATCCATGTGACGTGTTTTTAAAATGGAGTTTTACATACTGTAAAAAGCTAGATAGATGAATGCATAGATAGATAAATAGATCATGTCCCACCCCCTTGCATATTGTAAGCTTGTGAGTCGACCATCAGGGTTTTCGGTAGGAGTATACTCTGGTGCCGGGACTACGGATACTTTTCTCTCGATGGGGTTATCACAGGTGGTCGGTCCCGGCTTCGTGCCCTGGGCGCTCACTCTGCGGCTGTGGAATGTGGTGTCTGGTAAGCGGGATACACCAGCGCTGCCTGCGGCCGAACTCTGAGGTGATGGTGACGGCCGCTTAAGATCTCTCAGCTCCCCACAGGTGAAGCTATTTTACCTCAGGGCGGCGGGTCGCTGACCAGGAGGGAAGAGAGTGAGCGGTGATGGCTGCCTTCTTCTCTGACGTCACAGGGTCCTGTTGAACGGCGGAGAGAAGACACGCCAAGTCCACATCAGCTTAACCAAGTCCTTTTTACTGGCATCTGGTTTGTTTTGCACAGTACACAGCAGAAACAGTTCGATTACCAGAAGGCCAATGGTCACAAATTTCGGAGGAGATTTAATGACAGAGTCTCTCTGTGAGGAAACCTTTCTATGTCTCTTTCTCGGTCTCTGCTCTGAGGGCTCTGTGACTTCCTCTTTAACCCATTCGTTAGTCTCGTCACTGGTTTTCCCAGGGGTCTGAAGCTGCACGGTTTCTTTATCTATCCCACAACAGCGTCGTGAACTCAGCTTGGGGTTGGTAGTCATACTATTGATGGGTACCCGGACTCCTCTTATTTAAGATCCCAGGTTAATGATCAATGGTTTGGGGATAAACCTGACAAACCTCCTCGGTCCCGTTATACCGGTGTCGACCTGAACTCTTCAGCCGGCTCTCGCCAGACCTAAAGCGTCCCCTTTCCGTCTGGGTTACCCCTTTTCCTGTGTCTTTCTTTTCTTTTGGGGAACCCTTGCTCAGGACTTCGGGCCTATGTTATTTCTAGCCCTTCTTTCAGTCATCAATTTACTCTCGTCTCTTCTTGTCACTCCTTTCTGACTGACTGTTAACTCCCTGTCACCCAGTCATCCTGGCAACCATGTCATGTCTCACGCTCAGCTAGGCTCCACCCCCCTATGGACCTACTATATAAACAGTCCCAGGAATATGAAGGTAGGGGCTGCTGAGTCAATGTTACTCAATCTAATATAAGACTCTGCATTTACTCTCTCTTTCACCTGTGACCAAAGGGCACTGCACCTTGATGTTAAGGTGCTGTATTCCCCTGTAGCGCCTAACCACAGGGGCACTACACTTGCACCCTTTACTGCCTTTCACGTGGCACTAAAGGGTGTTTAGCCTTGTTTTTAGCTCCAAATTCAATAATTTTCAAAAAGCGATGTGGTGTCCCCCTTATTTTTGGTAGCAAGCTAAGTAAAAGCAGACAGCTGCAGCCTGAAGACTGCAGCTGGCAGCTTTACTTTGGCTGGTAATCCAAAACAGGGGTCACCCCACTCTGAAACTCCACCCCACATTAAAGGCACTAAAGGCTGCAAGATCAAAATAGGCAAAGGGTGGAAAATTATATGTGTTGCTTATATATCTATTGATCTAGCCATTCATCTATCTATATCTGGCTTTGAACAAAACAAATGTCCGTGTGCTGGTGAGGCACGGTAACAAGGTGATGGGACAACTTGACAGGGACAACTAGGCTGACCCTCAGACTGGGGACCCTGCACTATCCCTTGGCTCAGAGGTATGCTTGATGGTAGTGAAGTCTGAGTCGCTAGCATGACCCTAACTCCTGTCCAAGCGCTTGTGTAATTCCTCTCCCGCTCCTCCCCAAAGGGATGAGCCGAGACCATAGTCACAAACCCCACAACTAAACACGGACAGGGAAAAAACCTAAACTTATACACATGGCAATCAAACGCAAAGGAGTGACAATATGTGCACAGGGGAAAATAACATAAAAAGAAGGAAGTAAATAGACTAATGAGAAACTTCTACACTGTACAGTAAGCACACCACAGATCTCCAAAATATGATCACCACAATGAGATCAGAATCACTGCACAAGCTGGAGCTATCGGCACTGAGTAGCAGGATTCAGAATCTTATAAAGGAAGGAGTATAATTAGCAACCCAACCTCCTAGCAGAGTTTCCCTGGTGAGCAGGAATTAACCCCTGCAGGGCTGAGGAACAGTGCAGATGAAATAGCCGACGCCCCGCTCTGGCTGAAGAACTAGGAGACATCAGGTTGCCTGTTAAGCTCTGCAGCTCTGTGTGAACAGAGCACGACGCCGCTGTGACATCTAATGAGTCTGGAACTGAACATGCTCCGCATGCCAAATTTTGCAAAGGGAAAACTATAAGATGTGAGCTGTTCTATTGTTTAACCTTGGTGCGAGTGCAATGCAATTTTTTTATACTAAGTAATAGGAAATGTTATGTACATATGATACTGTGGTAGCCTGGAAGACATAGCACAGTGGGAGGAGTAAGGAGTGAGTTAAGCAGACAGGCAAGGGAAAAAGAGTGCAGATCTGCATAGGGGAAACTAGGACTAAAGGCTACTTTACACACTGCGATATCGGTCCCGATATCGCTAGTGTGGGTACCCGCCCCCATCTGTTGCACGACACGAGCAAATCGCTGCCCATGCCGCACAACATCGCCCAGAGCCGTTACACATACTTACCTGTCCGGCGACGTCGCTGTGACCGGCGAACCGCTTCCTTTCTAAGGGGGCGGTCCGTGCGGCGTCACAGCGACGTCACTGAAGCGTCACTGAACCGCCGCCCAATAGCAGCAGAGGGGCGGAGATGAGCGGGACGTAACATCCTGCCCACCTCCTTCCTTCTGCATAGCAGCCGGGAGGCAGGTAAGGGGAGCTTCCTCGTTCCTGCAGCGTCACACGCAGCGATGTGTGCTGCCGCAGGAATGAGGAACAACTTACAATGAGGAACAACTTACTGCTGCAGTAACGATTTTTAAGAATGGACCCCCATGTCGCCGATTAGCGATTTTGCACGTTTTTGCAATGATGCAAAATCGCTTATCGGTGTCACACGCAACGGCATCGCTAATGCAGCCGGATGTGCGTCACAAATTCCGTGACCCGAACGACTCTGCATTAGCGATGTCGCAGCGTGTAAAGCCCCCTTAATGAGCTCTGTTTCAGGGTCCAACGAGGACTCAGGAGGTATCCTTCATTTGTGTCCCAAGAATACGGCAGGCTGCAAAGGCAAGAGACTGGGAACGCAAAAGTCAGACTCAGCTGCTGGAGAGCTAATACCCAGAGCAAGAGTTAGACGGAAGGTTACTCCATAGAGCAGCAGTAGCTAAACAGTAACGCAGGAGGAAAGTGGAATGTCTGTACTGGAAAGTTTGTTATGAAGGTATCTCTCACAAACATTATATGCTAAATAAAGAAGCTGAAGTTTGAGTTTGTTTCTGTGATTTGTAGCCTAACTAAGTCTATGACAGTGACCGGCGAAGACACAAGTACTGTAAGCAGGGCTGGACTGGCCATAGGGCAATTCTGGAAAGTGCCAGAAGGGCCGGTCCCTGTAGTGGGCTGCTCGATCTACGCCCACTCTCTCTTCTGCTGCATGCATGGCAGGCAGCATTAGTTTGCCTTGAGCATGATCATGCTGCGCTACACTGCTAAAATCAGCAGGAGCAGGGGGTGGCATGCTCCGTGCTGCCCCCTGGGCCTACTGATTACACAGTAGACGTAGATCAAACCTCTATCCGGCCCACGAGATGTGGAGTACTACGTTGCTCCCTGCTTCCTGATCAGTGTAGCACTGTGACTGGGCCCTGAAGTGCGCAAGTGTCATGATGTCAGTATATTGCTAACATCATTACAGAGCGCTCAGAGACACGTTGGGTACCGGTAAGCACCTTATAGAGCCAAAGATGAAAAGTTTTATCAATGTGGATGAGAAAGGAGGGGATTAGGGCACAAGATGGGTGACAGGGGGCACAGCTTTGCAAGAGAATGGTGGAGAGGGGCAGCTTGGGGGGAAATATGATGGGGAGGGGCAGCCTGGGGGGAAATATGATGGAGAGGGATAGCCAGGGGGGGAATATGATGGAGAGAGGCAGTTTTGGGTGAATATGATGGAGAAGGGCAGCCTGGGAAGAAATATGATGGAGAGGGGCAATGTGGGGGAATATAATGGAGAGGGGCAGCCTGGGGGGATATAATGGAGAGAGGCAGCCTGGTGCTAATATGATGGAGACGGGTAGCCTGGGGGGAAAATATGATGGAGTGGGGCAGCCTTGGGGGAATATGATGGAGAGGGGCAGCGTGAGGGAAATATGATGGAGAGCGGCAGCCTGTGGGGGAATATGATGGAGAAGGGCAGCCTGAGCAGGAATATGATGGAGAGGAGCAGCGTGAGAGGCATATTATGGAGAGGGGCAGCCTGTGGGGGAATATAATGGAGAGGGGCAGCCTGGGGGATAATATGATGGAGACGGGCAGCATGGGAGGAATATGATGGAGAGAGGCAGCCTGTGGGGGAATATGATGGAGAGGGGCAGCCTGGGGGGAAATATGATGAAGAGGGGTAGCCTGGGGGAAAATATGATGGAGAGGGGCAGCCTGGGGGGAAATAGGATGGAGAGCGGCAGCCTATGGGGGAAATATGATGGAAACGGGCAGCCTGTGGGGGAATATGATGGAAAGGTTCAGTTTGTGGAGGGGATAATTTGTGAAGGAAGCACTGCAATTATTTTTCAGGAGTGCAGAATAGGAGACATTTATGGTGCAGTATAATGCTACTTTTTTTTTAAGAGCGCCATGTTGGGAAGTGCTACGGAAGGTGGAGAAGAGGGAAATCTGGACACACGAGCTCTGTGCACGACATCTCATCATGGCATCTTTACTTCATGGAGACACAAGGCACAGGAACAACTCTGATTTGAGATGACATCACCTATATGGTACGTGCATGTAAATAATTTTGATTCTGCCTGAATCTCATCAGTACTGTGGTTCCTGTATGCTTCACAGTCTGATGATGCCTGATAACAACTCCCAACTCCCAGCATCGCCTTACTATTTTTCAGGATAACCTGGGAGCTGTTGGTTTGTGCAATACAATTGTACATGGGGCTAAGCTTGGTTATTTATTCATGTACTGATGGTAGTTCTGACTCTGCATTCATGTGCTGACAGTGGTTCTAGCGCTACATTTATGTGCTGACAGTGGTTCTGGCGTTGTATTCATGTGCTAATCTTGGTTCTAGCTTTGTATTCATGTGCTGAGAGTGGTTCTGGCTGTGCATTCATGTGCCGAGGGTGGTTCTGACTGTGCATTCATGTGGTGACCTTGGTTCTGGTGCTGTATTCATGTGATGATGGTTCTTGAGCTGCATTTATGTAATGATGGTGGATCTTGAGCTGCATTCATGTACTGACACTGATGCTGGTGTTGCATTCATGTAATGACAGTGGATCTGATCTTGTACACATTTAACAATCCAAAACAAGCTTCATGCCTAAGTTAAAATGTAAAAATCTTCAAAACTTTGTTTTGAGATTATGAGGAGAATTTGGCGAGATTCTTATCCAAAAACAGTGTAAATTAGCATATGTTCAAATTTATTTTATTGAGCAGAAACTGAGATTAATCTCACGAAATCCTCATTAAATCCTTAAAATTTTATTCCAGGGATGTATTAATGTACTGATCGTGGTTCTAGTGATGTATTCATGTAAGTACCTTTTACATGATACTGACTACTCACAACCTCTTGATGTGTGATGCTTCCTTTTTGTTATAAACATTAGAAACTGCTGTTGTGCCTGCGTCAATAATTGATTGGCTGCAACGCCGTCATTGTGACGTGACATTAGCGTTGCAGATAATAGTAGGCCTGGGGAGAGAGGATAAAGCAGGTTTTTTTTTTTTTATTTAAACAAACAATCCAATCCAGGGAATTGGTTTCCAAAACCGGAAAACCACTTTAAGGGTATGTGCACAAAAGGTATTTTAAACTCAGGCAGAACCACTAAGTTTGTGAAGCAAAATATGTTGAAAACTATGGTGTTATTTTCCAGACCTATCTCCTGTGTAGTTTTACAGTAGTTTCCTATGCATTTTTTCTGTTTTTTGACCATCTTTTTTTTTAGTGTTTTCTCATTGTTTTTGTTACATATTTTTTACTGCACTTTTAAAGAAAAAGCAATGATAAAACGTAATAAAAGACATCCGGCCATCTTTCGAGCCTTCCTATTGACCTGCATAGTAAAGTACAGAGCGTCTTCCGAGTGGCAAACACCAGAAGACTTTGGCGGTCACTTCTTTTAACTGCTTGGTGGTTTTAGAAACCTGAAGTGGTTAAAAGATGCTCAAAAGCCTGAACCCGTGCACAGCAATAGATTCATATGTTCATTCGAGTATTTTTCATAGTGGTATCCATGGTGGGATCTGACCCCAAAAATGTCATTGCACATTCCCTAAGTGGGGTGCACCCAAAATAAGCATCAGTGAAAACTACAGCTTCCTTCCATTCCCCCTTTCCAAATAAAATCTAAGTTATGAATCTCAGTAATTGGTGAGAAAAAAATCTGATTTTGTATTCCTGCCCATCAGCAATATGAAGAGGCCACAGCACTATGGAGAGCAGCATCCTCTTCATTAACTAGGGGACCCAGCTCTGGAGGTAATATAGCAGCAAATAGAGCAATAAAGAGGACTGAGCTGTAATACTGCACGCAGTTGTGACTGCATGTTATATGGTCGTATTACACAACCTACAAGTGCACAACGATATTGCACATTCAACACGTGACAAGTGGGCCTGTGTACCTCAAAATGTCAGGGCTGAATTTTAGGGCTGCAGCGAAATTATGGAAATGACCGACACTACACAGATCACCGATTTTCGACGCTTTTGCAATCGTTTATCGGTGCATCTAGGCTTTTCATGTTGCGATGTCATTACTGGCACCGGATGTGCGTCACTTTCGATTTGACCCCGACGATATCGCAGTAGCGATGTCGCAACGTGCAAAGTACCCCTAAGTGTCGCACCCTCAGACCGGGGTGGAACACTTGCACAATATCAGATTGAAGAAGGAGAGTGGAGCCCTGCTGGCCATGACCTCGCTCCCCCTTTTATATATACTGTATATATATATATATATATATATATAATATATAAAGCTGAATGTGTGTATGTGTGTATGTGTGTATGTCTGGGATTGGCATCTGCACCATCACAGCTACAGCCACAAAATTTTGCACACTCACACGTCTGGATCCCAAGAGCATCATAGGCTATGTTTTGAGGGGAAATTTTAACCCCACGCTTTACAGTTATTCGCCAAAAAACCTGCCTCCATTAAAGCGAATGGAGCTGGGAGTCACAGTGCAGTCAGAACTTCAGAAGAATGCGCAGCCACGCCCTTATATGGAATGTTGGCGTGTCACAATGCAGCCAGGGAAAGAGACAGACAGAAAGACCGGGAAAGAGGCAGAGACAGACAGGGTAAGAAACAGACATAGACAGGGTAAGAGACAGACACAAAGAGACAGACACAGACAAAGAGACAGACTGACAGGGAAAGAGACAGACACAGACAAAGAGACAGAGACAGACACAGGGAAAGAGACAGACAGGGTAAGAGACAGACAAAGACAGGTAAAGAGACAGACAAAGAGACAGACACAGGGAAAGAGACAGAGGGAAAGAGACAGACAACGAGATAGAGGGAAAGAGACAGACAGGGAAAGAGAGGGAAAGAGACAGACAGGTAAAGAGACAGACAGGGAAAGTGACAGAGATAGATAGACAGACAGGGAAAGAGATAAATAGACAGACAGACAGGGAAAGCGATTGAGACAGACGAAGAAAGAGACAGACAGTCAGAGACAGACAGGGAAAGAGACAGACAGACAAAGAGATAGAGAGAGAGAGACACAGAGATATATACAGAGGGGGAGACAGACAGAGAATGGGAGAGAAACAGAGAGACAGTTACTATCCCGGGAGTTAATACATTCTATTTTGTTAACAACAGTTATTAACCCGGGCGAAGCTGGGTAGTACAGCTAGTATATATATATATATATATATATATATATATATATATATATATATATATACGCATCTTATTATTTTATTTTAATTTCCTACTCTTAAAATCTTTTTGCACAATAATGTCTCTGCCGTTTCCATAATGTTTAGAAAAAACATTTCTATAAAGTCCAGAATTGTCTATTATAAGCCTTCTAGTATTAGCTGAGCATACATCCAGTAACACACCTCCTTTATGTGTTTCTTCTCATGACTGCATTTCAATTGAGAGGTCCTGCGACTATTTAATTAATAGCGCAGAGTATTCAAAGGTGCATGTTGCCTACAGAGTTTGATCTAAACCAGTGAAGCTTGGTAACTGAATAGACCTTTACAGTAATTATTTGCAATGCCACATTCATCACTTGCATGCGATCAGTATATTGTTAGAGGATAGCAGGGAAATAGACGGAGCTCATTACAGGGTGTACTTTTTGGTTTTCCGAGTAGATTTTCTGCTTTTCAAAGCTTATAATTTGCACAAAGCTGTAGGAATTATGTGAAATCTTTAACACAAGCTCTTTATACACAGTACTATGTATTAAATGAATGAACCATACGGAATAATACGGGTCTATAATAATCATGCAAGGCATTTCAGTGAGTGCTATTTGTTAAAGGTTGTCTTGCAAAATGTCATACAGCATGGACAAGTTGAACTGCACCCTACAACGCGGTATTGTGCTACCAAGGCTGTCTGCAGACAACAGATTAAACTGCTCGCGATGATAAACCCTGCACCTTGCCGCATGTGATTGATTGGATGAAATAAATCCATCAGCTTCCTGAAAAGGCAGCCGAGGCTTTAAAATGAATCCTCGACATGTCCAAGTGAAGAAGCCAAAATTTAAAACAACTTGTCTCAGATAATGTAAAAGCTAAAAGAGGAATATAGAACCACTTCAATTTCCATCTGTGTTAAACATAAAAAAAAAAATCTGTTATGTTTTACTCATCAAAGTCAAAGTCGGAAGCTCCCAAAGTCAAGTAATTATTTCAGAGCCACGCGGTCATAAAAGGAATATTTTGCCAGGTTATTACAGGTGCCAGCTATCTGGAAATGTTTATTCAGGACTATTGATATATAGATTTGTCCCCAAAATGCATAGTGATCCAAGTTGTTCACCGCAAGTAAATACAAGACCTTCTTAAAGTGGACCTGTCAGGTGCAATATGCCCACAGAACCACGAGCAGTTCTGGGTGCATATTGCTAATACATGCTTAACCGTCCCTGTATCTAATAGCATAGATAAATAGATCTTTACAAAAAGCATTTCAATAGATCCTTTATGATATATAGTTACATAGGTTGAAAAAAAGACCTAGGTCCATCTAGTTCAACCTTCCTCCACCAATTCTACATTTTGTTCCTAAGTCACTTATAACCAACAATGTTGTGTGTAGTGAGGAAATCATCCAGCCCTTTTTTAAAAGCTATTATAGTGTCTGCCATTACTACCTCTTGTGGTAGGGCATTCCACAGTCTGACTGCTCTAACTGTAAAGAACCCTTTCCTATATAGCTGCAAAGAATCATTTTTCTTCCATTCACAGTGTATGCCACCTGGTCCTTAGTACTGTCTTTGGAAGAAATAAGTCATGTGCCAGTTCTTTATATTGACCGCACATGTATTTATACATATAAATGAGATCTCCTCTGAGACGTCTTTTTTCTAAGCTAAACATATCTAACTTTTTTAACCTCTCATCATATGGGAGGCCTTCCATTCCTTTTAGAAGTCTAGTTAGCCGCCTTTGAACTGACTCTAACTTCTATATGTCTTTCTTAAAATGCAGAGCCAAAAACTGGATCCAATATTCCAGATGTGGCCTTACAAGTGATTTACAGAGGGGTAACAATACACTGGGATCATGGGATGTAATCTCTCTTTTTATACACCCTAGAATCTTGTTTGCTTCAGCAGCTGCTGCTTGACATTGAGTGCTGCTGCTCAGCTTATGTGTAATGAGAATACCTAAGTCCTTCTCCTGTTCTGTAGTCCCGAGTTTACTTCCATTTAATGTATACGCAGCTATAAGATTACTCCTAGGTGTATTACTTTACATTTATTAACATTAAATCTCATTTGCCAAGTATCTGCCCATTCTGACATCTTATCCAGATCTTTTTGTAATATTGTACTATCAAGGTCAGTTTTTAATATCCTACATAGTTTAGTGTCATCAGCAAATACTGACACTTTACTATCAATCCCGTCCACAAGGCCATTAATAAAGAGATTAAAAAGAATTGGTCCTAGCACAGATCCCTGTGGCACCCCACTGCTGACAATAGCCCATTTAGAGAATGTACCATTTATGACTACTCTTTGTTTCCTATCTTTTAGCCAATTCCTTACCCAGTTGCATTTAGTTTCCCCTAGTCCTTGCTTCTGGAGTTTTAGTATAAGGCTATTATGTGGTACAGTATTAAATGCCTTTGCAAAGTCCAAACAAATCACATCAGCTGCATTATTAATATCCAGATTTGCACTTACCTTCTCGTAGAACCCCAACAGGTTGGTTAGACATGACTTATCTTTCATGAATCCATGCTGCGGGTCAGTTATTATATTATTTTCTGCAATATATTTTTTCATGGCATCACTTGAAATGCCCTAAAACACTTTGCATACTACTAATGTCAGGCTTACTGGACGGTGGTTGCCTGGATCCACCCTTTTACCTTTCTTAAATATCGGTTCCATATCAGCAATCCTCCAATCCTGAGGCACCAACCCTGTTACAAGTGAGTCTAAAAAGATGAGACACAGCGGTCTGTCGATTATGGAGCTCAATTCTCTCAATATTCATAAATGAATGCCATCTTGCCCGGGGGATTTGTCAGTATTTAATTTACTCAGACGTAGGCGTACTTCTTTTTGTGTTAAATTAATTATATCGGGTGGTGAACTTTGATTTTTTACTTGTTGAATGATCCTTGGAACTGTCTGCTCCTTGGTAAACACTGATGAGAAGTGCCTTTTTAATATCTCAGTCTTTTGTTTGTCCTCCATAACTAACTTGTTATTATATTTTAAGGGGCCGATACCATCCTTTGTTTTCCTTTTGACATTATTGTATTTATAAAAGATTTTGGTATTTATTTTAATGTCCTTGGCGATTTTTGTTTCAGTAGCTATTTTTGCTTGCTTGATTTCTTTTTTGCATTTCCTATTGATATCTTAATACTTCTGAAATGCTATTTCTGTATTATCAGCCTTTAAGATTTTAAACGCCCCTTGTTTTTGTTTTATTATACTTTGTACTGTCTTATTTATCCACAGTGGTTTCTTTTTATTCCTGGACATTTTTATTACCAGAGGCCATAAGTTTTTTACAGGACTCTAGGAGTATATCCTTAAACTTACCCCATTTATGTTCGGTATCCCCAGTTACCATGACATTGTCCCAATCTACACATTTAAGCCCTTCCCTTAATTTGTTGAAATCAGCTTTCCTAAAATTCCAGGTTTTAGCATTTCCCCTTTGAAATGTTCTATTGAATATTACGTTGAAGCTTACCATATTATGATCGCTATTGCCCAAGTGCTCCCGTACCTGTAGATCTGAAATTGTATCCGGTCTATTTGACAGGACCAGATCTAGCAAATTATCTCCCCTGGTCGGTTCATCTACCATCTAAGAGAGAAAATTGTCTTGAATAGTAGATAAGAATTTACAGCTTTCAGCACAAGCAGAAGATTCTATGTCCCACTGAATGTCTGGATAGTTGAAATCCCCCATAATAAGAACTCGATTTTATTATTATTATAATTATTAGCCGCCTTTTCAGTTTTCTCTAGCATTTCACCCTCTACTTGTTCAGGTATGTTAGGAGGCTTATAGCAAACACCAAGTAGCATTTTTCCATTATTCCCCACCCCATGAACATTTATCCATACTGACTCTACATTGTTGCAGTTCCACCAATGTCACAATGTCATCATTCAACACAGGTTTTAGGTTAGATTTGATAAATATACACACCCCACCACCTTTTTTGTCTTTTCTGTCCTTCCTGAATGTAGTATAACCTTCTACGTTTGTCACCCAGTCATGGCTTTCATCCAGCCAGGTTTCCGTAATGCCCACCACATCATAATCCATGGTTGACATAAGAGTCTCCAATTCATCCATTTTGTTTGCAAGACTTCTTGCATTTGCCAGTAGACATTTAATACTATTAACACATTTATTACTCCTAGCCTCCCTACGTAACATGCATTTCCCAGCCCCGCCACTAATCTTTCATTGACCCCCTACTGTTTCACTGTCTCTATCTGCTCTATCTATCCCCTTATTTGCTTCACTACCCTCCCTCCCCCCAGATCCTTGTTTAAAAGCTCCTCCATCCATCTGACCATTTTCTCCCCCAGCACAACTGCACCCTCCCCATTGAGCTGCAGCCCATCCTTAACGCAGAGCCTGTAGCCGACTGAGAAGTCGGCCCAGTTCTCCATGAACCCGAACCTTTCCTTCCTGCACCAATTTCTAAGCCACATATTTTCTAATGAATGTAGGGGCTAGTCGCAAAGGCATTAGTTCCTACACTCATTTCGCCCTCTTAGCATGGTAGCACACCCACAGGGGCGTGCAAACACGCTAGTCAATGTAGCATCATCAGTGTACCTGTGTCCGCTGTCACCGCTGATCGGAATGCCTGGCACAGTATGAAGTCGGGTGTACGCATCCCAGCTTCACAGAGATCTAGTGCACATGACCAGAAGTGCCAGGACTTCTGATCAGCAGTCACAGTGGTCACAAGTACACACATCAGCCCTGGTGATGCTGCATTGAATAGCATGTTAGCATGCCCCTGTGGGTGTGCTACCATGCTAAGAGGGCAGAATGAGCACAGGAACTAGCGCCCTTGCAGCTAGTCCCTATGCTCTTTAGCATATGATAAAAGATCTTTAGAAATACTTGTTCTAAAGATCTCTTTATCTATGCTAGTGTATACAGGGACAATTAGGCAGGGATTAGCAATATTCACCCAGAAATGCTCATGGTTCTGGGAGCATAATGCACCTGACAAGTTCCTTTTAAAGAAGAAACTATTCATTAAATATCCAAAATAATAAAAAAATATAAACATGATAGGAGAGGACACAAATTACAACTGTTATGTGGATCAGTTTTATTCATATTTGGTAAAAATAGAAAGAATGAGCATTTTGGCTTCTTTAGGCCATGTTCACATCTGTGATAGGGGCATTTTTACATTTGATGGAAAGTGGAATATTTTTTCTCCGCTAAAATGATAGACTCAACAAACCTCATTATATTTCATTGGGGTCCGTTTGGCGCAGTTGGTGTCGGTCACGCAATGGATCTGTCATGGCTTGGTTTTCATTTTGCTGTTCCCTTGACAGAACTGAAAAAGTAATTCAGAACACAGTTGTGAACTCAGCCCTAAAGAGATTGACATTTGAACATTTCCATAAATGCTGGAAACCTGTCAGAATTTGAAACAAAAATACTGTGTAATACACTACTTGTATAGTATAATGGTTCTTTTTCTTATTTTCTAATAGTTTTGGACAAAACCCATGTATGTAAGAGTAAGTTATGTCTGTACATTCAACGTTAAAAGGGAACCCGACAGCTGAGTCCTGATATACAATCCACTGGCAGTGTGAATAAGGCACTGGCTTTGCTGTCACAGATACTATATGTAACATTTACTCTGAAACACTGTAAATATACTGTAAATCGATAGCCAGGTATGTAGTGACTAGGATGATTAGACACAGAGGTGCTGTATGTCCCTACTGTCCTCTCAAAACCCATTCCCCTAGACTGAAAATTCTATCCCTCTACTTGCATATAGGGAGAGACCTGTCAATCTAAGTGATGGGGGTGTGTAGAAGACAGCAAGGATGTGCCTTTGTGACCAGTTATTCTAATCAGTTTGTCCCCAGCCAGTATTTTACAGCACCACTCAAACTCAAGTTTTTTTCTATTGCCCCCCCTGGAGTGCTGCTTTAAGTGTGAGTCCCCTGCCCCCTTTCTTATACTCACCTTCCGGTGTCTTCATCTGTTTCCAGCGCCGCTTCGTTCAGTCTCCGGTGATTTGTGACCTGCTGGAAGCTCCAGTCTTTCATGGAACGCACAAGAGGTCACAACTCAATACAAGTGTATGAGAGCCTCGTTCTGGCTTTCATGGAGTTGTATTGAGACCTTGTGACATACTGTAACTTCTGACTTCCATAGAGTCAGGAGTTACAGTCACAAAATGGTACCGTGGGACAGGAGCGTCATCAGTGACAGTTCAGCTGCTGTAAGGAGAGGATACGACGAAGGGAAGGGGGCATAGATTTGAAGCGCCACTCAAGTAGTGAAAAAAAAAATGCTGAGGTGGTGCTTTAACGTTTGCTTTCTCTGAAGCACTACAGCATTTTACATTAAAAATAGGTATCTATAATAATGGAGCCACTTACTGACTCATACTGCCTATGGTCACCACTGTATGAATGATCTGGCAGGGTCCCTCTAAATAATATCTTTTAAACTCCATCCAATTCATTATAGTTAATAGCTAGGAAAGAAAGTAATATATTACTTTGCTTCACTGATACAATCAGGGGATGGGGTTCAACCCATGTCAACAACCTGAAAGCTTTTAAAGAATTTGGAAAATGTATGTCCACAGGGATCAGCTTGTTCTCTATCCCTTCCAACCCTTTTATAAATGCAGAAGTATACATGTTATCCCAATATTAGCGTGAACAAAAGTATTAGTCACGTTGAAATCCAACTGCCCACTTCTTTTTGATGCTAACATCTACTATCAGGGAGTCATGAGGCCCCTGTACACATTTGATGGCTGATATTGGGCTGATATTATTCTATTATGTGTGGCCTACTTTAGAATTGAGCCAGCGTTGGAGAGAATGTCACAATATAGTGCAGTACGCATTAATTCTAGTAAAATAATGGATCTGACATGTCTACCATTGACGCCTGTTGTATGTTGACCCAGGTGTAATTTGTCCCCCCTAGATTCCAGTAAAGTATATCTTTGTACTGTGTTAGCCAGTAGAGACAAACAAATTATGAAGTGTCTTTAGTTCCATAAAGATGTGGTACATTCTGATATCCTCCATTTTATCCCTAGTTTCCAACTGCTCGTAATAGAAAAGTATAACTATATAGGTTTTATAAAGCATTGTGACTACTTTTTAATATCAGCAGATCTCCAGTGTCTCCAATTCTTTCTCTGCCTGCAGTGCACACCCTTCTAATGACCTTCCAGGGTTTTGTTTGGTCAATGTATATCTCATTTGTGAGTAAGAAAAAAGCTAATTTCAAATCAACGCAATCTGCAAGAATCTCATTAAAGATCTCATTAAAGATCTTATTTACAGTGATAATGTGATGGTCTAAAATAAGATAATCTTTTGTCTGGCAAGCAAAAATAGCTCCTCGCACATCCTTAAGAACCTCCTGTTCTGTTTGTGACTCCTTATCAAACAGGAGATAGGTCACCCTGACTTCATTAACTTAAAGCTATTGCCGCAATGGAAAACGCCTCCTGTTTTTTGTACTTAATGTGAAATTAATGTTTTCTGTACAAATACGGATAGGATTTACTCTTGGTTTTATTAATATGTTATTATACCTTGTAATGACTGCACTTCTGGGATTTATTTCAGAAGGAACGCCTGATTTATGATTCACATATTAGCTATCTCCACGTTTGTCTGAAAAAGACTAATGAGATTATGTGACTGCGGTGGAGTGACATTTTTATTATTTTTGTATTATTCTTTTCTAAATTGTATGTCTTAATTGCTGAGTTGAGAATTAAATATGATAGAACAAGTCTTGACGAATCCTCTATAGAATTAAATATTATGAAATGATTTTACATGACTCTTTGATGCAATTACAGATGGATGACTCTTACGGAAGCTTAGAACAACACTGTAATAATAGTCTTATATTTGCAGCATATTGCTCTGTTACAAAGTGTTTTCTAATTGCGCCGTAGTGGAATTCACGCAACATTTGGATGTTTAATACTGATGCAGTATGTTTCTGTATCATGTACACAAACATTGGTAGAGTCATTGTGGACGTACTCAAAGACGTATTACACCAATAATGTCAGTAATGCAATCTAATGCCTTTTCCTTCTCACCGTATTATTTACTTCTCCTAAGCAACTCAGTAATTGGTAAATTTCCCTCCCAAGGTCAGAAGTTCTTAATGTGTTAAAGTACCCACACTTACAGAAACGGAAATAGCAAAATCTCCAGTGGTTACCTTCTATGCCAGTCAAAGCTGAGGGCAGCTTTTAAAGAGAAGAACCACCAGGTTTTACCCTTTAAATTAGAGCAGTGCCATAATAGCACTAGGATGCTGATTAAAATTATACCTTTAGATAAGAAACCTGGGTCTTGATTGCAGAATAATCCTTGTTCAAACCTTCAGAAATGACATAATTAGGGCGGTGGCTTGAGCATCAGGGCTGGACTTTGTGGGTCGGGTTCTCTGTAATCAATCTACCTCCTGCATTACCTCCTTTTTTTTATTTAAATTTCATTACCACTGTTGGCAGCGTGTATGCATTGCTATTGTGATGTTGTCTTCAATAAAATGACACCAAAATCAGCGCATGAGTGTACTGCGACTTCCGTCGCCATTTTACTAAGAACCCTGTTGAGATGACTATGTGTGGCAGCTGTTGCGCTGATGAAAAAAAAATCAATTTACGAATGCATTGCCGCAGCTCATATTCGTCTCCTCAGTGTCTTCAATAAAATGACGCCGGAGATCGTGGTACGCACAGACTCTGATTCTGGCACCATTTTATTGAAGACAATGTCACAATAACAATGTGCACATGCCGCCAACAACAATAATGGCGGCAATGCAAAATTTAATAAAGAAAAAGAGTCAAGGCAGGAGGTAGAATGATTACAGAGAACCTGACCCACAAAGTCCGTCACTGATGCTCAAGCCAATAAACAAATGACATCATTTTGGATTTTTCTGCAATGATTTCTTATCTTTCTTAACTGTTGCCAGTTTATAAGCCAAAAACCTGGTTGTTGGATCCCTTTAAATGTAAGTTGGTTAATACAAAGGTCCTATCTAAGTGGATTGACTCATCAGATCCCTTTCAGAATATGCACTCTCCAGCTATTTGTTGCAAGTTTCAATCCCAACGTGAGTCAAGAACTTCCACCTTAAGATCACATGGTAGCCATTCAAAAAATAGTTTCCAGGAATGACGTGAACCCAGAAGAATGGAAACCATTTTTATAGAGTGGGTCTCTGTACTGGCTCAAAGTGATTGGTCCTGAGTTGAGGCCCACAAATGTGACATCCATACTACCTGATAGGGCATGTAGGCTAACATCTTCATGGAACAATCCTGGTTTGATGTTTAGTAAAGGGAACCTTACAGCTGATTGACGGGCAGCATGAATCAGAGACCAACTCCATCACTGCAGCCATTTATGTTTTACTAAGAACACTGCTGTTTTCTTTAGAGAAAACGTACATTACAAAGTAGTTCAGGATGATGCAACAAGGATGGCTAGACCAAGAGATAGGTCCTCCTTGACTTCCCTGGCTTGCTCTTAAATACTGACAGATTGGTTCCTATACATAAATATAGGGCAAAACCTGTAAGTCTAGATGCGTGGGAAAGGGAGAAGATGCTGGGATTTTGCCTCTTGGTCTACTAATCCTTGTGACATCGACCTTGCCCATTGTTAGCATTTCAGAGTAAACCATACATGGCTTCAATACCATAGATGGTCTCTGAATCTTCAAATGTGTCTCAGACCCGCAACACACATCCTTTTTTTTGTACGTGTGCGGTACGTATTTGCACGTACTGGAGACACGGAGACACGGAGACCCATGTTATTCAATGGTAGATGGCACACACACGGAAAATCATACGGAACGTGTGTCCGTGTGGTAAGTATGTGTGTGCGCTTTTCTACACGGACGACATGTCCGTTTTTGGCCGGCAGCACGCAGGCATGGACCCGCTTTAGTCTATGGGTCCGTGCCTGCACGGACCGCACACGGAGTATGTCCGTGTTAAGCACATATCTTTCGTGTCCGTTTTTCATCACAAAATCTGAAACACTTGTTTCCAATCTATCAGGTTAATTGAAAGCAAACAACACCAGGATCTCATGATGAATGATTAAAATCGTTAATTGGGTAAGAATGCGGGCCTTTAAAAACGGAAAGCACACGGACAGCACACGTACGTATTTTATGTCAATACAGACATTCCACACGCACACACGGCTCGCATACGCCATCACACAGATGCCATACGTACCGGAGAAACGCTCCTAAAAAACGGAACACGGACCCGAAAAACGGACCGTGAGACACGTACGTTTTTTTTGCGGAAGTGTGTTTTAGGCCTCATGCAGCATAAATCAGCTAGGGAAATCTCATTATAGCGTTTAAATTAAAAAAATGTATTTTCAAATGCAGTTACTCTTTCAGGGAAATTTTAAGTTAAGCGGGCTTTACACACTGCGATATCGGTCCCGATATCGCTAGTGTGGGTACCCGCCCCCATCTGTTGTGCGACATGGGCAAATCGCTGCCTGTGCCGCACAACATCGCCCAGACCTGTCACACATACTTACCTGCCCGGCGACGTCGCTGTGACCGGCGAACAGCCTCCTTTCTAAGGGGGCGGTCCGTGCGGTGTCACAGCGACGTCACTGAGTGGCCGCCCAATAGAAGCGGAGGGGCGGAGATGAGCGGGACGTAACATCCCGCCCACCTCCTTCCTTCCGCATAGCGGCCGGGAGCAGGTAAGGAGAGCTTTCTCGTTCCTGCTGTGTCACACGGAGCGATGTGTGCTGCCGCAGGAACGAGGAACAACCTCGTTACTGCTGCAGTAACGATTTTTGAGAATGGACCCCCATTTCACCGTTGAGTGATTTTGCACATTTTTGCAACGATGCAAAATCGCTTATAGGTGTCACACGCAACGGCATCGCTAATGCGGCCGGATGTGCGTCACCAATTCCGTGACCCCAACGAGTTCGCATTAGCAATGTCGTAGCGTGTAAAGCCCCCTTTAGGCCATCTTGTTTAGGACTGTTCAAAGCAGACAGTTGCTACAAAGACCATCACTAACAATGGAGGACTCCGTATGTCTGTGAAATATATGGTCAGGCCACGGATTATATGTGTGTGGTTTAATTTTTTCCTGAGGTTGTGCTGCAGCAGAATTAAATAGTTGCTGACTAAGTCCCACAGAGATTAAAATTAATCCGTGAAGGTCCCAGCAGTGAGATACCCTGTAATTAGATTATTATTATTATTATTAGTGGATCCCTATAACAAACAGGACAAATCAATTGAATTTTCATGATTGGTGTTGTCTTTGAGGATTATGTAATTTACCAATTGAATACATTGGGTGAAATTTACAAAAAGTGTCTGAGGCCTGAAACACACTTCCGTTAAAAACACGCACGTGCCGCGAGACACGTATTTAACCTGCGTGTTGTGTGTGGTAAGTACGTGTGGTCCACGTGTGTTCTACGTGTGCTATCCGCAATAGCACACGTAGAACCGGTAATTTGCATACTCACGTGGTCCAGCAAGTGGCAGCAGCGGCAGAGACAGGATGGCTGGAGAAGGTGAGTAAATGTTTTGGGTTTTTTTCTCTGACACGTGAGTTTTCTCCGGCGCGTGTCACACGGGACCGCATCCACACTACATCCGTGTGGTTCGGGTGTGGGCCGTGTGACACCCGTGCTGCCAGAGAAAACGTGGACATGTCAGCGTGTAGAAAAATGCACACGTACAAACGCACACGGACACACGTTCCGTGTGGTTTTACGTGTCTGTGCCTGCTACAATAGGGTAGCATTGCTGAACGTGTCTCCGTACCGCCGGTACGTGCAAAAAATGGCAAACACGTACCGGCGGGACGGATGTGTGTCGGAGGCCTAAAATAAATCAACTGTCTTGATAACCTATAGCAACCAATTATGATTCAGATTTAATTTATGCAATTGCCGTGGTGCCATGATAGCTGCAATGGAATTGGTCGTAATTCAGAAAAAAGCCAACTTTTCTTTTAGACAATGCTGATAAATCTTCCTCATGTTCATTCCATAGGTATATTGCATTTTTACAGGTAAGGTGCCTTCAACATGTACAGAATGCCCCAATCTCATACAAATCAAAGTACAAAACTATAAGATGTTATGACATCAGTGAACGTGTTCCATTGTATAAAACTACACAACTCATTCCCGCAAAGCCAATTTACCACACTGTCAGTCACAATCTGCCTGCTTAGAAAAGCATCTGACATGTCAACATATCCACCAGTCAAATGATGGATGAAAGTCATATATTGTTTTAAATTAAACCCACCGTCACTTAGACATTTATACTTGTCATACACAATTAGTGATACATTTTAGAAAAAAAAGTATTTTTCTTAAATTTTAATATTTAAGTTAGAAAAATATTGTATTCTGATCTGTATGTGCTCAAACAATAATATATTCAATTTTGCAATAAGCAAGGCCCATGTAGGTGGTAGAAGATAAAGACCACTAAAAACACATCATGGATTACTCCATCAAGTCCAGTAAACTCAGATATAAGCAAACAGTAAAATTATTACCTGTTTACCCCTTCACATCTTATATTTATTTAACATTTGGAAATATATATGTGTCCAGAATAATATCTATCACTTCTGCTGCAGAACTGATTTCCTGGGAGTTGTTTAGTCCAAGTGTAATAGTGGTGGACAATAATGGTCACATTCCTGCCCCTGAGGACACCAATTGCATCAATGAATTATGAAAAAAGAGGAAAGACTGTATAGGACCCATGCACCATTGTATTGAATCAATGTATTGGTGCACAAATCTTCTCTGTGGCCAATTTACAGACATAAAGATATGCGAAGTGACAACACATTACAATGAATGAATATATGAAATATTATATGAACATTAAAAGCGTAAATAAGTGAGTGAACTTGACAAATGTATTGTCGTTCAGTCAGGAAGCTTGTACACAGTGAGTGCTGTGTGGCAATGGAGCAAAGGAGATAGAGAGAAGATAGCGCGATTCTTATGAGAGGCCAGAGACGCAGGGCTTGCTCAGGAATGGCAGCAGGCAGGGGTCAGTGCATCTGCATGGTTTTCAAAGAGTGCAGCAAAAAAGCAACATCTTTCCACGAAGGATATTCAAGAAATGGATTGTTGCTGCCTGGGGTAAAGTTATTTTCTTCTAAGTGCGGTTCAGACTGGTAAATGTAGAAGAATGAATGAGTGAATGAATGAAAGAGAGGAAAATCTGAGCAATACAATGAGTCTTATGTCATGCTCATTCTTGTGTGAGGTTGTTTTTCAATAAATGAAGTGAGATCCCTCACAATTTTCCCTAAGAATGCTGTCATGAGTAAAAAATGTTTACCAAAAGCAACATTTCCCAATGATCCATGAGTAATTTGGTGAAGAACAATACTTTTCCAGCATAATGGAGCACCATGTCACAAGGCAAAAGTAATAAATAAGTGGCTATGAGAACCTCTGGTCAATCCTTAAAGCCTGGGTGTACAAACAAAAGCACAGAAATTGTGATAAGCTCCAAGTACTGATTAGGAAAACATGAATTGCTATTAGTCAGGACTTGACCAAGAAGGTGATATCTGTCAGCAGGGAAAATTGCAGAAGTCTTAAAAAATAAGGGTCAATATTGTAAATCTTGAGGCTTTTTTTCAATAAACTTGATATATTTGTAACTAAAAGTTTAACAATTTATGAAATTCTTATTATATACCATAGATACATCTGATTAGGCGTCCTTCACATGTAAGTGATTCTGGCACATATGTTGCTTTTTTACACGTACCGCAATCACTGATATACACAGACCCTTTAAAATGAAAAGGTTTGTGCACACATCAGTGATTTCTCGCTGACCGTGTTTCTGTGCAGTGCACACGCATGTCTTTGTGTTCCGCATGGAGACAAGTCAGTTTTCCTCTGACATCACTGATGTCACATGGACTACACAGTGGTGTGATCTGTACCAGAGAAAACACATATCTTTGAAATAAAATGATTTTTATACTCACCTATCTCTAGCCATGCTGTCTCCGGCTGCTGCTCTCTCCTGCTTCCAGGCTGGCTAATTATGCTCATACATATTCACTGCACAGCCAACCCGGAAGTAAAAGCAGAGGTGAGACAACAGCAGCCAGAGACAGCAGAGCCAGAGACAGATGAGTATAGGAGTGCCTGATCTCCTGGTGCTATCACAGATAGCACATGAAGAACAAACGTGTGTCAAAATCATGGCGCACAGAGAGCCATGTGCATCTTTAACATGTCAGTGAAGAACTTGTGTTTTTGACTGATGCTTGAAAGAGGTATAAAGGATCTAAAAACACTGAAGCAGCAAACTTTGCAAAAAAACAAAATTTATCTTAAGGCCGCTTTACACGCTGCGATCTCGCTAGCGAGATCGCTAGTGTGCGTACCCGCCCCCATCGTTTGTGCGTCACGGGAAAATTGCTGCAAGTGGCGCACAAAATCGTGCGGACCTGTCACACTACTTACCTGCCTAGCAACATCGCTGTGACTGGCGAACCGCCTTCTTTCTAAGGGGGCGGTTCGTTTGGCATCACAGCGATGTCACTAAGTGGCCGCCCAATAGAAGCGGAGGGGTGGAGATAAGCGGGGCGTAACATCCCGCCCACCTCCTTCCTTCCTCATTGCCGGTGGCCGCAGGTAAGGTGAGGTTCCTCGTTCCTGCAGTGTCACACATAGCGATGTGTGCTGCCACAGGAACGACGAGCAACATTGTACCTGCAGCAGCAACGATAAATGGCAATAGGGGGGCATGTCACCGATTAGCGTTTTTGAACGTTTTTGCGACGATTCAAAATCGCTCATAGGTGTTACACTCAACGACATCGCTAACGCGGCCGGATGTGCGTCACAAATTCCGTGACCCCCAACGACATCGCTTTAACGATGTCGTAGCGTGTAAAGCGGCCTTTAGTCTCAAAACTTTTTGTCAAGATGGTATGTACAAATATACTTCGGGGTTTGATAAAAGAAAATCCATCAGGTATGAAATTTAAGAATGTCTCACTGTTCCCCAACAATTTTGCTTGGAAGGGAAAAATTTGTGGTTGTTTGCAAATTATGATACAGTGACAATTTTACAACAACTTTTCAATGAACAAATATCACCATGGATCCCCCAAACCAAAAATGTCATCATTGCAGTGGAAATAGGACTATAGTTGCTGTGCTAATTGCCACCAAAAAAAAAAATGCTAACGAAAACCTTGTACAGGAGTAAATAAATATTTCCTCTGTTGCACACACAGTGAAATTTCATCCATATACCACTTCAGCACTTCATCAAAAGTACATTAATTCAGGGTGACCCCAATATGTTGTTTTCCTATAGAGATATGCTTATGTTTCAAAAAAATACATATCATTTCTCTGTTGATAAGTGTCAGTTCTCTTTTTTTTCGGTGAATACAAAACCACAGCAAGTAGGATTATATTTGCCTTATAATTACCATAAAAAAAGCTCAGGAATAATTTCAACAGAGACGTGTCTTTGTGTTACACTGGGGGAGGAAGAGCATTGGAAAGGTTTAAAATAAACACTGCAAAATGTTTATCTCGTCAGCAAAAAGTCAGATTTACATGTTTTCGATGACTGGAAAAGAAAAGCTGCAAAGCCTGTCACATTTATACAATTAAGGACTTTGAATGGATTATATTTTGGCTCCTTCAATAAGCCATTTCTCTATGAGTCCTTTTATGACAGAATCCTTCCGTCTATGCAGTAGAAGATGAGCCACTGGGATAAATATTAAACATTTAGATAATGATTAGTTAAATGCAAAAAAATGCTCTAATATGATAGAAAGAGAAGGCTGGAAAGGCAGAGATTGCTTGGTTTTAGGAGTAGATCGAGATTCATCATTCAGAATTTAAATTTCATATCCTGCTCAATACACTCCTCAAGTGATCATATAGTAAATGTCATGTGCTGTCCAGATCCGCACATATGGATTACTTCTACGGACTCGGGCTCTGTTCAGATTGCAGAGTCCGACAGGGAATCTGGTCTCTCTTAAGTGGTCAGCTGATTTTTTTCACTGCTCCCAGCCGTGCAGGAGTTAATCCCTTTTTGGAGCAGTGTGCTACTCTTCTGAGAGCCAGGTTGCTGATTACCTTCCACAGCTGGTCTCCTCCTATTAAAGGTCCAGTCACACTAAGCAACTTACCAGCGATCCCAACAACGATAGGGATCGCTGGTAAGTTGCTAGGAGGTTGCTGGTGAGATGTCACACTGCGACGCTCCAGCGATCCCACCAGCAACCTGACCTGGCAGGGATCGCTGGAGCGTCGCTACACGAGTTGCTGGTGAGCTCACCAGCAACCAGTGATCAGCCCCCAGCGCCGCGTGGAAGATGCTGCGCTTGGTAACTAAGGTAAATATCGGGTAACCAACCCGATATTTACCTTGGTTACCAGCGCACGCAGCTACACGTGCAGAGAACAGGGAGCAGCGCACACTGAGCGCTGGCTCCCTGCTCTCCTAGTTACAGCACACATCGGGTTAATTACCCGATGTGTGCTGCAGCTAAATGTGCACAGAGCAGGGAGCAGCGCACAATGCTTAGCGCTGGCTCCCTGCTCTCCTAGCTACAGCACACATCGGGTTAATTAACCCGATGTGTCCTGCAGCTACATGTGCACAGAGCAGGAGCCGGCACTGACAGTGAGAGCGGCGGAGGCTGGTAACAAAGGTAAATATCGGGTAACCAAGGACAGGGCTTCTTGGTTACCCGATGTTTACATTGGTTACCAGCCTCCGCAGAAGCCGGCTCCTGCTGCCTGCACATTTAGTTGTTGCTGTCTCGCTGTCACACACAGCGATCTGTGCTTCACAGCGGGACAGCAACAACTAAAAAATGGCCCAGGACATTCAGCAACAACCAACGACCTCACAGCAGGGGCCAGGTTGTTGCTGGATGTCACACACAGCAACATCGCTAGCAACGTCACAAAAGTTGTTCGTTAGCAGCGATGTTGCTAGCGATGTTGCTTAGTGTGACGGGGCCTTTAGGCTGGCAAGTGTAGTGGGAGGCCGACAAAAATAATTTCTGCTTCCAGTTACAATTTCCCGGTGTCCGTGGTGATCCTCCGTTTAGTGACCAGTGATTTGTTGTCTGCGCCGTATGAAAGTTCCCTGGTGTGACTTTCTCCTTCCCCTTTGGTTTATCCTCTCTAGTGTCTTTTTGTCTCCCCTCTGCGGATATTTGTGGTGTGAGTGAGTTTGAGTTTTACCCCTTTGTCTTTGTCTTGTGGGAGGAGTATTACTTTGTGTTCTGCCCAACCCTGGGTTGAGGGTATTGGGGAATTAGGTCAGAGCCCGACAAGAGACGGGCCAGGTCGGGGACCAGCACATCCCTACCATTAAGGGTACCTCTGGGGTGAGGGTGAGCATAGGGGTCCCAGCCTTAAGGCCAGCATAGGTTTCCCTGTCTCCCCTAGTCACTTGTGATAGTCAAAGAGTAGAAACTTTCTGCATAGTAAGGCCATTATCTTAGTGACCATGACTTGTTTTCATGGTTGGTCCTTTCTGTAGGACAACACCATAGACAAGGAATAATTTCCAGCATCAGGTTCTTCCATAAAAAGCCATAGTTTTTTCAATACAAAAAGAATTCCAAAAAAATCATCTCCCTTTCTACGCCAATGATTAAAAATATATAAACTAAGATGCAAATGCATTTCAGATCCATGTCTTTTAGTCATTGCATATAAAAGGACAACACCCTAGGTTACAACCTTTGCTTTTTTTCCTCTGTCTGGACTTTTGTTGATTAGATGCACAGCTTTATTTTTGAATGAATGAATGACTTTCCAATGACTGCAATCGTCACCAGCTGAGAAAACATGGCAGATAACTGATATGTCTTGCGTCAATTTGCAGAAATGATCTAAATCAGCATTTTCCACTTTTCTAGTGTAGTGAGTAGTTTAATTATGAAGGTAACGTGGTTTAAAATTGTAATAATAAAAAAATCACACACACATGTTTATTCAGGAGATATAGGACCAATACCAAATTAAAGAAGACGTGCGTCATTTATTCTTGATTAATTATAGTAAATGTCCTTGGTTCCTCTGCTCAGACTAATCTAAAACTGTGGTAACCTCTAACTTTATAATACTTTATCATACCATTACTGAAGATATAGCTGAGTGGTGTCCCACCTGCTCAACCTGGCTCCAAGGTTCTTTGTAATGTGGTAGCTTGATAATTAAATTCTAAACATCTAAAACTCAAGGTCTGGCTAAAATAATTATGCCAAAGCAAATGAACACCCCAAGTATACCCAATATACAGTCATATGATGGTTATATGATCGCCATCTCTCTCTCGAGACTCACGAATGCTCTGCTCGACAAAATGCTCCTGTGTTCTCTATGAGAAAGCAGCTGCAAGACTTTACTAATCTTCCAGAGAATAAAAAGGAATTTATATCAGAAATTCGACAAGTGGATCTATTACCCCAACATCATTTGTCAGGTGACAGTCAGGAATCTTCAGACACAATAGACTGTCAGACAATCTTGTGTATATGTCCATGTTCACACCGTTGAGGATTGGTCTGTATTTTACATTTGTATTTGTAAGTCAAAATTAAAAGGAATCTGTCAGAAGGTTTTTGCTACCTCATCTTCGACCAGCATAATGTAGGCAAAAGGTCTTGAATCCAATGATGTATCACTTAGATACAGCTGGGTGCAGCTGTTCTGACACAATCTTCCCCGCCCACACCAGTCTCTCTATAGGGATTGTACATTGACAGTGAAGTGTCAATCAGAGGAGGGGGGGTGTCGGACTGCCATGCGCATGACATTGTAATCCAGCAATGATAATCACAAGGTTATTTGTTTAAATAAACCACAGCACATAGCCTGATAAGAAAGGCCTGGTTGAATTTTGTTCTCTAATCCCTACAGCATACTGTCCTCAGATAAAATAGCAAAAACCTGAAGACCAATTTGCTTTAAGAGTTGAACAATCAGACCAAAAGTATATGAGAAACATGTGCACCACTTCTGTATTTTTCCCACTTTTTGCTTTGTCTTACAAATACTAAGGTAAAAAAAAAACAACCAAATACTGAACATGTGAACATGGCCTATCAGTTAGTTTTATGTGTATGGGGGCCTTTAGGGTTGAAAAAAGACAAGAGACAGAAGGGAGATAAATTAATTCCTGATGCAAAATATGGTAATTAGAATAAATTCTCTGAACAACAACCCATCTCTTGTAATGCCAAGTTCATAATTTGTAATAATATCTCTGAAGCCATCTGGGCATTTTTTTTTTTGTTTTAAATTGTTCAACACATTGCCAATGACATCTTTATCTGACAAACAGTTCCATCTTCTAATACTGTGGCCTACAGAAAGACTTCTAGTCAGATCCCCGTACTAAACATTCATACAAGCTCACATATAAACCATCTTCGTGGCTTTGGCTACTTACCTCTGAACCGGCTCAACCTCTGCCATGTACTTCCTTTATACTAATGGCTAAACTATATGTAATGAACAATCTGATTATTTATAGGAAAAACAATCAAATAATGCTCTAATTAAGCACATCTCTGATGCATCCCATGATCTTATCCTCCTTGGTAGAACCTGCTGGACACTGGTTGCTAAGGGTTAAATTTTGCTGTTCACAATATATTCAAGTTTAGTCCTAGTTTTACTTTTCATATTTTGTATGATTAATAGGAGTCAAAGAACAAAGTGTTTTCTATGCGTCCTCCTAAGTGCCTGACTGTTAGCAACACGTTGCCTATTAGTCAGTCTGTACATGAAAAACACTCACAAATAAGTATACGGTAGACTATAGCAAAAAATGTCTGACAGATGCAGGTCCACCTCTGTTGTCTAACACTATTTTGCGCATAGGACTCCATCTCTTGACCACCATGGTTATAGAAGTATAGAAATATCACACATTGGTGGTTCTTTCCATTCACTTCAATTAGAGTTATGCGGGCATCACACGATACAATCTATCGTTCGATCGCACGAGCGATCGTACCCGCCCCGTCGTTTGTGCATCACGGGCAATTAGTTTCCCGTGGCGCACAAAGTCGTTAAACCGCCGTCACTCGTACTTACCTGCTGAGTGACGTCGCTGTGGGCGGTGAACATCCACTTCCTGAAGGGGGAGGGACGTTCGGCGTCACAGCGACGTCACACTGCGGCCGGCCAATAGAAGCGGATGGGTAGAGATGAGCGGGACGTAAACATCCCGCCCACCTCCTTCCTTCCGCATAGCCGGCGAGAGCCGTGGGACGCAGGTAAGCTGTGTTCATCGTTCCCGGGGTGTCACACGGAGCGATGCGTGCTGCCCCGGGTACGATGAACAACCGACGCAAAGAAAAATAAACGATTTTTTAAAAATGAGCGACGTGTCAACGATACACGATTTGCGAACGATCTGCATCGCTCGTAGGTGTCACACGGTACGACGTCGTAAACGATGCCGGATGTGCGTCACGAAAACCGTGACCCCAACGACATATCGCACGATAGATCATCTCGTGTGATGCCCGCATTAGGCAAATAGTCAGCAAGCATTCATGGGTCTATTTGGAACTCCTGTGGGAAAAAAAATGAATGGAGAAAGCCAAGCATATGTGACAACCTCCCAATTTACAGGTGCCACCAAGATGAGGGTAATGTGGTTCCACTTTTTGTCTCATCTATCAGATAATTAGGCCAGACATGTACTACGGTATATGCAGAAGCTGAATTGGCACTGTGCTCAGTAGTTAGCAATGTGCTCAGTGGTTAGCACTATTGCTTTGCATGGCTGAGGTTCTGGGTTCTAATCCCACGAAGGACAACATCTTTAAGAAGCTTCTACAGTATGTTCTCTTGTGTTTCCAAGGGTTTCTCCCCAAACTACAAATATATACTAATAGGAAATTTAAAGGGAACATGTCAGGTGCAATATTCACCCAGAACCATGAGCAGTTCTGGGTGCATATTTCTAATACCTGCCCAACAGTCCCAGCCTATAGTAGCATAGATAAAGGGATATTTAGTTAGTTCCCTTGGCTAGTCGGCCCCCTTAGCATGTAAGCATGCCCCTGTGGGCGTGCTAACATGCTAATGAATGTGCAGCGCCAGAGGATGTTCACACTCACCTCTTTGCTGCCATCATGCCTGACTCCTGGATTTGGGCTCAGTGCGCATGATCCCAGACTTTTGGTCATGGGCACTGTGAATCTGGTTGTGCGTGTCCTGGCTTCAAACTCGTGTAGTGCGCATGACCGAAAGTCCGGGATCATGCACACTGAGCAGAAGTCCAGCATTAGACATGATGGTAGCAGAGAGGTGAGTGCAGCCATCCTCTGATGCTGCGCATTCATTAGCATGTCAGCACGCCCACAGGGACATGCTTTCATACTAAGGGGGCTGACTAGCCAAGAGAACTAACGCCCTTGCGACTAGTCGCTGGTCTCATTAGCATATCATATGGGATCTTTAGAAATACTTTTTCTAAAGATACCTTTATCTATGATACTATAGGCTGGAACGGTTAGGCAGTTATTAGCAATATGCACCCAGAACTGCTCGTGGTTCTGGGTGCATATTGGATTTCTAACAAGTTCCATTTAAATTGTGATGCTACAATTGGAACAGGGATGATGAGATCTATAAATATAATAGCACTATGTAGGTGTCGCGGGCAGGGGCGCAGACCACGGCAGGGGGGCTACTCAAGACGCTCAGATCTGGGATCGTGGCTGTGGTTCGAGTGGCAGCTGGATCCAGGGCTCGTGCAGCAGCCCGTCACCCACAACTGAATAAATGGGCTATTTACAGGGGAGAGTTTGTCAGCGACGCCACCCGTGGGTTGCGGTGATAGTTTGGTGACACCGCCGCTGCCTTGGTATGGGGCACCCGGGGCTGATGGAGCAGGGCAGCAAGATGGTATCCCCTCCACGGGTAGGGGAGGTGTTGTCCTGGGGCCCAGGTGTAGGTGGAGTGCGTGCTGGGACACAGTCTGCAGGCTGGACCGAATGATACCGATGTACTCACTGTTTTTGAATAAGTCACACAGAGTCCAAGTAGCAAACCAAGTGCCTGATACAGGTAGCCTCCGGAGGGTTGTGCTCGGGTACCACACACCAGTGAACAGAACAGGGGCCCTTCCTCCTGCACTCTAATTTGGTATCTCGTGTGTTGACTAGTCCGCATGGAACGGGAAAAGTCCACTCCCGGTGTCTTTGCTGTGGGAGCTGTCGCACGCGAGATCTGACCCTTGGGATTTTTGCAGGCACTTGTAGACACCGTATCCCCTGCGTTGGGCTTCCATCTTACTCTATCTGGGCTGCTGGTGGGACAAGATCTGGAATCTTGTCCCCTGCTGGTTAATTGACAAGGTGCTTGCAGCTGTCCTCACTCTGGGGTCCAGGTACCCTGACTGTGCACAGCCTATGGACCGGATTCCCGCTGTCGGCACCGGTGGGCTACAACCCTGCCCCGGTCCACTTAAGGTCTCCCACGACCGGATATCCATCGCCTGTGGCCCTGCTCTGCCGTCTGCTACCTAGTCAGCTTAGGTAGTCCGGTAGTCCAGGATCTACAACCCCCCGACTACCACTTCAGTCCTCTCACTTCCACTGTCTACTACACACTGACGTACTCCCTGCCCTGACACCTCAGAACCCCTAGGTGGGCATCACCATCTGCCTGGCCCTTCTCACTGGTGTGTCCCTTTTGTCCTTGGGGGGGTGACTAGGCTTTTGTTGCTGGTGTTTGTACCTGTGTGTGGGGTTTTGTTGGTAGGACAAGGAGAGAGTCTTGCATCTGGAAGATGGATACAGTCTCCTGTGACAACCTGATTTTGTCAGAGCGTCACATAGGTAAAATAAATAAATGTAGAGAAAAGTGAAAAAGCAATTGGACAACAGTAATTTCTTTTTTTCAGCCTACATGAGTCATCACATTTTTCAAAAAATAAATTGAAAAGTAAAACTTTTTTAATTACAAAGGTGAAAAAGATGAAAGCTAACGCTTGAAGAAGAAAAAAAGAACTATTTAGGCAGTTATCCCGAATATTACCTGATTGATTTCTTTCTATTATGTCTTTATTTAATGTTTACATCATACTATATGTCACATATCTATGCAAAATAATGATAGCACCTAAGGCAGTATTTTTATGGTCTCATACTTGAATGTCAGGAGAACATAGATGTCAGTAATATGTTGTGTCTTAATATATGCTGGACATTGTTTCAGCCGGTCCGTCATTTCCCACTCACTACAATTTAGTCTTTGACAGTTGAAAAATGCTTGTAATACAGTGACAAGGAAATACATTTATCATCCATAGACACATAGTAACATTCAGTATCTGCAATGTTTCTGTCGACGATGGAAACCTGCATGGCTATGATCAGGCTATTTTAGACATTTCACTTTTGAGAAGCAATAAGTAAATGAAAATCATTTGCAAGGTAATAACCATGTAGGGACATTTCTATATATGGAGCTGACTCAATTTATAGATCTGCAAATGATGTATTGTCTGCCTGCAGAGATTTATAACCCCATATTTGTTGACAGGTACGGCGTTTATGTTGCATGGTATATATATATATATATATATATATATATATATATATATGTATATATATATATATATACTGTATACAGTCATATGAAAAAGTTTGGGCACCCCTATTAATGTTAACCTTTTTTCTTTATAACAATTTGGGGTTTTGCAACAGCTATTTCAGTTTCGTATATCTAATAACTGATGGACTGAGTAATATTTCTGGATTGAAATGAGGTTTATTGTACTAACAGAAAATGTGCAATCCGCATTTAAACAAAATTTAACCGGTGCAAAAGTATGGGCACCCTTATCAATTTCTTGATTTGAACACTCCCAACTACTTTTTACTGACTTACTAAAGCACTAAATTGGTTTTGCAACCTCATTGAGCTTTGAACTTCATAGGCAGGTGTATGTAATCATGAGAAAAGGTATTTATGGTGGCCACTTGCAAGTTGTTCTCCTATTTGAATCTCCTATGAAGAGTGGCATCATGGCCTCCTCAAAACAACTCTCAAATGACCAGAAAACAAAGATTATTCAACATAGATGTTCAGGGGAAGGATACAAAAAGTTGTCTCAGAGATTTAAACTGTCAGTTTCCGTTGTGAGGAACATAGTAAGGAATAGTAAGGAAATGGAAGAACAGAGGTACAGTTCGTATTAAGCCCAGAAGTGGCAGGGCAAGAAAAATATCAGAAAGGCAGAGAAGAAGAATGGTGAGAACAGTCAAGGACAATCCACAGACCACCTCCAAAGACCTGCAGCTTCATCTTGCTGCAGATGGTGTCAATGTGCATCGGTCAACAATATAGCACACTTTGCACAAGGAGAAGCTGTATGGGAGAGTGATGCGATAGAAGCCGTTTCTGCAAGCACGCCACAAACAGAGTCACCTGAGGTATGCAAAAGCACATTTTGACAAGCCAGTTACATTTTGGAAGAAGGTCCTGTGGACTGATGAAACAAAGATTGAGTTGTTTGGTCAAACAAAAAGGCGTTATGCATGGAGGCAAAAAAACACGGCATTCCAAGAAAAGCACTTGCTACCCCCAGTAAAATTTGGTGGAGGTTCCATCATGCTTTGGGGCTGTGTGGCCAATGCCGGCACCGGGAATCTTGTTAAAGTTGAGGGTCGCATGGATTCAACTTAGTATCAGCAGATTCTTGACAATAATGTGCAAGAATCAGTGACGAAGTTGAAGTTACGCAGGAGATGGATATTTCAGCAAGACAATGATCCAAAACACCGCTCCATATCTACTCAGGCATTCATGCAGAGGAACAATTACAATGTTCTGGAATAGCCATTCCAGTCCCCAGACCTGAATATCATTGAACATCTGTGGGATGATTTGAAGCGTGCTGTCCATGCTTGGTGACCATCAAACCTAACTGAACTGGAATTGTTTTGTAAACAGGAATAGTCAAATATACCTTCATCCAGGATCCAGGAACTCATGAAAAGCTACAGGAAGCGACTAGACGCTGTTATTTTTGCAAAAGGAGGATCTACAAAATATTAATGTCACTTTTATGTTGAGGTGCCCATACTTTTGCACCGGTCAAATTTTGTTTAAATGCGGATTGCAAATTTTCTGTTAGTACAATAAACCTCATTTCAATCTAGAAATATTACTCAGTCCATCAGTTATTAGATATATGAAACTGAAATAGCTGTTGCAAAAACCCAAATTGTTATAAAGAAAAAAGGTTAACATTAATAGGGGTGCCCAAACTTTTTCATATGACTGAATATATATATATATAATTTACTGTATATACAGTATATAAAACGTGAGTACACACCTTACATTTTTGAAAATATTTTATTATATCTGTTCATGGGTTAACACTACAGATATAACACCTCATTAGAGGTACAAGGTCTCTGGTGGGAATGAGGAGCAGGTGTGTTAAATTTGGTGTTATTGCTCACACCCTCTCTCATACTGGTACCTTGAAGTTCAGCATGGAGGACTCTCTGAGGACCTGAAATAAAGAATTATTGCTCTATCTAAAGATGGCCTAGGCTATAAGAAGATTTCCAACACCCTGAAACTGAGCTACAGCATGGTGGCCAACACCATACAGTGGTTTAATTAGACAGGTTCCACTCAAAATAGGCCTCACCATTGTCAACCAAAGAAGTTTAGTATATGTGCTCAGTGTCATATCCAGAGGTTGTCTTTTCAAATTAAACATATGAGTGATGCCAGCATTGCTGCTTAAGTTAAAGGGATGGGAAAACAAGCTTGTCAGTTCTCAGACCATATGGTGCACACTGCATAACATTGGTCTACATGGATGTCATCCAAGGAGGAAGCCTCTTTTAAAAATGTGTGCAAGAAACCCCACAATTTGCTGAAGACAAGCTGACTAATGATGTGTATTACTGGAATCATGTCCTGTGGTACAGATGGTGTCAAGCCTCTATGATGGCAGCCATGTGAGGATGACAAAGACAAGTGAGGGTAACTTGCCTACAGACAAGCATGGAAGTGAGTGTGGCATGGTTTAGGGTTGCATGAGTGCTCCTAGCTTTGGGGAGCTACAGTTCTTTGAAGTTATTATGAATGACAACATACTGTGACATACTGAAGCATGATGCCCTCCCTTTCGATTCTGAGTCACAGGGCAGTATTCCAACATGATAATGACCGCAAACACACCTCCAAGATGATCACTGCTTTGCTAATAAAAAAATTGAGGGTAAAAGTGCTGGACTGGCCAAGCATGTCTCCAGACCTAAACCCCTAAACCCTATTGGGCATCTGTGGGGCATCCTTAAATGGAAGGTGAAGGAGAGCGAGGTCTCTAACATTCAGGAGCTCTGTCATGTCAGCATGAAAGTGTATGATGATTCCAGTAGCTCATGTGAAGCTCTAGTGACCTCCATACCAAAGAGTGTTAAAGCAGTGCTTGAAAATAATGGTGGCTTAAAAAATATTCACACTTTGGGCACAAATTTGCCAGTTTTACTTAGGAGTATACCCAATTTTTGACAGTAATGGTCGTGTGTTGAGTTGTTTAGAGAGCACACCAAATTTACACTATTATTGTTATAGAAGCTGTACTTGTACTGTACTGACTACTTTACATTGTATCAAAGTGTCATGTCTTCAGTGTTGTTCCATGAAAAGATGTAATAAAATATTTGTGAGGGGTGTAATCCCTTTTGTTATCTCTCTAACTCTCTCTCCTCCATTTTAGAAGTCAGCAGTGACACCTCCAATACACCCATGGGCGGGGTATGTGGATGACCAGACCCGCCCATCTCTCAGACCATCCATGATCATGGATCCTAAAAACACTATAATATAAACCTGTGGCACTACAGGCACCAGCACAGAGTTTCATAATCACACCACTTCCGTCGTACATACCGACCATTCACAATAAGACCGATCACCAACTTAATATATATCGATATCTATATATATACAGTTAGGTCCAGAAATATTTGGACAGTGACACAATTTTCGCGAGTTGGGCTCTGCATGCCACCACATTGGATTTGAAATGAAACCTCTACAACAGAATTCAAGTGCAGATTGTAACGTTTAATTTGAAGGTTTGAACAAAAATATCTGATAGAAATTGTAGGAATTGTACACATTTCTTTACAAACACTCCACATTTTAGGAGGTCAAAAGTGATTGGACAAATAAACCAAACCCAAACAAAATATTTTTATTTTCAATATTTTGTTGCGAATCCTTTGGAGGCAATCACTGCCTTAAGTCTGGAACCCATGGACATCACCAAACGCTGGGTTTCCTCCTTCTTAATGCTTTGCCAGGCCTTTACAGCCGCAGCCTTCAGGTCTTGCTTGTTTGTGGGTCTTTCCGTCTTAAGTCTGGATTTCAGCAAGTGAAATGCATGCTCAATTGGGTTAAGATCTGGTGATTGACTTGGCCATTGCAGAATGTTCCACTTTTTTGCACTCATGAATTCCTGGGTAGCTTTGGCTGTATGCTTGAGGGTCATTGTCCATCTGTACTATGAAGCGCCGTCCGATCAACTTTGCGGCATTTGGCTGAATCTGGGCTGAAAGTATATGGTACACTTCAGAATTCATCCGGCTACTCTTGTCTGCTGTTATGTCATCAATAAACACAAGTGACCCAGTGCCATTGAAAGCCATGCATGCCCATGCCATCACGTTGCCTCCACCATGTTTTACAGAGGATGTGGTGTGCCTTTGATCATGTGCCGTTCCCTTTCTTCTCCAAACTTTTTTCTTCCCATCATTCTGGTACAGGTTGATCTTTGTCTCATCTGTCTATAGAATACTTTTCCAGAACTGAGCTGGCTTCATGAGGTGTTTTTCATCAAATTTAACTCTGGCCTGTCTATTTTTGGAATTGATGAATGGTTTGCATCTAGATGTGAACCCTTTGTATTTACTTTCATGGAGTCTTCTCTTTACTGTTGACTTAGAGACAGATACACCTACTTCACTGAGAGTGTTCTGGACTTCAGTTGATGTTGTGAACGGGTTCTTCTTCACCAAAGAAAGTATGCAGCGATCATCCACCACTGTTGTCATCCGTGGACGCCCAGGCCTTTTTGAGTTCCCAAGCTCACCAGTCAATTCCTTTTTTCTCAGAATGTACCCGACTATTGATTTTGCTACTCCAAGCATGTCTGCTATCTCTCTGATGGATTTTTTCTTTTTCTTCAGCCTCAGGATGTTCTGCTTCACCTCAATTGAGAGTTCCTTAGACCGCATGTTGTCTGGTCACAGCAACAGCTTCCAAATGCAAAACCACACACCTGTAATCAACCCCAGACCTTTTAACTACTTCATTGATTACAGGTTAACAAGGGAGACGCCTTCAGAGTTAATTGCAGCCCTTAGAGTCCCTTGTCCAATTACTTTTGGTCCCTTGAAAAAGAGGAGGCTATGCATTACAGAGCTATGATTCCTAAACCCTTTCTCCGATTTGGATGTGAAAACTCTCATATTGCAGCTGGGAGTGTGCACTTTCAGCCCATATTATATATATAATTGTATTTCTGAACATGTTTTTGTAAAGAGCTAAAATAACAAATCTTGTGTCACTGTCCAAATATTTCTGGACCTAACTGTATATATATATATATATCTCTATATCTATATATATATATATATATATATATATTGTTAAATACAACTGAGTAAAAGTAACATCTATTTTTGAAAAAACACAAAGTTTGATCTTCATTTTGTAGCTCAAGATGTTGCCTCGTCAATCATTTGCTATTAATCTTGGACCAATGTATGTAACGTAAAAATGGACCAACGTATGTGAACACATTGGTTTTTTTTAAATCTGATTCTAAATCCATAGTTCTTACCAAAGAGATGATACCCCCTTTGCCCATATAACACCTTCCACTATTTTGGGAAAGATTTTTATCAGATTTTTTTAGATTTCTGTGGGAATATTTGCCCATTCATCTAGAAGAGCATTTGTAAGGTCAGACACTCTATGATGAGAGGGCCTGGCTCACAATCACCATTCTAATTCATCTCAACGTTTGATGAGGTTGAGGGGAGTGCTGTGTACGACCAATCAGCTGTTCATTATTATAGACCTTGCTTTGTGCACTGGGGAACAGTCATGCTGGAATTGAAAACAGTATTTTCCAAAATGATCTTAAAGAATTGAAAACGTGAATTGTACCCAATGTTTACTGTCTTGACACATTAACATTTTTCTTTACTGGAACTGTGTCGCCCAGGGAATGGGGTGCTCGGTCCAGAGTATCACTGGGGAATGTCACTTTAGTGGCCATTGCCCGGTGCCGTACCCTGGGTGCTTTTTAATGGGGAGTATTTACAAGGGAGATTAAAGTAATTTGTGTGACGCCACCTGCGGGTTGCGGTTAAGATGGTGGAATCGCCGCTGCTGAGTTGATTATCTCTAGGGCTGGTGGTAATGGCAGCTGTGGTAGTAGGCCATCCGCAGGTAGGCTGAGCCCGGGAGATGTATGATTGAGTAATAAGGGAGGCCATACCGTAGGTTGTAGTTAACAGTCTCTACTCACTCTTGATCCTTGGACAGCTGGTTCAGGTCCCTGAAGTTCCAGTGCCAGTTGATGACTCGGTTGCTCTGTCCCCGGTACCCTCAGTGTGGTTGGATCCCCGTAGCGTGGAGTGGTTTGGGGCCCAATTGTCCCTTTTTGTGCCAGTCTTCTTGTCCGTACGGCGGGTAGTGGGGACCCTGTAGGGCTAGTCTGTGTCCCGAACCCTGATCCTGAACTGCTGGTGCCCCCGGATCTGTGGGTCAGTGAGGTCCGTGAAGGTCCCCTCACTGTTTGCCAGGCTGTATGAAACTGTCGCCTGACCTAGGGCCCTGTGCCCTGTCAGAGCTCTGGTCCCAGCGGTACTCCGGTATACCTGCCCTGGCGACCACTCTCCTGTGCCCCAGGTCACCATTACACGACCCAGCTCTAGTCACGTCTTTCCACCTTCACTCCCTAGACTTGACTACTGTCCCCTCCCACCAGATTATCTAGTCACCTGGTCTGGCCCCGCCCTCTAGGTGGCCATCCCCTTGTGTCTGACAAGGCAATTACCCCTGGTGTGGAGTGGAAACTGGGATTTTGGTGTGTCTAGGTGTTGCTGGCACTGGTGTTCCAGGTCCCTGGGGGTAGGCCCTGCATCCTGGTGAGGATGCAGTACCTGGTAGTGCCCTGAGTGGCTCAGGGACGCTACAGAACAATGGCTAAATCTTAAAAAAACAACCCCATAGCATTGCCCCTTTTTCCTCTTTTATAGTTGGCACAATATAGTCAGGCTAGTAATGTTCTCCTGGCATTCACCAAACTCAGACTCATGCATCAGACTGCCAGAAAGAGAAGTTTGATTCATCACGCCACAGAACATATATCCATTATTTCAGAATCCAGAGACGTGTTCTTTACACCACTGTACGTAATGCTTGCTATTGTGTTGGGGTATAAAGCTTTCATGGAAGCCATCCTATGAAGTTCTACAATTATTATGTCAATAATGCATTGGTGACTATAAAGCACTATATACATCTAAGGGCTCATATGAGCTGTGTCTGTCGTCTTTTGGATCTATATTTGTTTTTATGTGTTTTGAACTTATTTGAATATTTCTTTTCTTCGATCTGTAGAAACACATTTAATATAAATTGTCTTGTTTTCACATTATTTTGCATTGCTGTCTTTTTCTATATATATCCCTGATGCAGTGACAGCGAAATGTGCATTGGAGTGGTGTCAAGGGGCTGTGGTGTGCCATACCTAGTCAGTATTAGATTCTTTACCCTTTGCATCCTTCCTATAGGAATCCTTTTGCTACCTATTATGTTATCTTCACATATGTGGCACTATGCAATATTTAATATAGTTTAAGTGATTACTTTTGTTCTTTTTGGTCACGTTACATTTGTATCCATTACCTTTAGATCTAGTATCATTCATCAATCGTGTAATTAAATGAATCCCTATGCATAATACACTTTCTTTCTTTGATAATATTAAGATATTGTACAACTTACCTTTGATTAGGTGTTTAACGACCGCGGTCGCAGAAGTTGCCATTGTGACCGGGCCCGGCAGCTTAGGGGCCCAGCACCCACCTGGCAGATCAGCAGCCGACTCCTCTCTGTGCGAAAGGAGCTACGCTGTTTTGTGGCAGACCACACGGCAGCTATATGGCACGTGAGTCAGGGGGCTGCCGTGTCAGCAGTGGCGGTGTAACTGGGCCCCCTTCACCTGTCATCGCACACATCAATGATGAAGCATAGAGCAGTGCACTCTGCTTCATGCTTCATAATTCTCCCCCTGTGCGACTGCTATGCTGTGCATCACCACTGTGCGACTGCTGTACTGAGACTGCAGAGCACAGAACACAGGATGGGGCACGCTCTGACTGGAGCAGTGGAGGAATGAGGACGAAGGTGAGGACTTGTTGTTTTGTTTTTTTTTTTTTTTAAATCAGTGAGAACACAGTGGGCAGAGGCCTAGGGGGTTGCATTATACATGGAGGTCTATTTGGGTGCATTCTAATGAACCATCCTATGAATGGTTATATGGGACCCATTTTACTATATGGAGGTTTACTGTATGTGGGGTCCATTATTGTATTTGTAGAACTATATACGAGGGGGGACAACGATACAAGCATGGCATGGGAAGGTTTTCTGCTGAGAGAAAAAGTGTCAGAGTTCCGGGATTTCCAGTTTTCTTTTGAAGGATCTTGCCCTTTGTTAGCAAGGAGTTTTCTGTTCTGTTGCCCTACTTCCTGTTCATCTGTTTAAAAGCCCGCCCCTAAGCTTAGTCTAGTTGCCTGAGTATACTGCTTTCTGTGTACTCCTGCCCTGCTGCTCTCATCTCCTGATTGCTGTTTGGATCCGGTTGAAACACCTGACACCAGCTCTGGACTTCACCTCTCATCCAACTGTGCTCGGACTCTGTCTGCCGTCTCTGGTCGGCACTTCTGCCCGGTCCCTTCCGTTCATATCTACCCTAGGACTCACATCACGTACGGACATTTTTTGGACTATATCTGTTGCCCTTTTTGTGTCCCAGCTGCTGTACATTTGGGCCTTCTGGGGTGATTGCCGGACAGCCCCTGTATAGGGGTTCACTTCTGGCGGTCTCCCTGGGGGAGTCCAGTGCGCGGCCTTGGGAATTCCCCTTTGCTCTGAACCCGGCAGGTATTTACTGTGTTTATGTTCCACTGTGTATATTCTGTTCGGTGTACATATTGCAGTTACATATTACTGTGTATATTTTGTTCTGTTTACATATTGCGGTTATATATTATTGTGTATATTCTGTTCTGTGCACATATTGCGGTTACATATTATAAAACGTCTTTTGCACCAAGAACTCGTCTCTGGTTGTCATTGCCCTAACGCAATCGAAATCCTCAGTACATATAATAGTATTACATTATACTCAGGCCACTAAGAGGATTTTGCTGGGGCAATGACTGAGACACGAGTAGATCAGCTTTTCTCCATGATTAACTCCTTGCAGCAGGAGATGGAGGCGGTGCAAACTAAGCTTAGAGATGTGGAGGTACAGCTGGGCCATGATCACCAGGTACTGGGTCCGGCTATTCAGGATTTGCAAACCAGAGTGGAGGCTCAGGAAGCCGCCCCCACTACATCCGTATCAGCTTCCGGTATGCCTAGGTTACCCCCATTTCGTTTCAGTGGTGATCGAAGTCAGTTCCGTAGGTTTGTTAACCAGTGTATACTGTTTTTTGATGTACATGCTAATTATTACTGGTCTAACCGGTCAAAAGTGTTATGTATAATCATGTTGTTAACCTCACGAGCACTGGCTTGGGCTAATCCTATGATAGAGAATCGTGATATCCGTTTAAATAACCTGGATGACTTTTTAACAGCAATGGCGCAAATGTTTGATGATCCTAATCGCCGTACTACCGCTGAATCGGCTCTGCTTTCCTTACGTCAGGGAAAGCGGTCTGTCGTCGAATACGCCACTGAGTTCAAAAGGTTAGTGGTAGACACCGACTGGGGAAATAATGCGTTATTATCATTGTTCAGAAAGGGTTTGTCCGGTACCATCAAGGACGAGTTAGCTCGTGCCGAATCTCCAAGGGATTTTGAACTGTTTCTCCAACACTGTGTGCGTATCGATACCCACTTGACGGAACGCCGACAGGAAAAATGGGCAGCTGTAAACCGGGTAACAGCTGTAAACCGGGTAATCAACTTTTCGTTTCCTTATAGAGAGCCCACTCACAAGACGCCACGGGAGGCCGAGGATGTTCCTATGCAAGTGGACTCTCTACAAAAGCGAGAGACCAACGAACGTAGTGAACACCGGCTTCGTGAGCGTTTGTGTTTCTATTGTGGTCAATCGGACCATTTTCTGATTGACTGCCCAAAACGTTCAAATCGCCCGAATAAGGTACTGGCAGCAATAGCAGAGTGTGACAACACGGATGCAGAGTCCGATATCTCTGAGGCAAGTTTACACCTGGATGCGGTATTTCCCTCGACATTGATGTCAACTTCACCTAAGGACCCAGAAGGGAAATATACCCATTGCTCGCTTCCCATTCAGATACGGTGGGAGGGACAGTTAATTCCTACATCTGCTATGATAGACTCTGGGGCAGGGGGAAATTTCATGGACTCTTCTTTTGCCAGGAAACACAGTATCCAGACTCAACAAAGATCCTCACCAGTTACCATGGAGACGGTAGACGGTTCTCCATTAGTTTCCGGACCAGTTGATCGGGAGACAGTACCCCTTGAATGTGTGATGAAACCAGGTCAGCAGGAGACCCTTGTTTTCATGTTGATTTCTTCTCCCCATTTTCCGATAATTTTAGGAATTCCTTGGCTGTGGTCTACAAATCCAGTCATCGATTGGGAGACTAAAGAAATATCCTTCCCACCCCAGAGTGGTCCGACCATTAGTCCAACTGTACCGGTTCCAGTAACACCGAATGCGGAGGGCACTGTACAGGTACCTGTTCTACCCCCGGTTTATAATGACTTCGCTGATATATGTGACAAAAGAAAAGCAGATCGGCTTCCCCCGCATAGACCGTATGATTGTCCCATAGACTTACTCCCAGGGGCAGAGATCCCGTTTGGTCATGTCTACCCGTTGGCGGCACCTGAGTTACAAGCACTAAAAGATTACATCGATGAAAACCTAGCCAAGGGATTTATTCGACCTTCTACCTCACCAGCAGGGGCACCCATCTTTTTCGTGAAAAAGAAAGAGGGGACTCTGAGACCTTGTATCGACTACCGGGAACTAAATAAGATAACCATCCGTAACCGGTATCCGTTACCGTTGATTCCCGAATTATTGGAGAGAGTACAACAGGCCAAAATATTTACTAAATTGGACCTCCGTGGGGCATATAATCTACTCCGCATACGTCCCGGGGATGAGTGGAAAACAGCGTTCAGATGTCGGTATGGACATTATGAGTATCTAGTGATGCCTTTTGGACTTTGTAACGCCCCAGCGGCTTTCCAACACCTAGTCAACGATATTTTTAGGGATATAATGGACCAGTTCATGGTGATTTACCTGGATGATATCTTGATCTTTTCTGATTCCCTACAGGAACACCAGGAGCACATCAAGACAGTACTTACCCGTCTGAGGGATAACCACCTGTATATTAAACTGGAAAAGTGCGAATTCCATTGCTCAAAGATACAATTTTTAGGATATGTCATCTCTCCTCAGGGACTGAACATGGAGTCTGGCAAAATACGGGCAATTCTAGACTGGCCGGAATCGGGAAACATCAAGGAGGTACAACACTTTGTCGGTTTTGCTAACTTTTACAGACGCTTTACCCGTAACTTTTCAGAGATCGTCCGTCCTATCACTCTGTTAACCAAAAAAGGGCAGAAGTTTGTGTGGTCTGCCCAGGCCCAGGAAGCTTTCAATCGTCTCAAGGTTTGTTTTACCTCAGCACCAATACTAATACACCCGAATCCCGCACTCCCTTTTATTGTGGAAGTCGATGCTTCCGATTATGCATTAGGGGCTATCCTTTCACAAAGGACTGGGGACAAGAGTCTCTTGCACCCGTGTGCTTTCTTTTCTCGCCGGTAGTCCCATGCAGAAAAGAACTATGACATTGCGGACAAGGAATTGTTGGCGATTATTTCTGCTTTTAAGGAATGGAGGCACCACTTACAGGGAGCAGCGCAACAAGTGATAGTTCTCACAGACCATCGTAACCTAGAATTCCTTAAATCTGCCAGGTGCCTGTCTCCACGGCAAGCCCGTTGGAGCCTGTTCCTTAACCAGTTTAATTTTATTGTTACATACCGTCCAGGGTCACATAATGGGAAAGCCGATGCCTTGTCCCGAATCCACGCCATGGACTCCGTGCCTGGAACCCCGTCCCAGACCGTTTTATCAGATGCCACTTTTGTTGGAGTTTTCCGGGACCAGGACTTGTGGAAGGACATCAAGCTGGCCTATGATGGTGACGTATTTCTTGCTGCCCCCCCGAATGATGTGACTCTTGTCCTTCGGAATGGTGTGTGGTTGAGAGAGCGACGTATTTATGTCCCGGAGGCTGTAAGACTTCGGGTTCTCAAGTTGGTCCATGACTCCATGTTGGCAGGTCATAGGGGGGTACAGAAGACGCAGGAATTTCTGAGTCATTTTTTCTGGTGGCCTACCTGTTTAAAGGATGTGAAAGACTATGTCCACTCATGTGTGGTTTGTGCCCGGTGCAAGGTCCCTCGTGTGGCTCCTACGGGACTCCTTCAACCGTTACCCGTACCATCTCGCCCTTGGGGATCCATCTCAATGGATTTTATTGTGGAGTTGCCCGTCTCAGGCGGTAACAATACCATTTTGGTGGTGGTGGATCGGTTGACAAAGGCTGCTTACTTTATTCCATGTACCGGTCGTCCCTCAGCCGCAGAGACAGTGGATTTGGTTATCCTGAATATATTTCGATTGCATGGGGTACCGGATGAGATCATCTCTGATCGGGGCGTGCAGTTCACGTCTAAGTTCTGGAATGGGTTTTGTTCGGCACTCCATATTGATGTCTGTTTGTCTTCTGCATACCATCCCCAGACAAATGGGCAAACTGAACGGACTAATCAAACCCTGGAGCAGTACCTACGATGTTATGTCAGCCATCTGCAGGACGATTGGTTGCAGCTGCTTCCTTTGGCGGAGTTCTCGTATAACAACACTCAGAGCAGCTCCACTAAGGTAACGCCCTTTTTCGCTAACTTGGGTTACCATCCGAATATTTTGCCTAGGTCACCGGTGGCGGTTTCAGTGCCAGCGGTGGAGGACAGATTGACGGAGCTACGACGGAATCTGGAGGTTTTGATGGACTCTTTGGCTTCGGCTCAGGAGCGTTACAAGAAGTCGGCAGACACTCACCGGAAACAGGCACCCATGTATAAGGTAGGGGACTCTGTGTGGTTATCCACCAAAAATCTGAAATTAGGTGTTCCTTCGCAGAAGCTGGGGCAGAAATTCATTGGCCCGTTTAAGATCACCGGGATAGTGAGCTCTGTGGCCTGTCGGCTGAGGTTGCCGCACAATTTAAAGGTACACCCGGTCTTTCACGTTTCTCTGCTAAAACCAGTTTCCCCTAATACGTTTCATGGTCGTATCATGCCTCCTCCTCTGCCGGTGATGGTTGATGGCCAGGAGCAGTTCGTGGTTGAGGACATTATTGACTCCCGGCTCCATCAGCATCGGCTTCAGTATCTGGTACGTTGGCAGGGGTACTCCCCCGAGGACGATTCCTGGGAACCTGTGGGTAACATCCGAGCGCCCCGGAAGGTTGCTCAGTTTCATCGGAGGTACCCGGACAAGCCTGGCCCTGATCCGTCCTGAGGCCGTTTCTGGGGGGGGGAGTACTGTCAGAGTTCCGGGATTTCCAGTTTTCTTTTGAAGGATCTTGCCCTTTGTTAACATGGAGTTTTCTGTTCTGGTTCCCTACTTCCTGTTCATCTGTTTAAAAGCCAGCCCCTAAGCTTAGTCTAGTTGCCTGAGTATACTGCTTCCTGTGTACTCCTGCCCTGCTGCTCTCATCTCCTGATTGCTGTTTGGATCCGGTTGAAACACCTGACACCAGCTCTGGACTTCACCTCTCATCCAACTGTGCTCGGACTCTGTCTGCCGTCTCTGGTCGGCACTTCTGCCCAGTCCCTTCCGTTCATATCCACCCTAGGACTCACATCATGTACGGACATTTTTTGGACTATATCTGTTGCCCTTTTGTGTCCCGGCTGCTGTACATTTGGGCCTTCTGGGGTGATTGCCGGACAGCCCCTGTATAGGGGTTCGCTTCTGGTGGTCTCCCTGGGGGAGTCCAGTGTGCGGCCCCGGGAATTCCCCTTTGCTCTGAACCCAGCAGGTATTTACTGTGTTTATGTTCCACTGTGTATATACTGTTCTGTGTACATATTGCGGTTACATATTACTGTGTATATTTTGTTCTGTTTACATATTGCTGTTACATATTATTGTGTATATTCTGTTCTGTGCACATATTGCGGTTACATATTATAAAACGTCTTTTGCACCAAGAACTCGTCTCTGGTTGTCATTGCCCTAACGCAATCGAAATTCTCAGTACATACAATAGTATTACAAAAAGGCTCTTTCACTCAGCACTCAGCTTTCCAATGCTCTGCTATACATCTTTCTCTCAACACCCAGCTTTCCCATGCTCTGATATGGGAAAGCTGTGTGCTGAGGGAAAGATGTATACCAGAGCATGGGGAAGCTGGATGCCAAGGACAGAGATGGATATCAGAACATAGGAAAGCTGGGTGCTGCTAGAAAGAGGGCTTTCAGATCATGGGAAACATGGGTGCTGTGGGAAAGAGCCAAGTGTCAGCGTCATTATTCCATATCCTGAGCGTCGGTGTCATTATCCCGTACCCTGAGCGAGTGTCTGTGTACATGTACGGGGGGGGGGCAGGTGCAAACTTTGCATCGGGGCCCATCAGACTCTAGTTACGTCACTGCCTTTGATTATGGCTACATCTGCCCACCTCTCCCTTTTTATATGTATGTTTTATCTTGTCCCCTTTGCATTAGGTTTTTAATCAGTTATTTCTATCTAATTAAATAAATAAAGTAATTTCTATAATAATATTGCCTGTTGGGTTATGTTTGTTAGTATTCATGGGCTGTTATAATTTTGAACTCTTTGGTATTTTCTTCTTATGTAATGTTTCATTTTTTCTATATGGTGTCCACTTTATTTTACACAATTGCGGCAAAGGGACTGAATGAAAAAACTGAGCTTAGTGACTAATTGGCCTAATACTTTTGTCCATACAGTGCATATAAGGCCCTAGGCTCTATAGTAACTGTAAGTGACTATGATTTCATATTGTGGCATCCCAAATATAATATTATATAGGTAAATTCTCTTGGAAGCAGTGCAGGGTAGTTAGATCTACCCTTACTGTACAGTGAGTGATGAATTTAACCATTCCCCATTCACTGAAAGCGAGTGGCTGCAGGAAGAATATACCTTCATTTTCTCCCTGCAGCCACTACTCCAGTAACATGGCTACACTAGACTTCCTGATGATTATTCCTATAGCTGCAGTTAAATGGCTTTTCCGGATTTGTCAGGTTTCCTCTAAGGATTTTGATAAATAAATACCGTACTAATAAAATTAATATTTTTTTTACCAGTGCAAAAATGTATTTGCCACAACTAAAGTAGATCTACAATTACCGGCATGTTGAATCCATATTTTATCCCTATTTTTTAAAAAGACCCTATGAAAAGAGGGAGATATGGAAGTTTCCCTCTGATGGGACCCGCAAAAATTATATAAGAAGTTTCCTATAGCACTATGATAGGGTAAATTTAGCATTACACAGCTTGATCCAAAATCTATAGTTTGCGTGTGTAATGCAGGACAAGACAGGTCCTTCAGGGTAAGAGATACTTTTTGAAACCACTCAGGCCAAGATATGAGGATCGTAAACAGAAGATTCCACTCTTTCACATCGAATTCCGTAATGCAGTATACATTTTTTATTCTTAAATGGACATCCTTTTTTATGGTGAGTATCTGAGTAGTATTGTGTGCCAATGAAAATGTCCATATTATTCATACTGTGCACACTGTCAAGATTACACTCTGTTGTCTGTTCATCATGTAACCACTCATACTTGATGTGCATACCTACAATCACGTAGCTTCTCATCTACTTCTCTCAATAGAAAACTAAGCCGCACACTCATGACCGCAATGTCGTAAATCACAAGATGACTGCTTGAGCTGGCAACAGAGTAGAATTTTAATAGTGTGCCTATTGCACACTGTCTGAATTCGGCAATCTCTAGTGAGATAGGGGCATTACAGAAATTTATACTTATCTTGATAAATCCTTTTATGCAGTATTAGTGTAGTGAAGTGTTTAATCATTGAGACTAGTCCAGGCTAGAAACCTTCAGTCCCTCACCCTAGGCGTTATTCACATTTTATGCTTTCCCTACATTTAAACCTTGGTTGCCATGCAACAAACAAAGACATCAAGTAGATGTGAGCAGTACATTGAATGTCATTCATGCAAGGTGCTGTGATTGTAGCCACAGAGCCTGGACTAGTCTCCGTAAACATGCTTTTCTGAACTAGTCAAGGTCAATTTGCATACGGGAAGCAATTATGTATAATTTAACTTTTTTGTAGTTCACTAAAATGTCTACATAATGTTTCAAGGTTTAATGGAGGTTAACAGTACTTGGGAGACACATGTTACCATGGTGACACATTTATCTAGTAAGTTATTTATTTCACAGGTTTATCCTATGAAAAAACAGAACAGAGGAACCCTACCTGATCATAACATATAGTAGTATGACTTGTCCTGTAGGGATTGCAGCTCATGAGTACACTGCAAAAACTACAATTAAAAGGACAGTATTGAAAGAGTAATAATTCTTTAAACCAGTTATGCACAATGAGAAAAAAAATGTTGCCAAGGATTTGAAACAAAGAATCTACTCTTTTTCCAGTAATAGTAATAGTGTCCCATTTGTCCATGGGGCTGTATCTGGTATTGCAACTAAGCCTAACTAAATTGACTGCAACGAGATACAACTCCTGGACAAGAAAAACTCTAAGACTGTAAAAGTCTCAGCAAAGCCTTGTAACAATAATTAGCTCCTGTAAATATACACTGAACAAAAATATAAAGGCAACACTTTTGTTTATGTGCTCATTTTTCATGAGCTGAACACAAAGATCTAAAGGGGGCTTTACACGCTGCGATATCGTTAATGTTTTATCATCGGGGTCACGTCGTTAGTGACGTACATCCGGCCCGGCGTCATTAACGGTATCACAGCGTGTAACACTTACCAGCGAGCTTAAACATCCTCCAAAGTGGTGAAAATCGTTCACCATGGAGAGGTCGTCCTAAAACCAAAAATTGTTATTGGTTGTTTATAGATGTTGTTCCTCGTTCCTGCAGCAGCACACATCGCTGTGTGTGACACCGCAGGAGCAAGGAACCTCACTTTACGTGCGTCCCGCCCTCAATGAGGAAGGAAGTAGGTGGGCGGGATGTTCTTCCCGCTCATCTCCGCCACTCCGCTTTGATTGGCTGGCCGCTTAGTGACGTCGACCAGGTAAGTGCGTGTGATGCTGCCGTAGCGATAATGTTCGCTGCGGCAGCGACCACACGATGTCACATGCACGACGGGGGTGGGTGCTTTTGCGTACGATATCGCTAGCAATTGCTAGAAATATCGTAGCGTGTAAAGCCCGCTTAAGACTTTTTCTATGTACACAAAAGGCTTTTTTTCTCTCTGTTTTTCTCTCACTGCTAATCAGATGTCATTGGGGTCATGGAATTTGTGACGCACATCCGGCCTCGTTAGCGACGTCGTTACATGTAACATGTACGAGCAACCGCTAATGATCAAAATACTCACCTTATCGTTGATCGTTGATACGTCATTCATTTTCATAAAATCATTGCGTGTTTAGGACGCAGGTTGTTCGTCATTCCTGAGGCAGCACACATCGCTACGTGTGACACCCCGGGAACGATGAACAGCAACGTACCTGCGTCCTGCCGGCAATGAGGTGGGCATGACTTTCATGCGACAGCTCTCTGCCCCTCCGCTTCTATTGGACGTCTGCCGTGTGACGTCGCTGTGACGCCGCACAAACCGCCCCCTTAGAAAAGAGGCTGTTCGCCGCCCACAGTGACGTCGCTAGGAAGGTAAGTATGTGTGACGGGTACTAGTGATATTGTGCGCCACGGGCAATGATTTGCCCATGACGCACAAACGACAGGGGCGGGTGCTTTCACGAGTGACATCGCTAGCGATGTCGCTGCATGTAAAGCCCCTTTAGTGATCACTTCCCCTTTGCCAAGGAAATCCATTCACCTGATCGAGTGATGCGAAGGAAATATGTTGCACTGCATGAGGCAAATGGTGGTCACAATAGATGCTGACTGGTTTTCTGACCACCACAGAACCCCCCAATACTGTAAAACTGCACATTTTAGAGTGGCCTTTTATTGTGGTCAACCTAATGCACACTTGTGCAATGATCATGCTGTCTAATCAGCATCCTGATTTGTCACACCTGTAAGGTGCATGGATTATCTTGGCAAAGGAGGAGTGCTCACTAAAGCCTATTTCACACTTCAGTGATTCTGGTATGTATGTGACAGTTTTTATGCCTACCAGAATCACAAACATACGCAGGCCCTTTATAATTAATGGGTCTGCGCACACATCAGTGATTTTTCATTGACCATGCTTCCGTGTGGCAAATACGCGTGTCCGTGTTTCCGCACTGAGACATGTCCGTTTCTTTCTGGCATCACTGATGTCCCACAGACCACATTATAGTGTGATCCATGAAGCTCGTACCAGAAAAAAATATATCTTTGCAATAAAAAGCTTTTTATACTCACCTTCTCTAGCAATGCTATGTTCGGCCACTGCTACCTGCTGCTTCCAAGCTGGCTAATTTCTCTCATGGATATGCAGTGCACTGCCAACTCAGAAGTAGCAGCAGTGACACAGGAGTGGCCGAACACAGCAAAGGCGGAGATTCAGCACCACGGAGAGCAGAAGCAGGGACAGGTGAGTTTGGAATACCTGATCTCCATGTTCTATCATGGATAGCACATGGAGAACACAGAATCACGACACATGGAGGGACATATGCATTTTTAAAAACATCACATTAAAACATCTGTCTTTTTCACTGACATGTGAAACAGGCCTAACACAGAATAAGACAAATGTGTGAACAATATCTGAGAGAAAAAGGCCTTTTATGTAAAAAGAAAAAGTCTTAGATCGTAGAGTTCAGCTCATGAAAAATGGGAGGAAACCAAGTGTTGTATGTATATTTTTGCATTGTACATCGATTCAGAGCTTATGCCTCATGCGTCTTCCAGGTACAATAATATAGATAATAGATGGGATTACAATTTTTTTTTACAAAAAAAATTATTTGTAGTATTTTTACAGTTTAATAAACAAAAGAATTCTACCGTATTGTCTCAGGTGCATCCACAGATGTACATTCATTTCACCCATTTTATCCTTTAGTGTAGCCATAACATTTGCCATTATTGTCATCTCCTATTACCATATTGTTTGTCCCAAAAGAATAACCGATATCTGTACAACTTTCTTCCATTTTGGCTCTTTGAGTTTCAGTAAATTTAGTAAATACTAAGAGTGAGAAAATGGAAAAAAAACTAGACATGATTATAAAATAAGCCATTAATTGCTGTCTAGCATGATAAGTGCACAGTGCAATGCTTGGTTAATTATATTCCTCCTCATTCATTGTTGTAATTGCACAGGAACTGATTTTCCAGCACTTCCCTCCCACAGAATCACAGTCGGAATATCTTGGGAGATGATCCAGGGCATTTGCAGTGACTAACTTGAACACATCAGAGCAATGCTCACATGATATAATGCAGTTTCACAAACTTGCTCTTTCTCTGGTATTGCTCAGCCAGCAGCCCCGGGAGGCCAACACATGTTAGTAAGTAACGTATGCCAGCAATCTGTTAACGAGCATTCTCCGGCTTAGTAGATGGAGAATAAATCCTGCCATAGGTATGCGAGGACAATACAGCATCTAAAGACAGAAAACAATCCAGAAATAGTGAGATAGAAAAGAGGCTTCAATATGGGAAAACAGAAAGATGAAAGGTATACAAGAGGAATAGGTATTGGACAAACAAGGAAAACTAGTGGAAATCGGTTTTCCCATTCTATGTATCCATCAAAGGGGTTTTTTCAACATCTGAAAAAATGTCTAATCGTGGCATAAAATAACAAAAGACCTATAAATTAAGTAAGATACTGTCTCGCTTGATTGCGTGTTGGAGGTTTCAATGTCCAGCCGGTTTATTTCGTTTTCATAAAAAAAAAACTTTAAACAACCTTCTTTCAGCACAATATATGGATATAAACTTAAAATAAATCGATACATAGTTGCGGGGTCTGCCCACTCAAGATAAAGTCCAACTGAGAAACACTGCAGAGGTCTGCATACATCCACACACAGACATCTGAATTAGACTTAGGGGCACTTTGCACACTGCGACATCGCAGGTGCGATGTCGGTGGGGTCAAATTGAAAATGACGCACTTCCGACATCGCATGCGACATCGCAGTGTGTAAAGGCTGGATGATACGATTAACGAGCGCAAAAGCGTCGTAATCGTATCATCGGTATAGCGTCGGCGTAATTCATAATTACGCTGACGCAATGGTCCGATGTTGTTCCTCGCTCCCTCGGCAGCACACATCGCTGTGTGTGAAGTCGCAGGAGCGAGGAACGTCTCCTACCGGCCTCACTGCGGCTTCCGTAGGATATGCGGAAGGAAGGAGGTGGGCAGGATGTTTACATCCTGCTCATCTCCGCCCCTCCGCTCTGATTGGCCGCCTGCCGTGTGACGTCGCAGTGACGCCACACGACCCGCCCCCTTAACAAGGAGGCGGGTCGCCGGCCACAGGGACGTCGCACGGCAGGTGAGTGTGTGTGTGAAGCTGGCGTAGCGATAACTTTCGCTACGCCAGCTATCACCACATATCGCTGCTGCGACGGGGGCGGGCACTATCGCACTCGGCATCGCAGCATCGGCCTGCGATGTCATAGTGTGCAAAGCCCGCCTAATGGTCTCCATTTTATCTCTTGTACCACGCTCATTGGGTGGGGATATCTCCGACTGCTTTTAAACCTGGCCCTGACACGTTCTTTTATCTCCAGCAGACTTAAATATGCTAGAGCCTGCTGCCAGGCTTACATCACCGAGGCTATCAACCCCTTTGATACATATCTTCCCTCAAGAACTTTTCCAGTAATCTTTTCACACTTATCTGATAAATCCGTTGTCAGTCGTGTTCTGTGCCAGTCTCTGTTCACTTCCCTGCAGTGGTTATATGAGTGTATGGCACACGACCACTGCAGGGAACAAACCCAAGACCAGTGAAGAACACCGAATCTGCAGTAGATTTTTCAGGTAAGTAATGGGTCAGTTTTTGTTTGCTCTCATTTATTAAAGTACATTTAGCTTAATTTTGGTTGATTCCATTATACCCCATTAAGGAATCTTAAAGAATTCCTAATAACTTATTTTATATTTGATAGTAATGATTTGAAAGTATTTAGTCTGCTGCTTGAAAATACACTCTGCTAACAGATTGCCACTATTACAAAAGGGGCCAGCCCGAGATGTACACAAAAATCATTGGGTTCACAGCTTTACTTACTACTTCAGGAGTGATTAGTTTCTAAATATATCATTATTTTGGAGCACTGTTTCCCTTGGTTATTAACCCTATTACGGGCAGCAAAAAAGGGTACTTATTCCTTTCTGCCGTTTTAAAACGGCGGTCAGAAAAAGGTAAATAGCGCCCCCAAGCTTCAGAAAATCTCCGGGGTTTCAGCTACCAGTGGTAGCTGAGACCCTGGAGATCATGATTCGGGCCGGTTTTTCCGGTCCCCGCTCACATGATCACAGGTATACACCATATACCGATGATCAGGTTACAGTAAATGACCGCGCCGGTAAAAAATTATTTATCTCCCATCTGGCATGAATAAACATGTCAGATGGGAGATAAATCTCCTCCCTGGTCCCCTCCGGTCCCCTGGTGTTGCCAAAGTGCCCCCCCGACCCTCCACCCCCTCCCAAAATTCCAAGATGTCCGCGCACACAGAAGCGCGCTGGCTGCATTTACCCTTATCCTCTGAGTTCTGTCGCATGTGGCATGACCCATGCAACAGAAAACTGCTGCCCAGGCCCTGCCAGGTCACCCCCTATTCCCCTCCGGTGTCCTTCGGTGTTCCCCGTACCTGTCGGAGCGCTGATCCCCCGCGGCCCCCTCCTCCTTCACAGTGCACGCTGGTCACACGTGCAGAGCAGCTGACAGCTCAGCTTCCTGTGTTCAGAGACGCTGGCTGCTGCTGCTCGGCACACTGCAGATGTGTGCAGATGGGAGGGTGGGTGCAGATTCTTTGCACCCACTGTCCTCAAATGGAGGGTCTGCACTCCTAGAAAATGGGGGATACATTCCATGAGCGTGCCCCCCATATTCTAGAAGGTCCAGAATCGCAGCAGGACTTCCAAAATGGATTACTGCGGACTCGATTTTTTTTTTCTTTTCAATAAATTGGTGAAAGAGGGAATGTTTTATAATTTTTTTTTTTTTTGTTGTCAATTTTTTTTTTATTACTGTCAATTAGTTATGTTGGTATCAAATAGACACCGTGACATCACTAATTGCTGGGCTTAATGCCAGGTGACATTACACATCTGGTATCAACCCCATTTATTACCCCGCCAGGGCAACGGATGAGTTGGGGCGAAGCACCAGGATTGGCGCATCTAATGGATGCGCCACTTCTGGGGCGGCTGCGGCCTGCTATTTTTAGGCTGGGAAGAGTTCAATAACCATGGTTCTTCCCACTCTGAGAATACCAGACCCCAGCTGTCAGCTTTACCTTGGCTGGTGATCTAATTTGGGGGACCCCACGTTTGTTTGTTTTTTAATTATTTATACTTTTTTTAAAAAAAAAACAGCTTGGGGAGCCCTCCAAATTGATCACCAGACAGGATGAAGCTGTCAGCTGTGGTGTGCAGGCTACAGCTGTCTTCTTTACCCTAGCTGGCTATCAAAAATAGGGGGGACCCCACGTCATTTATTTTAATTATTTTTTTTGTCTAAATACAAGGCTAGGCACCCTTTAGTGGCACATGAAAGGCACTAAAGGGCGCCAGCTTAGAATATTCAGGGGGTGGGATGTTATATATGTTTGACATCTATCCATTCATCCACTGTAGCATCTTACGCTGTGTGCCCACAATCAGGGTTTGCAGCTTTTTCGGCACAGAGTGTTTTCCTTGCGTCCATAACTCTGCGTTGTGCAGTAGAAGCACAGTGGAAGGAATTTTAGAAATCCCATGCCCACTGTGCTTCTTTTCTCCGCAGCATAAACCGACCTGTGGCGCAGCTTCTCGAGCCTCAGCATGTCAATTTTTGCTGCAGAGACAAGAGTGATCTCTGCAGGTAGCATAGAACTAAAGTCCACAACAGCCTGAACCCAAATCGTGGGCATGGGCAGCTGCGTTCTCCAGTGGACAAGACTCACATCTCTTCAGGAATGTGTACTAGACGCCGTGTCACTGGATCATGGCCACATAGCCTAACAGTCAGAAATTTGTTGCTACAGCAACATTTTTGTGAAGCACCTGTGTAATCAAAATGCTTACTATACGCCTGAATAAAATCCTTGAGGGGTCTAGTTTCCAGAATGGGGTCAGTGTGGGGGACCTCCACTGTTTAGGCACCTTAGGGGCTTTCCAAATGTGACATAGTGTCCGCTAATTATTCCAGCCAATTGTTCAGTCAAGTGGCACTATTTCCCTTCCGAGCCCTGCTGTGCACCCAAACAGTTGATTTCCACCACACATAAGGTATCAGCATACTCAGAAGAAATTGCACAATAAATTTTATGCAGATTTTTTTCCTTTTACCCTTGTTAAAAAAAAAGCTATCTGGTTGAAGTTACAATTTTGTGGTAAAAATGTATTTTTTTTTATTTTCACAGCTCAACATTATAAACTTCTGTGAAGCACCTGGGGGTTCAGGGTACTCACCAAAAATCTAGATAAATTCCTTGAGGGGTCTATTTTCCAGAATGGGGTCACTTGTGGTGGACCTCCACTGTTTAGGCACCTCAGGGGCTCTCCTAATGCAACATGGCATCCGCTATTGATTCCAGCCAATTTTGCAGTCAAATGGCGCTCCTTCCCTTCCGAGCCCTGCAGTGTGCCCAAACAGTTGATTTCCACCATATATAAGATATCACCAAACTCAGGAGAAATTGCACAATAAATTTCATGGTGATTTTTTTCCTGTTACCCTTGTGAAAAAAAGCTACCTGATTAAAGTAACAATTTTGTGGTAAAATTGTATTTTTTTATTTTCATGGCTCAACGTTATAAACTTCTGTGAAGCACCTGGGGGTTCAGGGTACTCGCCAAACATCTAGATAAATCCCTTGAGGTGCCTAGTTTCCAATATGGGGTCACTTGTGTTTTTTTTTTGCTGTTTACGTACCTTAGGGGTCCTCCAAATGCGACATGGTGCCCGCAATCTTTTTCAGCCAAATTTCCTTTCCAAAATTCAAATATAGCTCCTTCCGTTCCAAGCCCTCCCATTTCTCCAAACAAAGGTTTCAGACCACATGTGAGGTATCACCGCGCTCATAAGAAAGTGGGTAACAAACACTGGGGTCAAAGTTTTGGAATTACCTCTTGAAAAAGTGAAAAAATAGATGCTAAAGCAACATTTTTGAGAAAAAAATGAAAATTTTCAATATGACAACATAACGTTATCAAAATCTGTGAAGTACCTGTGGGTTTAAAATGCTCACTATACCCCTAGATAGAAGCTTTGAGAGGTCTGGTTTCCAAAATGGCATCACTTGTGAGGGGTTTCTGCTGTTTAGGTACCTTAGCAGACATGTAAATGCAACGTGGTGCCCGCAATCTATTTCAGCCAAATTTGCTTTCCAAAATTCAAATATTGCTCCTTCTTTTTCGAGCCCTCCCATTTGTCCAAACAAAAGTTTCTGACCACATGTGGGGTATCGGCGCACTCATATGTAAGTGGGTAAGAAGTTTTGGGGTCCATTTTGTTGTGTTATTTCTTCTAAAAGTGAATAAATTTGGGGTAGAGCAACATTTTAGGTAAAATTTAATTTTTTACTCTTTTTCATTCCACTTTGCTTTAGTTCCTGTGAAGCACCTGAAGGGTTATTAAACTTCTTGGATGTGGTTTTGAGTACTTTAGGGGGTGCAGTTTTTAGAATGGGGTCACTTTTGGGTATTTTCTTTCACCTAGGCCTCTCAAAGTCACTTCAAATGGGATGTGGTCCCTGAAAAAATAGTTTTGTGAATTTTGTTGAAAAAATGGGAAATTGCTAATGAACTTCTAACTTCCTAACTCCAAAAAATTTTGTTTCAGAAATTGCGCTGATGTAAAGTAGACATGTGGGAAATTTTATTTATTAACTATTTTGTGTGACATAACTCTCTGAGTTAAGGGCATAACAATTAAAAGTTTGAAAATTGCAAAATTTTAAAAAATTTTCATCAAATTTCTGATTTTTTCACAAATAAAATAAAAAAAAATCGTTCTAAATTTATAACTATCATGAAGTACAATATGTCACGAAAAAACAGTGTCAGAATCACGGAGATCCATTGAAGCATTCCAGAGTTATAACCTCATAAAGGGACACTGGTTAGAATTGCAAAAAATGGCCTGGGCATTAAGTACAAAACTGGCTTCGTCCTTAAGGGGTTAATAGAAAATGTTAATTGCAAAAGGATTTATTTCTTTGGTACTAAACTTGGCATGTGTTGAGCTGTCTTATGCCACCTACTTGAGGGAGCCATTCTATATGTCAATGTTCACTGTATAAAGAGCCTTTCTACATGACATAAGATTTTCAGCCAAATCAGTCTTTTTCAAAAGGCTGCTTACCCAGCCAATCAGTACACTACTCAGCATAGACAAGGGACAGAAACATATGTCAAGAGGGATAAACATTATTTCTATAAAACTGGATTGTCCTTTAAGTCAGGATTCCAGTGCTTGTCAGAGAAATAAGCAAAATTATATTGTTTAAAACCAGCAATGCATTTTAGGTTTAACCATCTTTTGAAAAAACACTCTAAAGACGGTGTATCACCAAAATGTGTTAATGGTTTTAGACAATATATATTTCCTTATTTCCATGAGAAGTGCTGTTTTTATATTATTAGTAGTTATGGTCAGACCTGAACAGTAAAGTTTGAGATCTGTGTATGGACCCCGAACATGGACTTCTCAGGGAAGTCTAGATTATTTTTAAGGTTTTGCTACCCAGATAAAAAGTGTATATGTGTATATATATATATATATATATATATATTTTTTTTTTCTTAAAAGGAAGCAAAGCGGGGGGTTAAAGCAGGACAGTTATACTTAACGATTCTCCGTGTGGCTGTCACTCTGCTTCCTGGTCCGCTCATTAAGGTTTATAAATATGCACTGCTTTCCCGGCCCACCTTGACTGACAGCAACTATGATAGGTTGCAGTCAGATTTCCGGTGTGCAGGCATCTGTGATTGGTTGTCCTCACACTAGCTGTTTTAATCCCAGAGTGCAGTGTAAAAATAAATAAATAATTGTAAAAAAATGCCATAGGGCCCCCCATATTTTGATATTCAGCGCAGATAATGCAGAAAGCTACAAGCTGCCGCTCCCAGCTATGTGCTTATCTTGGCTATTCATCAAAATAAGAGAGCCCCCATGCATATTTTTTTTAAATTAGTCCCCACTTATTTTAATACCCAGCCAATATAAAGCAGACTTCTGAAGCCTGGTATTCTCAGCCTGGGGAGGCCTATGGTTAATGGGCTTTCCACAGCCTAAAAATAGCAGCACTTTACCCAACTCATCCTGATTGCCCTGGTGTAGTGGCAATTGGAGTAATAAATGGGGTTAATGACAGCTATGCTTTGTCAAAAAATCACAGCTGTCATCAAGCGAGAGGTTAGTTATGGAAATGTGTCTATAAGACCCCCCTCATTACTAATCATGTGTGTAACACAAAACACTGAGAAAAATGTTTTATTTAGAAAAAAAATAACACCCTCTATCTACAATCTATTAACCCTCAAAAAACCTCTGACGGTCCCGGCTATATTTCTGGTCACAGTGGACATACTGACTGAGCCACAGCTGTGAGTGATGACATCAGTGAGTTCAAAGCAGGTGAACTCAGTGAACTCACCTCAGGGGAACTCTATGAACTCAGATCAGGTGTTCTCAATGAACTCATTGAACTCACCTTAGGTAAACTTTATGAACTCACCTAAGGTGAACTCAATGCCGTATTGCCAGCTTAGGCTACATGCACATGTTGAGTATTTGTTTACAGAAAATCTGAATCTCCTGGCAGAAAAAAACATGATTCAGTTTCGATGCATTTTTCTTCCAGGAGATGGAAATTTGGTGCAGAAATTTGCTGCAGAAATCAGCACTAAATCTGCATCTCCTGACAGAAAAACGCACCAAAAAACGCAATGTGATTTTGACATGGCTTTGATGCAGATTTGTTGCATCTCCTGAAAAAAAAACATGTCAAAACTCCATTGCGTTTTTTGGTGCATTTTTATACCTGGAGATGCAGATTTATGCAACAAATATCTGTACCTAATCTGTATCTCCTGGCAGAAAAAAGCACAAAAAATGTGATGCGGTTTTGATGCATTTTTCTGCCAGGTCATGCAGGTTTGTTGCAGATTTCTGCAACAAATTGATGCACCAAATCTGCATCTCCTGGCAGAAAACTGCATCAAAACTGCATTGCACTTTTGGTGCATTTTTCTGCCTGTAAATTTCCCACTGATGCAACCATCTACTGATTGAAAAGCTTAATTCTGACTTGTGCTGACAGCGCAAAGGGCTGCTCTCTTACCCACAGCTTGCACTGGATTTAAATTCTCTTCTACTCTTTCTTTACCGCCAAGCTCTTCTTGGGGAGTTTTTCCTTTGTGGCATCCTCTCCCTGCCATAATACCAACTGCATGTCAGTTAGAGAACAAATATTGACAGGAAGATTCCTCTACCTGAAGTAGATTCTATAGGTAGAGCATGCAATGTGCATGAGAAGAAATATGTGTATATATATATATATATATATATATATATATATATATATACAGCTCCGACAAACACTAAGAGACCACTGCACATGTTTATGAAAATCAGCTGACAGGCATTCCATTCCAGTGTCAGTTGAATTCCAGACAGAGTACAGACCGGCAGAGGGTGAAAGCGACTCTCCACGGAGCGGGATGACAGTCATTTTATTTGAATGTCACTCAGTAACTGGAGGATGACATCAAGTGACCTACAAAAGGAATGGCAAATGGCAGCTGGTGTGAAGTGCATGGCAAGTACAGTTGGTAACAGGCTCCTAAAGGCAGGGCTCAAGTCATATAAAGCTGTATAAAAGCCTTTCATCAATGAGAAGCAAAGGAGAGCCAGACTGAAGTTTGCCAAAGACCATAAGGATTGGACCATACAGGACTGGAGCAAGGTAATCTTCTCTGATGAGTCTAATGTTCAGCTTTGCCCAACACCTGGTCATATAATGGTTAGACGGAGACCTGGAGAGACGTGCAATCCACACTGTCTTGCACCCACTGTGAAATTTGGTGGAGTATCAGTGATGATCTGGGTATGCTTCAGCAATGCTGGAATTGGGCAGATTAAACTTTGTGAAGGACGTATGACTCAAGCCGCATATAAGATCATCATGGAAAAACAGCTGCTTCCTTCTGCTCAGGCAATGTTTCCCAACTCTGAAGACTGTTTTTTACAGCAGGACAATGTGCCATGCCACACAGCTAGATCAATCAATGTGTGGATGAAGGACCACCACATCAAAGCCCTGTCATGGCCAGCCCAATCTCCAGACCTGAACCCCATTGAAAACCTCTGAAATGTAATCAAGAGGCAGATGGATAGTCACAAGCCATCAAACAAAGAAGAACTGCTTAAATGTTTGCACTAGGAGTGGCATAAGATCACCCAATAGCAATGTGAAAGACTGGTGGAAAGCATGCCAAGTCGCATGAAAGCTGTGATTAAAAATCATGGTTATTCCACAAAATATTGATTTATGAACTCTTCCTGAGTTAAAACATTAGTATTGTTTCTAAATGATTATGAACTTGTTTTCTGTGCATTATTTGAGGTATGAAAGCACTGCATTTCTTTGTTATTTTGACCATTTCTCATTTTCAGAAAATAAATACAAAATTTATTGCTTGGAAATTCGGAGACATGTTGTCAGTAGTTTATAGAATAAAAGATCAATTTACATTTTACTCAAAAATATACCTATAAAGAGAAAAATCAGAAAAACTGACAATTTTGCAGTGGTCTCTCAATTTTAATTTTTGCCAGAGCTGGATATATATATATATATATCTATATATATCTATATATATATAGATATATATAGATATATATATATATATATACATATTTACACTCTGGATGGGCATAAAGTGCAAATTTGAGCTAATTCATTGCTGTTGTAGGAGCATAAAAAAAAAATGAAAATCTGCAAATGAGTACAAAAGCTGCATAATTTCAACAATCTAAGGAAGTCCAATCCCATCTGAAGACATGGTGAGCGGCAGCATGGAGATACTGTCACGGCCAGGTGGACGGGCAGACCCAGGAGGTGGATCCACTGGGCCGAACTCCTAGATGGTAGTAAAGAGTCCGGTAGCTGGAACACTATAAACAGCAGAACAGTCCGTGCACACGAGTATAGCGGAGAAGTCCCTGGGACCACGGAGTCAAGGGTGGTAGTCCGGGTGACGCAGCTCAGGTTCGGAAGCCGAGATGATGTCAGGCGGGGTCCGGAACCTTTGGAGTGAGATGACGGGTCACCGCAGGGATCCGAGATGGTGCGGACTGTCAGGATGGCAGATGGACAGCGTTCGGGGTTCAGGATACGGCAGGACTGGATGGCGAGGCAGGCACGGCTCTACAAGAGAGATAGGTGAGTATATGCACAGAGACACCAGGAGACCTGACTCCTAGCTTAGGAAACACGAAGATCAGGCCCCGCCCCCTTGGACAATAAACCCCTTTATACCCTGTACCTGTTTAGCCTCATTTCCTGTTAATGGACGCTGGCCCTTTAAGAAAGGGTCAGTGACCGCGCGCGCGCCCTAATGCGCATGCGCGCGGCCCGGGTGCCAGAAGCCAGGGAAGGAAGCTGAGAGGAGGACGCAGGGGAGCCGGCCAGGGCCTGGGAAGCCGTCGGGCGCCGGGATCGGAGACCAGGGGGCCTGGGAAGGACGGGCACCGGAGGCTGGAGAGCGGGGAGCGTGGCAGGTGAGCCGGGGAGCGGGGCTGAGGACCCGGGGAGCGGAACAGAGGACCCGGGAAGGGGAGCCGAGGACCCGGGGAGCGTGACAGTACCCCCCCCCCACGCCCCCCTCCCCGCAACCGGGACATGAAGGCACGGATCAGAGGAGTGCCCACGTTCTCCCTGGGCTCCCAGGACCTATCCTCAGGACCATACCCTTCCCAGTCCACCAGGAAGAACTGTCGACCTCGTACGGTCTTCATGGCCACGATATCCCTTACCGCATAGATGTCGTCATCGGCTATAGGTGGAGGAGCCGGACTGGCAGCAGCGGAGAAGGGACCAAGGACAACCGGCTTGAGCAGGGAGACGTGGAATGAGTTGGGTATCCTCATCGTGGCCGGGAGCTGTAGCTTGTAGGAGACCTCATTGATCTTGTTCAGGACTTTAAACGGCCCAATGTAGCGAGGACCCAGCTTGTATGATGGTATCTTCAGGCGGACGTACTGGGAAGCAAGCCAGACGAGATCTCCAGGAGAGAAACACGGAGGGTCCAGACGTTTCTTGTCTGCGTGTCTTTTCATCCGCAGGGAAGCACGCCCAAGGGACGCTTTGACAGAGTCCCAAATGGTTGCAAAGTCACGGGCTACTTTATCTGCAGCAGGGACATCCGAAGAAGGGGATACAGGCAATGGGATGGAAGGCTGAAGTCCGTAAACGACATGGAAGGGAGAGCTGGAGGACGACTCACTGATGTGGTGGTTGTGGGAGAATTCAGCCCAAGGAAGAAGAGCGGACCAGTCGTCGTGATGGGCGTTAACATAGTGACGTAAGAAAGAGGTCAAGATTTGATTGACCCTCTCTACCTGGCCATTAGACTGAGGATGGTATGCAGATGAAAAGTCCAGAGTCACTCCCAGATGTTTACAGAGAGCCCTCCAGAAGCGGGAGGTGAACTGAGTTCCTCTGTCGGATACGATGTGTAATGGAAAGCCATGCAAGCGGAAGATGTGTTGTATATAGGCGTCCGCGAGTTCCTGAGCAGAGGGCAGTCCAGCCATAGGGACGAAATGGGCCATTTTAGAGAACCGGTCCACCACGACCCATATGACTGTGTGTCCGGAGGACAATGGCAAGTCCGTAATAAAGTCCATTGCTATGTGTTGCCATGGAACTGAGGGTATCGGCAGAGGCAGAAGACGGCCATATGGGAGGTGTTTGGGCGTCTTGTTCCTGGCACAAGAGGAACAGGCGGATACAAAAGCAGCGACGTCCGTGCGAAGGGATGGCCACCAATAATGACGTACAATCGCACCCCATGTCTTTTTCTGACCAGCATGACCGGCTGTTTTCGAGGCATGACCCCAGTGTAACACTTTTTTCCTGTCTACCTCGGAGACATAGGTCTTCCCGGGCGGTATCTGGGCCAGGGTGACAGGGGCCACCGGAATGATTTTACTAGGACAAATGATGGGTTGGGTAGTCTCTTCCTCCTGCTCCATGGGCATGAAAGACCTGGACAAGGCATCAGCGCGTACATTCTTGTCCGCGGGTCGGAAGTGAAGCTGGAAATCAAACCTGGCAAAGAATAGGGACCACCTGGCTTGCCGTGGGTTCAGACGCTGAGCGGACCGTAGGTATTCCAAGTTCTTGTGGTCCGTGTAAATAATCACGGGGTACACTGCACCTTCCAGGAGGTAGCGCCATTCCTCCAAAGCCAGTTTGACTGCCAAGAGCTCTCGGTCACCGATGGTGTAGTTGCGTTCAGGCGCTGAGAAGCCCTTGGAGAAGAATCCGCAAGTCACCATCTTCCCGGAGGAGGACTTTTGCATGAGCACTGCTCCGGCTCCTGAGGAGGAGGCATCCACCTCCAAGGTGAACTGGCGGTTTAACTCCGGACGGTGGAGTACAGGAGAGGAAGCAAAAGCCCGCTTCAGAGAGCCAAACACGGCGTCAGCCGCAGGTGACCAGTCCTTTGGATTAGCCTCCTTCTTAGTCAAAGCGGAGAGAGGAGCAGTCAAGGCAGAGAAGTGAGGGATAAACTGGCGGTAGTAGTTGGCGAATCCCAGGAAGCGTTGGATTGCCTTCAGTCCAGAAGGAGTAGGCCAGTTGAGAATGGCGGAGACCTTCTTGGGATCCATCTGCAGTCCAGTATCAGAGATGATGTACCCCAGAAAGGGGAGAGAAGACTGCTCAAAGACACACTTCTCATACTTTGCGTACAGACGATTCTCTCTCAGTCTTTGTAGAACCAGCTGTACGTTTTCTCTGTGGGTTTGGAGGTCCGGAGAGAAGACAAGGATGTCATCTAGATACACTACCACACAGATGTAGAGAAGGTCCCGGAACACGTCGTTCACCAGTTCTTGAAAGACGGCAGGAGCGTTACACAGGCCGAAGGGCATCACGCAGTATTCATAATGTCCATCGCGCGTATTGAACGCGGTTTTCCATTCGTCACCAGAGCGGATGCGTACCAGATTGTAAGCACCCCGAAGATCCAGCTTGGTGAACACACGAGCTCCTCTAAGCCGGTCAAACAATTCGGGAATGAGCGGCAGAGGGTACTTGTTTTTTACGGTGATTTGATTCAAACCCCGGTAGTCTATGCATGGGCGTAAGTCGCCCTCTTTCTTCTTGACAAAGAAGAAACCTGCTCCAGCAGGAGAGGAGGATCTCCGAATGAACCCCCTTGCCAGGCTCTCTGAGATGTAAGCAGACATGGCCTTTGTTTCGGCTGGAGATAAAGGATATATCCGTCCTCGTGGTGGTGTTGTTCCTGGGAGCAGGTCGATGGCACAATCGTATGGACGATGTGGCGGCAGTACCTCGGATTCCTTTTTATCAAAGACATCTGCAAAGGACCAATAGGCCGAGGGCAGCCCCGGTAGGTTCTCTGGAACCGGAGGTCGTCGGATGGGTTGTATGGACTTTAGGTACCTCTCATGACACGAAGAGCCCCATCGGGTGATTTCGCCAGTGCCCCAGCTAACTGATGGTTCGTGTGTCCGCAACCATGGAAGTCCCAGCAGGATCTGGTGGGACATGTGTGGGAGGACGTAGAAAGCGATGTTCTCGGTGTGAAGGGCACCGATACGCAGTTCGACCGGCCTGGTTATCCAGGAGATGGTGTCAGAGAGAGGTCTCCCATCCACCGAGGCAATCACTAGGGGCTTGTCGAGTGGAATAACAGGCACCCGGTACTTGTCCACCGTGGCCTGCTGGATGAAATTGCCTGCTGCCCCGGAATCGAGGTAGGCATCAGCCGTGAACCGCGTCTCTCCCGTTGTCACTTGCACTGTCCATGTAACCGGGTCAGAGAGAGTCCCAGCACCTAGGGTGGCCTCTCCTACCAACCCTAGGCTTTGGAGTTTCCCGGCCTCTCTGGACAGGAGCGTAGCAGGTGTGTGCTCTCACCGCAGTAAAAGCAGAGACCCTTGGCGAGCCGCTCTGCTCGACGTTGTTCAGACTGACGCACTCGGTCGATCTGCATGGGCTCGTGGACGGGAGCCCCAGCTGTCGATGACTGAAGTACGGAGGGTTTCTGCGGAGGAGAGGAATGCCGTACCGGACGTCTCTCACGGGACACTTCCTTGGATCGCTCCTGAAAGCGAATGTCCACTCGAGTCGCTAGGGCAATCAGGGCATCCAGGGTGGTCGGTACGTCACGACCCGCCAGCTCGTCTTTAATTCGCCCTGAGAGTCCTTCCCAGAAGGCAGCGGTTAGGGCCTCGTTGTTCCACCCGAGTTCTGAGGCCAGGGTGCGAAACCGGATCGCGTATTGACCCACCGTCAGAGTCCCCTGACGTAACCGGAGAAGAGACGAAGCAGACGCGGAGGTGCGTCCGGGCTCATCAAAGGTACCACGAAATGCCTGCAGGAAGTCCTGGATGTTCGTGGTCACAGGATCCCCCTTCTCCCACAAGGGGTTCATCCACGCCAGTGCCTCACCCTCTAGATGGGACATGATGAAGGCGACCTTGGCTTGGTCGGAGGCAAACAAATGCGGCAGCTGCGTGAAATGGAGGGAGCATTGGTTTAAGAATCCCCTGCAGGTCTTGGGGTCTCCGGCGTACCGGGGTGGTGAAGCCAACCGAAGTCTGGTGGTATCTGAAGAAGTCGCCACAGGAGCTGGATCCGTGGATTGACTAGTGGAAGCCCGGGATGTTGAAGTCGTAACTGCCGCTTGTAGCGTGTTCAGGCGGGCGTCCACAGAAGACATGAATTGCAGCATGCGGGTCTGGACTTCACGCTGGCGTTGGAGTTCCTCCTGTACGGCTGCTAGTGCTGCAGCGGGATCCATGGCCTGATCTTACTGTCACGGCCAGGTGGACGGGCAGACCCAGGAGGTGGATCCACTGGGCCGAACTCCTAGATGGTAGTAAAGAGTCCGGTAGCTGGAACACTATAAACAGCAGAACAGTCCGTGCACACGAGTATAGCGGAGAAGTCCCTGGGACCACGGAGTCAAGGGTGGTAGTCCGGGTGACGCAGCTCAGGTTCGGAAGCCGAGATGATGTCAGGCGGGGTCCGGAACCTTTGGAGCGAGATGACGGGTCACCGCAGGGATCCGAGATGGTGCGGACTGTCAGGATGGCAGATGGACAGCGTTCGGGGTTCAGGATACGGCAGGACTGGATGGCGAGGCAGGCACGGCTCTACAAGAGAGATAGGTGAGTATATGCACAGAGACACCAGGAGACCTGACTCCTAGCTTAGGAAACACGAAGATCAGGCCCCGCCCCCTTGGACAATAAACCCCTTTATACCCTGTACCTGTTTAGCCTCATTTCCTGTTAATGGACGCTGGCCCTTTAAGAAAGGGTCAGTGACCGCGCGCGCGCCCTAATGCGCATGCGCGCGGCCCGGGTGCCAGAAGCCAGGGAAGGAAGCTGAGAGGAGGACGCAGGGGAGCCGGCCAGGGCCTGGGAAGCCGTCGGGCGCCGGGATCGGAGACCAGGGGGCCTGGGAAGGACGGGCACCGGAGGCTGGAGAGCGGGGAGCGTGGCAGGTGAGCCGGGGAGCGGGGCTGAGGACCCGGGGAGTGGAACAGAGGACCCGGGAAGGGGAGCCGAGGACCCGGGGAGCGTGACAGATACCAAGTGTCTTTATTTCAAGTAAATACTATATCATTTATGTTATTCCGTGATCCTTAACATTCTCATTTTCATTTCGATCACATTTCTCATTGCTGAACTTTCAATTAGTTTCTCCGGTGAAGAAATACTGATGAAATAAAAACATTTTAGTGAGATATCTTTTTAAATAGCTGTTTCTGTAGAATTTAATGAGGCTGATTACTGTATCGCAGCTTGTAGCTGCTCAGTAGGTTTGGAAATCACAGAATGAGAGCAGCCAATGTTCTTTCCATACAATGCAGTAGTTTTCATCATTTGTGTTCTATTCAGCCATTCACTATAACTTGACATTTAACAGAATCTTTATGTAAAGAAAAGGGGATTATAATGTAATCTATATATTTATGAGTAGACAAGGTACCTTTGATTATATAACACACAAGAATGATGCCATATATCAGAACACATTAAAATTGCTAAAACCTTAGGTAACAACTTGTTACTAACAAGCATGGCATAAAGTATTAAGCAGTTATCAAATTTACCTCATCGGCTTTTTTTCACTAATCTATCTGCGTTATCTGTTCATTTTTCCAGAAAGGCTAATAGAAAAATAAATCTGCATTGTTACCGGGTGTTACACAATTAGTTCAATTTTTTATTCTTCCTTTCCCTTATTATTCTGTTTCAAATTAATGTCGCAAATTTACTTTGAACGCTGTGACATCGCTACTGCGACATCATCGGGGTCAAATCGAAAGTGACGCACATCCGGCACCGGTAACGACGTCGCAACGTGTAAAGCCTAGATGCGCTGATAAACGATCGCAAAAGCATCGAAAATCGGTGATCTGTGTAGCGTCGGTCATTTTCATAATGTCGCACCAATAGGAAATAAAATGTTGTTCCTCGTTCCTGCGGCAGCACGCATCGCTGTGTGTGAAGCCGAAGGAGCGAGGAACATCTCCTTACCTGCCTCCACCGGCTATGCGGAAGGAAGGAGGTGGGTAGGATTTTTACGTCCCACTCATCTCCGCCCCTCCGCTTCTATTGGCCGCTTGCCATGTGACGTCGCTGTGATGCTGCACGACCCGCCCCCTTAGGAAAAAGGCGGGTCGCCAGCCAGAGCGATGTTGCAGAGCAGGTAAGTGCGTGTGAAGCTGCCGTAGTGATAATGTTCGCTACGGCAGCTAACACAAGATATCGCATGTGCGACGGGCGCGGGTAATATCGTGCTCGGCATCGCTAGCCGATGCTATCAATGTCGCAACGTGCAAAGTACCCCTTAGGGTCCGTGCCCATGATCAGGGATAGCAGTTTTTTGTACAGAGCGTATTTTCCCTGCATCCAAAACTCATGCCCACTGTGCTTCTTTTTTCCGCAGTGTATACTGACATGCAGAGCGACTCTCTGAGCCACAGAACGTCAATTTATGCTTGCGAAGACAAGAGTATTCTCTGCCACAGAATGTCAATTTATGCTTGCGAAGACGAGAGTGTTCTCGGCTGGACACCGTAGTGAAAATCTGCTGAACCCAGAACCCTGATCATTGAGACGGATGCTGCATTCTCCTGCAGAGAACAATTTCATCTCCGCAATGAGAAGACATGCTGCATCTATCTCTTGATCATAAGCAGTGATATTAGCTTCCAATGTTCATTATTCTTTTAAGGCCCCCTTCACACGCACGTGTCTCCAGTACATGCTAGGTCCGTGCCCGCATGTACCGGAGACACGGGCACACGTAAACTCATTAAAATCAATGGGTTTATGTGCACGCACATGTTCAGCCATTGGCCCGTGCCTCCATGTGAAGCAGACATGAGCCCGTGTGCTCCACACGGATGCATGTCCGTTTTTTTCCGGCAGCACGGGTATCACACAGTCCGCATACAGACCACACGGATGTAGTGTGGATGCGGTCCCGTGTGACACGCGCCGGAGAAAACTCACATGTCAGAGAAAAAAAAACCAAATCTTTACTTACCTTCTCCAGCCCTCCTGTCTGCACCGCTGCTGTCACTTGCTTCCGACCGCCACTCATTATGCTCATTTAATATTCAATTCACTGCGGCCGGAAGCAGCAGCAGCGGGGAGTCGGCAGGGCTGGAGACCGAAGATCAGCACCACGGACAGCGACGCCAGGGACAGGTGAGTTGAAAGTTCTCGTTCTCCGTCTGTTATCATGGATAACACACGGAGAACACACGTAGTGCCATAAACACGGCACACGGAGGGGAAAACGCACCTTTGACACATCCGTGAAACACGTGCGTGATTTTCACGGATGTGTGAAGGGGACCTAATGCTGTGATTCCTAACTCCAGTCCTCATGACTCTCTCCCTCCAGCAAATAATGTTTTCGACAATTTCTTTGGATTCTACAGGCTATCAAATTATTATGAATGCATCAAAAATTGCCACAGGTTCTCTCACATGTATAATACTAAGGAAATCCAGAAAACAACATAACTTGGTGAGCCATGAAGACAGGAATTGGAAAATACTATCCTAGAGGTTTGTAACAGGATGGTTGCAGTGGGGAGGAGGTCAGTGCAGAAGTGGGCCATTGAGCATAGGGCTATTACGCCCATTGGAGGAACTGATGTCACCTGCTTGCACCGCACGAGAAATAACCCTGGTCCCTTGCTATCCTCCTGTTCCAGGAGCAGAGACGCTGACATCAGTCACCGGAGTTGAGCAGGGGTGCACAACCTCTTTAGGTGAGCATAATCAGCTTGATACTTTTCCCACATATAGCAGACTCACGCAGGAGCACCCCCCTTTGTTGTTTTTTCTTACATGTCCTACAGGTTTGGCATTTATATTTGACCTGGATATAAAAGTGTAGACTTGCGATGTAGGTAGAAAGTAACTGTTGACAGCATCACACCCTGGTATAACTAGAGGGAGTGAATTTTGAATTCACAGTTGAACTTCAGTTCCTGATGGCGCTCAGTAACCACTAGTGTGCTACATGTATAACCATGTCTTTTGCATGTACTGTAACACCACTCTGTGCATTATCACTTTACTGTGAAAATGTCATCTATTAGATGTATCAATGTGTTTAATATATATGTTTTGTAAAAACGCTGTGTTAATTGCCTCTTTATTGCGACATTTTGTACGCATTCTCCTTGTGTGTTTATTATCCCTGCAGTGTTACATCTTTAGCATTTAAATGTGACATTGTTGTGTTTATTATACTTGTTCTGTGGCATCTCTAAATGTACCATATCTTTATCACTGTGTACATTAACATTGATTATGATTCATTTATAGTGTTTATTATCCTGTGTCACCTTCATAGAGAGCATAGACGTATGGCTTCAGTATAAATTGTGAGTGAAACAAGAGCTAACACTCTACTCTCCATATGACCTCTTTTGATCTATGACCCCCTGCTGTGAATATGTAATTGAAGTAGGTTGAGTTTATTTCAGGCTATGAGTAAAGAGTAAAAAGTATCACTTAGAAACATGTCAACCTTGAACTATATATTTTTTCAGGGACTTATTTCCTCTGTTTGACAAAGCCTCTTTTTACATGATTTTCTAAGGATATTAACCATTAACCCCTTAACTCCCCGGGCGATTTTTTGTTTTTCGGGGGGGGGGTTGGCTCCCCTTGTTCCAAGAGCCGTAATTTTTTTATTTTTCCATCAATCTTGCCATATGAAGGCTTCTTTTTTGCAGGATGAGTTGTACTTTTAAATGAAAGCATAAGTTTCACCATATATTGTACTTGAAAATGGCAAAAAAAATTTCAAGTGTGAAAAATTGCAAAAAAAACCCTTTTGCGCCATTTTCCACAACCCGTCGTGTTCTCATTTTTTGGGATCTGGGGCTCAGTGATAGCTTATTTTTTGTATCTCAAGTAGAGATCAGCGAGCAGTAAAATGCTCGGGTGCTCGATGCTCAGGTCGAGCATTTTGAAATGCTCAGGTGCTCGACCTGAGCACCGAGCCCAATGTTAGCCTATGGGATACACAAGCATTTTTCCGGCAGCACCCCCGGCCGTCTGGAAAAAGCTCAAAACTATCACAAATGTATAGGAACAGTGCTCAAATGACATAGAAGCAGCATGGGAAAGACCCCTGTAAGCATTTCTGACTCCCATGTCACTGCTGTGAGCAATGTTGTCTTTGTATTAGGGGGAGAAAGAATCCTGTGTTCCTCCTCCTGTGTGACATGCACTTTTGCTTAGTAGTGCATGTGCGGCAGCTTCTCTCTGCATGTACATTTGCTGCTAAGTGAAATCAAAAGTGAACAGTAGAAGAAGAAAAAATTATCATATTCACCTGTCTGCAGACTCCCGGGACATGTCCGATCACTCCAGACCTACCGGTTATCAGCTGATGCGGTCACCTGACAGCATCAGCTGATTGTACAAGTCCAGCAGTGAGGCCAGCTTTTTACCACCCAGCCGGTTTAAACGATCCGCTGTTGCCGTCAGGTGACCGCATCAGCTGATTACCGGCGGGTCCTGCAGCAATAGGACGGGACTCTGAACAGAGGAGTACAGGTTTTTTTTTTTCTACTGATGCATCAGCTGCATGCCTGCTGTACCTGGCTGGCATACAACATTTTGGCAAAGCCCATGTCGATTTTTTTTTTTTTAAATCATTAAAAAATAAAAGAAAATCCCAAACACATAACCCTAGGGTTAAAAAAAAAAACATGTGTGGGCTACCACTAGGGTAACCAAAACAGCTACTGGCTGTTAACCCCCCACTACTTGGTGTTATCATCACTGGCAATGGAAAATGCAGGGAAGCTCTTCTTCCAAAAAACTAAAAAAAAAGTGACGTGGGCTTCGCCATATTTTTGTATGCTAGTCAGGTACAGCAGGCAGCAACGGGCTGCCTCCAACCCCCAGCTGCCTATTTGTACCCGGTTGGGAACCAAAACTATAGGGAAGCCCTTTTTTTAATTATTTCAGGAATTTCATGAAATAATTAAAAAAAAATTACTTGGGCTTCTCCCAAATTTTGTGTCCAGCCAGGTCTAACTAGGGAGCTGCAGATTGGAATCCACAGCACAGGTTGGCCCAAGCTTTCTAGCCCCCTCCGCCATAGAAGCGCCATCTTCTGGCACTGTATCCAACTCTTCCAGCGGCCCTGGTAATAAGGGGTTAATACCAGCTTTGTTTTACCAGCTGGTATTAAGCTTGAGATTCTTAATGTCAGGCCAAGTTTGACCCGGCCATTAAGAATCTCCAATAAAGGGTTGAAAAAAGACACCACACAGAGAAAAAATACTCTATTATAAACAAATACACAGACACACTTAGGGATTCCATCTTTATTAATCCCTCTTACTCCTCCACGATCCTGGTCTTCTGTTTGCTTCAACCCATGCAGCTCTGTTATATCACACAGCACAGGGAGGAAGAACTCTGCTCCTCCCTGTGCTTTGTAATCGAGCAGAGGCTGCAGTGGGTTGGTAGGCAGTGATGTCACCGCTGAAACCGTTGCCATAGTAACTTACTGAGTGGGTTACTACAGCAATGGTGATCTCCGATCAGCTGATTCCCGGCGCCGCTATTTAGTGGCTCCTGCATAAGCCGCTGAACAGGGAGTTAACTCCTGCGGCTCCTGCAGGAGCCACTGCATAGCGGCCCCAAAGATCCCCGATGCTATAGTAACCCACTCGGTAGGATACTATGTCAACGGTGGCAGCAGTGACATTACGTCTCCTAGTACCTACACTACCAAAGACACACACTAAAGTCTGTCCCTAGCTCAGCAGAACCTCCCCTTACACTAGCTGACTGTTGATCACATTGGGATGCTATTGGACGCCTGCCGTGTGACGTCACTGTGACACCGCACGAACCGCCCCCTTAGAAAGGAGGCGGTTCGCCGGCCAGAGCGACATTGTAGGGCAGGTATGTGCGTGTGACGCTGCTGTAGCGATAATGTTCGCTACGGCAGCGATCACACAATATCGCATGTACGATGGGTGTGGGTGCTATCGCACTCGACATCGCTAGCCGATGCTAGCGATGTCGCAGCGTGTAAAGCCCGCTTCAAACAAACATTTTCAAACTCATGTGCCCAAGGCTCGATTAAGTAGCAACCAGTGGCGAGCGTGTTCGCCTATCACTAGTAATGACTGCGTGGCCGTAAATGAGTTTGTACAGAATTCATTGTTTTGTGCTCACAGTGGTGATAAGAATATACTACGTGGATGGGAATGATGAAAAGCGTGGAATTAGGGGTAGGTGAGGTGAGCCGTAAGGTGTGAGTATTTTTTTTTTTTTTTTTAAATCTTACATTTATTATGTCATGGGCTATGTATCAACTAACCCTTGGTCATATATGCACACTATTTATATTATTACTGTTGCCATATCTGGAATTGTTTGGCAGAGGTTTTCACGTTTTAGTACAATTTATAAATAAACTCCATTTCCAAGACCGGTTTTATTTTTCATCTGAAAAGCAAATAAAAATTTAAACAAGATGCAAAACAAATTATTTGCTACCATTAGAAAGGTTGAAAGGTTTAGACACCAAATGCATTTTTAATTTGTGATCATCCGCCGTATAGTATTAGCCTGAAAATGTGTTGGATCGACTGAATACACAGGCTTTAGTCAGCAAAATGCTGCTTTATTGCCATATTAAATAATGCAATAAAATGGCTCTAAACATACAGAGTCAGGATACATTATGAATTAAACATTCATCGGTGGTAATTCTAATCCCCAGATGTACTTATCAGCTTTTATTAAATTTACAACACAGTGAATAGGCTCATATATGTAACACTTTGTAAACAATACTTAATTCTAGCTAAATGTTTTAATTCAAAGTGCATTGATTGGAAGGACACATTTGGGAAGATACGCTAGAATTTTCATATATTACATTTTGGGTTTCATAGTTTCATAGTTTTTAAGGTTGAAGGGAGACTCTAAGGGGCACTTTGCACGCTGCGACATCGCAGGCCGATGCTGCGATGCCGAGCGCGATAGTCCCCGCCCCCGTCACAGCTGCGATATCCTTGTGATAACTGCCGTAGCGAACATTATCGCTACGGCAGCTTCACATGGACTCACCTGTCCTGCGACCGTTGCTCTGGTCGGCGACCCGCCTCATTATTAAGGGGGCGGGTCATATGGCGTCACTGCGACGTCACACGGCAGGCGGCCAATAGGAGTGGAGGGGCGGAGATGAGCGGGATGTAAACATCCCGCCCACCTCCTTCCTTCCGCACATCCTACGGAAGCCGCAGTGACGCCAGTAGGAGATGTTCCTCGCTCCTGCGGCTTCACACACAGCGATGTGTGCTACCGCAGGAGCGAGGAACAACATCGGACCGTCGCATCAGCGTAATCATGGATTATGCCGACGCTGCACCGATGATACGATTACGATGCTTTTGCGCTCGTTAATCGTATCATCGAGCCTTTACACACCACGATGTCGCATGCGATGCCGGAAGTACGTCATTTTCAATTTGACCCCACCGACATTGCACCTGCGATGTCGTAGTGTGCAAAGCCCACCTAAGTCCATCTAGTTCAACCAGTAGCCTAACATGTTGATCCAGAGAAAGGCAAAAAAACCCCAATGTGTCAAACAAGCTCCAATGGGGAAAAAAATTCCTTCCTGACTCCACATACGGCAATCAGACTAGTTCCCTGGATCAACACCCTGTCATAAAATATAATATACATAACTGGTAATATTAAATTTTTCAAGAAAGGCATCCAGGCTCTGCTTAAATGTTAGTAGTGAATCACTCATTACAACATCATGCGGCAGAGAGTTCCATAGTCTCACTGCTTGTACAGTAAAGAATCCTTGTCTGTGATTATGATTAAACCTTCTTTCCTCAAGACGTAGTGGATGCTCCCGTGTTCCAGTCGCAGGCCTAGGTGTAAAGAGATCTTTGGAAAGGTCTCTGTACTGTCCCCTCATATGTTTATACATTGTGATTAGATCTCCCCTAAGCCTTTGTTTTTCCAAACTAAATAACCCCCAAGTTTAATAACCTGTCTTGGTATTGCAGCCCACCCATTCCTCTAATAATCTTGGTCGCTCTTCTATCTACCTGTAAGATTATGCTATTTATAACCTTCTATACTTTTGCTATCAAGAAAAGCACCCATTCCTCTCTTAAATTCATTCAGTGAGTTGGCCATCACCACTTCCTCAGGAAGAGAGTTCCAGAGCCTCACTGCTCTTATCGTGAAGAACCCTCTTCTATCCTGATGTAGGAATTTTCTTTCCTCCAATTGAAGAGAATGCCCCCTTGTTCTTGTCTCTGATATATTTGTACATATTTATTAGGTCTCCCCTAAGTCTTCTCTTTTCTAGAGTAAATAGACCTAATTTTGATAACCTTTTCGTGTACTGTAATGCACCTACTCCATTTATTATTTTAGTAGCCCGCCTCTGAACCCTTTCAAGTTCAGTAATGTCTTTCTTGAGCACCGGTGCCCAAAATTGCACACAATACTCCAAGTGTGGTCTGACGAGTGATTTGTACAGAGGGAGAATGATGTTTTCATCTCGTGCCCCCAGACCTCTTTTAATGCATCCCATCACCCTATTTGCTTTGGTGGCTGCTGCCTGACACTGGGCACTCCAATTTAGTTTCTTATTGACTAATATGCCTAAGTATTTTTCCATGTCTGATTTCCCCAGCAGTTCTCCATTTAGTAAGTAATCGTAGCATCTGTTTCTCCTTCCTATGTGCATAACCTTACACTTATCTGTGTTAAACCTCATTTGCCATTTTTCAGCCCAATTCTCCAATTTACTCAAATCCATCTGTAGTTGCAAACTGTCCTCCTTTGTGTTAACTACCTTACATAGTTTTGTATCATCTGCTAATACTTATTTTTTACTCTTTAAATCCACCAGATCATTCATAAATATATTAAATAGTAGGGGGCCCAATACAGACCCCTGTGGCACCCCACTAGTAACCCTGGCCCAATCTGAGTATGCGCCATTAATAACCACTCTTTGTTTTCTATCACTAAGCCAGCTACCTACCCACCTACACACATTTTCCTCGAGCCCAAGCTTTCTCATTTTACTTATCAGTCTTTTATGTGGGATAGTGTCAAATGTTTTACCGAAGTCGAGATAAATGACATCCAATGATTCTCCTCGGTCCATGTGAGAGCTTACATCCTCATAGAAGCTGATCAGGTTAGTTTGACAGGAGCGATCCTTCGTAAATCCATGTTGATATGGAGTTAAACAATTATTAACATTGAGACATTCCATAATAGTATCCCTTAAAAACCCTTCAAACATTTTACCCACAACAGATGTTAAGCTTACCGGCCTATAATTTCCAGGTTCCCTTTTACACCCTTTTTTGAATATTGGTACCACATTTGCTAGCCACCAATCCAGTGGAACAGACCCAGTTTCTATAGAGTCTTTAAATATAAGCAATAGAGGCCTGTCTATCACATTACTTAACTCCCTTAATACCCGAGGGTGAATGCCATCAGGGCCTGGTGATTTGTCAGTTTTAATGTTACTAAGTCGGTTCTGCACTTCTTCCTGGTTTAGGCAGGTCATACTTAATGAAGCGTTTACATGATCACTCTGCATTTCCCGTGGCATATGCATTTCCTGTGTGAACACAGTTGAGAAAAAAGTATTTAAAACATTTGCTTTATCCACATCGCTTTCTATGATTTTACCCTCATTGTTCTTTAAAGAGCCAACACCATCAATTTTAATCTTTTTTCTGTTTATATAATTAAAGAATAGTTTGGGATTTGTTTTGCTTTCCTTAGCAATGAGTCTCTCAGTTTCTACTTTTGCTAAATGTATTTGTTTTTTACACATTTTATTTTTTTCTCTATATCTTTTTAATGCTTCTTCGCTGCCTTCTTATTTTAGCTTTTTAAATGCCTTTTTCTTATTATTCATTGCCTCTTTTACATCCTTATTTAGCCACATTGGTTTTCTCGTGTTCCTAGCCCTCTTATTTTCGTATGGTATGGCTCGCTCACAGTGGGTCTTTAATACTGATTTAAAAATTTCCCACTTATTTTCTGTGCTCCCATTTTTGAGGACATTGTCCCAATCAATTTGGCGAAGGTCTTCTCTAAGCTGATCAAACTTTGCTTTCCTGAAATTCAGCGTTTTTGTAACCCCCCTCCAAGGCACCTTACTGAAGGACAAGTGGAATTGTATTATATTGTGGTCACTATTCCCTAGGTGCCCATCCACTCCTACGTCTGTTATTCTATCTGGCCTGTTGCTTAAAATTAAGTCGAGAAGGGATGCTCCTCTAGTTGGGCCCGGCACAAGTTGGGACAGATAATTATACTTAGTTACTGACAGAAGCCGGTTTCCTTTCTGAGATACGCAGGTTTCAGTTTCCCAGTCTATATCGGGGTAGTTGAAGTCCCCCATTATAATTACCTCATTGTGATTTGCTGCTTTGTCTATTTGTTTCAATAATACATTTTCACTGGTTTTATATTTGGTGGCTTATAACAAACCCCTATGAGGATTTTATTAGTTTTCCCTCCTTGTATCTCCACCTATAGAGACTCCACCTCTTCATTTCCCTCTTGAATATCTTCTCTTAGTCTGGGCTTTAAATTGGACTTTATATATAGACAGACTCCACCCCCTTTCCTTTTTTTACGATCCCTCCTAAACAATTCATATCCTTGCAGGTTAGCCGCCCAGTCATAACTGTCATCTAACCATGTCTCAGTTATTCCTACTATGTAGTATTTTTCTTCATACATTACCAGCTCCAGTTCTTCCATCTTATTGGTCAGGCTTCTTGCATTGGTCAGCATGCAGGAAAGAAGTTTTGCTCCCCTTTTCTTAGCTTCCTTCTTAGTACCCTGTGTTGGGTCCTCTTTACGGCATCTGGTGCCCTTGATTAGTTTGTCCTTCTGCTGCATGTTCTTGTCTGTTGTTTTTTCTCCCATCCCTCTTATTCTAGTTTAAAGCCCTCCTGATGAGTGTGGCAAGCCTTCTGGCGAATGTGTGTTTCCCAGGTTTTGTGAGATGTATCCCGTCTCTTGTGAGAAGTCCATCATAGAGGTAATTCACTCCATGGTCCAAAAATCCAAATCCTTGCTGCCTGCACCACCGTCGTAGCCAGTTGTTCAAATCTAGTATCCTATTCCATCTTCTGACACCATGGCCATCGACTGGGAGGATTGATGAGAAAACAACCTGTACGTTCCGTTCCTTTATTTTCTTCCCCAGAATTTCAAAATCTTCGCAAATAGTTGGCAGATCATTTCTTGCCGTGTCGTTTGTTCCTACATGTATCAATAGGAATGGGTATTCGTCCTTGGATCCGAGGATAGTTGGTATCCTGTTGGCCACATCCTTGATTTTTGCTCCCGGGAGGCAGCATACTTCTCGTGCGGTTATGTCCAGCCTGCAGATAGTTGCCTCCGTGCCTCTTAGTAGTGAGTCGCCCATAACTACCACTCTTCTTTTCTTTCTGGACACACTGCTTGTTGCTCCTGAGTGTTTTTGAGTGTCTTTTGTTTCTGCTTTTGTTGACAAAGAAACTTCTTTTGATGATACTGTCTCTTCTCCTGTAGATATGGTATCATCCTGAGCTGTGCCATTTTCGTTCTCCAGCATGAGGGCTTCATATTGGTTGCTAAGCTGTGTGGGTGGTGACGACCACTTGATACGCTGGCTTCTCTTGGTCACATGTGTCCACTTTTCAGCCTCTGTATGTGTTCTGAAGCTTTTCTCACTTTCCATATCCTGAATGGTTGCTTCTACCTTGTCCAAGAAGTCCTCATGTTCTTTAATTAGCTTCAAAGTTGCTATTCTTTCTTCCAGTCCCTGCACCTTTTCCTCTAAGAGGGCAACAAGTTTGCACTTTTGACAGGTGAAGTTGTTTTTTTTGTGTGGCAGATCCGTAAACATGTAGCATGTGTTGCAGGTGACCATGTGGATTTTCTTCTCTTCCATATTGCTGATGTAGCGTATGATAGTCTTGGTTTTGCGATGTCCTCAAACAGCGAGACCTGGCAAGTCCCAGCAATCGATCAGCTTAAGGTGACTCTTCTCCTCTTCCCAGAATGCACTGGAAATATGCAAATCAGCTTCCTGCTTCTCCAATCCCTGGTTTTGCGATGTCCTCAAACAGCAAGACCCGGCAAGTCCCAGCAATCGATCAGCTTAAGGTGACTCTTCTCTTCCCAGAATGCACTGGAAATATGCAAATCAGCTTCCTGCTTCTCCAATCCCTGGTTTTGTGATGTCCTCAAACAGCGAGACCCGGCAAGTCCCAGCAATCGATCAGCTTAAGGTGACTTTTCTCCCCTTCCCAGAATGCACTGGAAATATGCAAATCAGCTTCCTGCTTCTCCAATCCCTGGTATTGCGATGTCCTCAAACAGCAAGATCCAGCAAGTCCCAGCAATCGATCAGCTTAAGGTGACTCTTCTCTTCCCAGAATGCACTGGAAATATGCAAATCAGCTTCCTGCTTCTCCAATCCCAATGGGGTTAGTTTTTATCAACCAATGATTTTAGTTACTTTATACTTTTAGACATATTTCTCATACGAACCCATCCTAATTTAAAGACTAGTTTAGTTGAGTTGCGCTTAGTTTACACTTGTGCAGATTTTTCATGTCACAGAAATATAATGGGATTTTATCAAACATGAGTATGTCATTAGTAGAGATGAGCGAACCGGTCGCGGTTCGGCTCGAGTTCGGTTCGCCGAACGGGCGTCTCGTTCGAGTTCGGTTCGGCGAACGTTCGACGAACCGAACTCGAACCGCATAGGAAACAATGGCAGGCAATCACAAACACATAAAAACACCCTCAAAGGTGTCCAAAAGGTAACAAACAACTCACAACACAACACAAACACATGGGAAAGTGACAAGGACATATACTCATGCGAAAACAAAAGAGCTGGAGAAGGAAAAAGAGGAGGAGACAAAGATATAGGCATGGCACGCCCTTCTAAAATCATGTAAAACACCGCAAGGTGACTCCAAGCGGAGTCTCCCTTTTTTCCAAAAATTGGGCCACACACACACCCACCCCTTCAGTGGCAGCACTTGTGCCCCAGTTGTATACTTCACAGCTAGATTTGCATCAAGCACATTCAAAAATACGCCATACTTAACCGTCCCAAGGATGACCCCGGGGTAGGTAGCAAAGTCTTTCCTGATCCCAGCTCTGTTCATGTTGGATCATTTTTAAAAACAATGTAAGCAAGGGTTACTCCAAGCGGAGTCTCCATTTTTTTTCCAAAAATTGGGCCCCACACACACCCACCCATTCAGTGGCAGCACTTGTGCCCCAGTTGTACACTTCACAGCTAGATTTGCATCAAGCACATTCAAAAATACGCCATACTTAACCGTCCCCAGGATGACCACGGGGTAGGTAGCAAAGTCATTCCTGATCCCAGCTCTGTTCATCTTGGATCATTTTGAAAAACAATGTAAGCAAGGGTTAATCCAAGTGGAGTCTCCCTTTTTTTCCAAAAATTGGGCCACACAGACACTCACCCCTTCAGTGGCAGCACTAGTGCCCTAGTTGCAAACAGGAGGTTTGCATCAAGCACATTCCAAATCCACAAGCATTTACTCTCCCCAGGATGACACAGGGGTAGTAAACTCCTTATGGATCCATGACTTGTTCATTTTGATGAACGTTAGTCTGTCCACATTGTCACTGGACAGACGCGTGCGCTTATCTGTCAGCACACACCCAGCAGCACTGAAGACATGTTCAGAGACAACGCTGGCACCTGGACACGACAAAATCTCCAAGGCGTAACTGGAGAGCTCTGGCCATTTTTCAAGATTTGAAGTCCAAAATGAGCAAGGCTCCATTTGCAAAGTCATGGCATCTATGTTCATTTGGAGATACTCCTGTATCATCCTTTCCAGCCGTTGACTATGTGTCAGACTTGTTGTCTCTGGTGGCCTTGCAAAGGAGGGTCTAAAAAAATTATGAAAAGATTCAATAAAATTGCTGTTACCAGCACCAGATAAAGTGCTACTGGTACGGGTATACTGTTCAAGATGACGAGACCGTCCCATGTTTGTCAAGTTACAACTGAGAGATTCACTCCCTGCACCTGCACGGTTGTTTGGTGGAAAAGCCGAGCTAAGATCGAGTAACAGCTTCTGCTGATACTCCTGCATACGTGCGTCCCTTTCTATGGCTGGAATTATGTCACAAAATTTGGACTTGTACCGGGGATCCAATAGTGTGGCAAGCCAGTAGTCATCATCACTTCTAATTTTGACAATACGAGGGTCATGTTGGAGGTAGTGCAGCAAGAAGGCACTCATGTGTCTTGCGCAGCCATGCGGACCAAGTCCACGCTGTGTTTGTGTCATAGAGGTGCTAACCATTCTTTCTTCCTCTGACATCTCCCCCCAACCTCTTTCAACTGAAATTTGACCAAGGTCTCCCTCATCCGCTGAGTCTTCCATGTCCATGGACAGTTCATGCTTCATTTCTTCATGTTCTCCTGCACCTTCCTCAACATTTTACCTGCTACCATGCGCCCTTGTTGATCCCTGTCCCCCATGGTCCCATGCCTGCCGCGTTGGTGATGATGAACGTCTGGACCTTGGTGATGTTGTTGTGTCTTGCACATATGAATCCTCCTTTAGTTCCTCCCCTTCCTGTTGTCCCACCCCCTGACTCCGAATAGTGTTTAGCTTGTGCTCCAGCATGTAAATGACTGGAATTGTCATGCTGATAATGGCATTGTCAGCGCTAAAGATATTCGTCGCCATGTCGAAAATGTGCAGAAGGGTGCATAGGTCCTTGATCTGAGACCACTCCATTAGGGTGATCTGCCCCACCTCTGCATCTCGTTGACCCAGGCTATACGTCATGACGTATTGCACCAGGGCTCGGCGGTGCTGCCACAGTCGCTGTAACATGTGGAGAATCGAATTCCAGCGTGTCGCCACATCACATTTCAGGCGATGAACCGGCAGGCCGAAAGACTTCTGGAGCGATGCAAGTCGCTCAGCTGCGGCGGTTGAACAGCGGAAGTGAGCAGACAGTTTTCGTGCACTGGTCAGAAGGCGATCTAGGCCGGGATAGTGTGTTAAAAATTGCTGGACAACAAGGTTCAACACGTGAGCCATACAAGGCACGTGTGTCACCTTGCCCAGGCGAAGGGCCACACCCAGGTTTGCAGCATTGTCGCACACGGCCTTACCAGGCTGCAGGTTGAGTGGAGACAACCATTTATTAAACTCAGTCTCCAGAGCTGCCCACAACTCATCCGCTGTGTGACTCCTATTTCCAAAACATGTCAAGCTAAAGACCGCCTGATGCCGTTGCGCTCTGCTGCCAGCATAGTAATGAGGGGATTCCTTCTGCGCAGTGAGAACGCTGGTGGCCTTACCAGGCAGGCTTGGGGCGGAGGTGGAGGACACAGATGAGGTGGAGGAGGCAGAAGCAGTGGCGGAACTCGGACAGACAGAGGATTGACACACAAGTCGTGGGGACGGCAAGACTTGTGCAGCAGACCCTTCACCATCTATCACCATAGTTACCCAGTGCCCAGTCAGCGACATGTAACGTCCCTGTCCATGCTTACTGGTCCAAGTATCGGTGTTGAAATGCACCCGTTCACACACAGAGTTTCTCAAGGAAGCGGTGATGTTGTGTGTGACATGCTGGTGTAGCGCGGGCACACCTTTCTTAGAGAAGTAGTGGTAACTGGGCATCTGGTACTGGGGCACAGCGACAGACATAAGGTCTCTAAAATCCTGTGTGTCCACCAGGCGGAAAGGCAGCATTTCGGTAGCCAACAGCTTACAGAGGGATAAAGTCAACCTCTTAGCTTTGTCATGGGTCGCAGGAAATGGCCTTTTATTTGTCCACATCTGAGGGACAGAGATCTGGCTGCTGTATGTAGACGGTGTTGAGTAGGGTGTCCCTGGAAAAATGCAGGTTTGTGAGGAAAGTGCAGGCGTAGACATGATGTTGCCTTCATCCAACGTTGGTGCTATCGATGTCTGAGAGAGCTGTACACACGTACTTGTTTCCCCTTCCAAACCAACTGATGACCTACCAAGCAAACTTCCTGTTGCGATTACAGTGGTGGAAGTTGTGCGTGGAAAACCAGGTGTGACAGCTGTCCCCACAGTCCTAGAAGATGAAGAGCGCGCGGATGCACTGGAAGGGGCAGGCGGTGGATGGTTCGCTCCGCTAGGCCGCACGGTGAGCTTCCCACTGGGACATATGATATTTATTCATGTGACGATTCATGGAAGAAGTTGTCAAACTGCTGAGGTTTTGCCCTCTATTAACAGAATCACGACAAATTTTACAGATCACATAATTTGGGCGATCTTTTGCTATGTCAAAAAAGGACCAGGCTAGGCAAGGCTTAGAGGGCATGCGACCTGCTGATCCACCCAGACTAATGCTCAGAGGCACAGTGGTGGCTGAGGATGCAGTTGTAGACGTGCTACCAGTACTCCGACTCTGTCCAGGAAGGCGCAAGGTAACTTCGTCGTCAGTTGCATCCTCCTCCACCGTCTCTGTTGACCTCCTCGAGGGCCTGACTGTGGGTTGACAGTAGGTGGGATCTAGAACTTCATCATCAATTGTTGTGTTTGCACTCCCCTCACCCTCAGACCGAGCCTCTTCTTACCCTGACCGAATATTTAAGTTGTCATCCCAATCTTGTATCTGCGTCTCATCGTCATCAGTATGTTCCTCATTGTCTATAACAACAGGTGTAACAGTTTGTGAAAAAGGGTCAACATTATGCTCAGAAACTTGGCCTGAATCAGAGTCACAAAGGTTCTGGGCATCACTGCAGACCATTTCCTGGTCTGTACTCACTGTAGCTTGGGAGCAGACCTCTGATTCCCAGGCTATAGTGTGACTGAACAGCTCTGCAGACTCAGCCATCTCAGTTCCACCATACTGTGCAGGGCGGATGGAGACTTCAGAGCTGGGAGAAAGCAAGTTTGATTGGGATGACAACTCAGAGGACAGGTGTTTTTTGGATGCGGTAGTTGAGGTGGCAGAGAGGGCACTTGTTGGACCACTTGAGATCCATTCAAGCATTTTCCTTTTTTGGCCATCATCTACCTTTGTTCCAGTTGTTCGTGTCCGTAAAAAAGGGAGCACATCGGATTGTCCACGGTAAGTAGTAGACATCTTACTTTTGCTGGAAGATGGTCTATCTTTAGCAGATGTTAATGGAGCTTTGCCACCTTCCCCACAGACAAACCCTTTTTTTCCTTTTCCAACACGCCTCTTCCCTTTTCCACCAGCATCTGTCATTTTTACACTCATTTTGATTGCGACAAGATTGTGCACTTAAAATGTGGTAGTAAAAATTGAGAGGTGGTGGAGATTGCAGCGGTGGTCTAGCTTTATTAACAGCAGAATAAACAACAATAACTATCCCAGACAATGCAACTATGGCCCTTAAACTGGCAGGATAGTTTCCTAGTATAATGGCTTAGCAACAATGAGTTTGAGTGTGCAATGCAGAGGTGATGCACGTAGATTTGCACCAGTGGGACACTAATGGAAGTCCAACAGCCACTTTTAGGATGCCACTAAGTTTACTCAGTGTTTGCTAGTATAATGGCTTAGTAACAATGAGTTTGAGTATGCAATGCAGAGGTGGTGCACATAGATTTGCACCAGTGGGACACTAATGGAAGTCCAACAGCCACTTTTAGGATGCCACTAAGTTTACTCAGTGTTTGCTAGTGTAATGGCTTAGTAACAATGAGTTTGAGTGTGCAATGCAGAGGTGATGCACATAGATTTGCACCAGTGGGACACTAATGGAAGTCCAACAGCCACTTTTAGGATGCCACTAAGTTTACTCAGTGTTTGCTAGTATAATGGCTTAGTAACAATGAGTTTGCGTGTGCAATGCAGAGGTGATGCACGTAGATTTGCACCAGTGGGACACTAATGGAAGTCCAACAGCCACTTTTAGGATGCCACTAAGTTTACTCAGTGTTTGCTAGTATAATGGCTTAGTAACAATGAGTTTGCGTGTGCAATGCAGAGGTGATGCACATAGATTTGCACCAGTGGGACACTAATGGAAGTCCAACAGCCACTTTTAGGATGCCACTAAGTTTACTCAGTGTTTGCTAGCATAATGGCTTAGTAACAATGAGTTTGAGTGTGCAATGCAGAAGTGATGCACATAGATTTGCACCAGTGGGACACTAATGGAAGTCCAACAGCCAATTTTAGGATGCCACTAAGTTTACTCAGTGTTTGCTAGTATAATGGCTTAGTAACAATGAGTTTGAGTGTGCAATGCAGAGGTGATGCACATAGATTTGCACCAGTGGGACACTAATGGAAGTCCAACAGCCACTTTTAGGATGCCATTAAGTTTACTCAGTGTTTGCTAGTATAATGGCTTCGTAACAATGAGTTTGAGTGTGCAAAGGGCAGGAGGGTACAGTGGCAGGGTTGTGGGTCTGGGTACAGGAAAGGAAGCCTGCCTTTCTATCCCTCCTAATGGGTAAATGCAGCGATGAAATCCCTGACCTTAGCTACACAGACGCTGTCATCTTGTGTAGCTGTTAAAATCTGTTTTCACGGACCTGACTGTCACCTATGGCTCTGACCTTGCCGGTATTAGCCCTTAAAAGGACAATTAGAAACTTCTATCCCTATTCTGTATAGCGCTGTGTATAGAGCGTACACAGCAGTTTTAGAGATAGGAGCTATGCCAGCGGTGACTGATACCAAGACGCAGAAGGCAGATAATGGCATGCTGGAGGAAAATGTCTGTTTTTATAATGCAGGGACATGTGACATGGACATCCTATCACACATGCCATTGCTTCTCTGGCTAAAAGTCCACTTAGCTGTGTGTGTGTCTGGGATTGGCTGACATGCTGGCCCGCCCCACTACACGCGCGCGCTTAGGGAAGGAAAACAAGGAAAAAAAAAATAAATGTCGATCGCCATTATCCATACAGCAGTGATCTGAATGCGCTGTTCCCGCACACTATACGCTGAAATTTCATAATAGTGTGAGCCACAGAGTGACTTACACTATTACAGCGGAAAGCCAGCTAGTAATTAGCTTGTCTTTTTTGCTGCTAGAACCGTTCTCGAACGTATCTAGAACTATCGAGCTTTTGCAAAAAGCTCGAGTTCTAGTTCGATCTAGAACAGCCCCCAAAATCACTCGAGCCGCGAACTGGAGAACCTTGAACCTTGAACCGCGCTAAACTCTAGTCATTAGGTGAGGTACACAGTACTCTGCAGGCACGGTTAGGTAGAACACTATTACCATAGTGCAATCAACATAGAAAACTAAGAACCTGATTGTGCAAATTGGAAGAAAAAATGCTTGGGTTCCCCATTGACATGTATTAGGTTTGTGACGAATACTGGAATAGAGCAAGGTATTCGGTAAAAATAATCCGAACCCAAACATCTTACTATTCGCTCATCACTGGAAGCAGTCCAATTTTCCTATTCTTCCATAGTCCATCCATGTGTGTCATCCTAAACTAAAGGCCCCCATACACATTAGAGTAGTGTCAACCAAGACCACCAATAGGGATGAGTTCGGTTGACACTGTAATGTGCACAATGGTCCCTGTCATTTAATTGTCAGATGATCATTAGCTTTATTGAAACATCTCCACCTGATGGAGGGATTGAATATGATTTTGACTTCCTAGCTTATTATGGTTCTAGCAGTTTCTATGTTACATATACTGTAATTTTGCACATTTATACATTGCACTTTTGTGGTTTTGAATATTATTGTCTATTACTCATAGACTTGCTCCTAATGTATACATATTCTGCTGCGTATGTCCTTGGTCTAGTCCTAGAGCTAAAATCTTTTTTCCTCCCCATCATTTTATTCATGAATTGGCTCTCATTTATAATTACTATGCCTTGTATTGTTTACATGTAATTTTTAACTAAAATCTGTCATATGTCAATTCTTCTTCATATTTTTATGGACTATCCTCTGGACAATTAACATCTGTTGTACTTCGGCTCCTTGTGCCCTTGTTCCTTTTTAATGTGTCTGTGTTTCATGATGAGTGATAAGCACACCTGTTGAAGATTGGGTTCAGTAGTTTCAGCCGGATATTACATTCTGTTCTGGACATGGACTTGATCTGAACCCCATTGGAAGTCACTGTATGGTCAGTTCGTCTCTCCGCCAACATGCAGCTAACCATAAACAGATCCCTTCCCGGAGAGGGAGGGTGTTTTTTTTTGTACACACAACATCTGATAACGCTGTTGTTACCCTCAGTGAGATCCATTCAAACACTGCAAGTGACTCACACTGGGCCGAGCACCAGACATACCTGAGCATACCGATGCTCGATCAAGTGGTCAGCATACATAAAGCACCCAAACTCTGAACGCAGACAATGTTTTTTTGTAAAGTCTGTACTTTGTACAAACATCAAACTTTACATGTTTGGGTCCGCTCATCTCTACTAATGTTGCTTTACATCTTATGAAATTGAAAAAAGTGTTTAATTTTTTATTAATAGAGGTTATATATTATTGTTTTTTAGTTACTGGGATCTGTTTTTTGGTCCATGCCCGATTTTGGTGTTCTCCCAGAGATAAATGGCCAGATTAGATGTCTATTAGCAGTTTGCTTGTAAAGAACAAAGGAACACTTGGCTGAAGGAGCGCTCCTGTTTATGAGAAAGTCATCCAAGTAGGCTGGATGGTCGGCTGCTGCATCATTCGTCCGACATCTAACTAATGTGTATGGTGTGCTTAACACACAAAGAAACGCTCATGATGCAGAAAGTTAACACTTAACCCCTTCACCATCCGGTGATTTTCCATTTTTCATTTTTGGTTTTTCCTTCCCTTTTTTCAAGAGCCATAACTTCTTTATTTTTCTGTCAATATAACCATATAAGCTGCTAATCAATGGTGGAGGTGGCGTTACACAAAGTAGGACAACTACATGGCACAATACTACTTTTCCTATAGGGAAAACCTCCTGCTAAAAAATCACTGATTTGATTTGAACTACAACAAGGAGACCAGTGAATGACACATTTCTGGAATCAGGGTCTCTGCCTTTACATTCTGCTATCTCAGATTAAGCTGCAAAAACCTGCTCACAGATTCCCTTTAAGAAAAGAATACATTTCAATTTTATATAATGATAAAGTTCCAATTCTATGTCTAATTTACAAGCATTATGTTATAGATCAGAAGGTGGTGCTGAGTAAATTCATAGGAAAATAATCAGTAAAACTTCCCTAGCTCAGTCCAATGTTCTGTATCAAGTAATGATTGACAGCTTTCACTGTATGAGTGTGTACACAGAGTTACCCGTCAATTAATATTTAGGACTGCCCACTGGGCTCCTAAACTCAGAATTAGAAGACATTTAACTGGATAGAATAAAATACAAGTGATACTGACTCATTTCCCATCATTTTATTTACCAATCTGTTTGACCACTCCAGGTCTATAACATAATACTTACACTGCTTGTTTAACTCTATTTTGTTTATTATATGGTATTATATTTATTGTGACTACAGCTTGAAAAATGAGACAGAGTCTTGGAACATAATAAAATATTCTACAGATATTTACAGAAATTACTCAATATATTGGTAGATTGACAATATTGATGTTGAACAATGATTTATCCTTGACAATGCCGACCAAAGCACTAATGATCGTTCTTTGAAATGCTAATTTGTACATATAGAAGTCACTGTTCATTTACCGGATGTGATATTTGTCCTTTTACATGTCTTTGCATTGCTACAATTGTAGCATTTTATTTAGTTCAGCTTAAAGTTGTTCTTCTTTGGGTCACTGAGCAATGACACCAGCACAGTTTACAATAATCTGGATCTGTCTCTGCCCTACACTTACTTATTATCAAGTGCCCGGGTAAATAAGAAGTGTAACCCCCAGGGCAGCCTCTCTCATTCTGTAATCAGGCTCACAGTTTCACTGCAGTTCAGTTGGTTATTGTTTGGGCACCTGCCCCTGTTCCAAGGCGCCAACTAATTTTGTGAGATATATTAAAGGTGAACAGCCAGCTGCTTTTAGTAAACTGCTTTGGGCAGGCAAAAATAGCATTGGAAGTAGTTTTCCTATACATTAAATGCAAGCACTGCACTTAGAAAACAACATTTATTTATCAACTGGACCACTCTTCCAAAATCATAATCACCTTTATAAAGATACCAGTATAAATCCTCCTGCACATTTACTTTCTGTTAGTAGATTAGCCAGCCAAATTATTCATTTCATGAAACAATTTGACTACATGGTTTTCCAGAACAATTGATACCAATCTCCCATCGATTTATATATATATATATATATATATATATATATATATATATATATATATATACAGTACAGACCAAAAGTTTGGACACACCTTCTCATTCAAAGAGTTTTCTTTATTTTCAGGACTCTGAAAATTGTAGATTCACATTGAAGGCATCAAAACTATTAATTAAAACATGTGAAATGAAATACTTAAAAAAGTGTGAAACAACTGAAAATATGTCTTGTATTCTAGGTTCTTCAAAGTAGCCACCTTTTGCTTTGATTACTGCTTTGCACACTCTTGGCATTCTCTTGATGAGCTTCAAGAGGTAGTCACCGGAAATGGTTTTCCAACAGTCTTGAAGGAGTTACCAGAGATGCTTAGCACTTGTTGGCCCTTTTGCCTTCACTCTGCGGTCCAGCTCACCCCAAACCATCTCGATTGGGTTCAGGTCTGGTGACTGTGGAGACCAAGTCATCTGGCGTAGCACCCCATCACTCTCCTTCTTAGTCAAATAGCCCTTACACAGCCTGGGGGTGTGTTTGGGGTCATTGTCCTGTTGAAAAAGAAATGATGGTCCAACTAAACGCAAACCGGATATAATAGCGCGCCGCTGCAAGATGCTGTGGTAGGCATGCTGGTTCTGTATGCCTTCAATTTTAAATAAATCCCCAACAGTGTCACCAGCAAAGCACCCCCACACCATCACACCTCCTCCTCCATGCTTTACGGTGGGAACCAGCCATGTAGAGTCCATCCGTTCACCTTTTCTACAACGACACGGTGGTTGGATCCAAAGATCTCAAATTGGGACTCGTCAGACCAAAGCACAGATTTCTACTGGTCTAATGTCCATTCCTTGTGTTCTTTAGCCCAAACAAGTCTCTTCTGCTTGTTTGCTGTCCTTAGCAGTGGTTTCCTAGCAGCTATTTTACCATGAAGGCCTGCTGCACAAAGTCTCCTCTTAACAGTAGTACTAGAGATGATAAGGTGTGTCCAAACTTTTGGTTTGTACTGTATATATATATATATATATATATATATATATAGTGGAACCTTGGAACAGGGGAACCTTGGATTACAAGCATAATTGGTACCGGGAGTGTGCTCTTAATTTAAGTTACTCTTATATCAAAGCAAATTTTCCCATAGGATATAAATGAAATGCAGACAATTTGTTCCACAACCCAAAAATATTTACTGTATTTATACAAACTTATTACAGTAATACAAAATAATGTACTGTATTCATATAAAATTATTACAGTACACTAATACAAAATACTGTAAATAACATAAAAAGAAATTAAACTGCCCTTTAGCTTACAATAAAATTGTTGGTGTGCGAGAGGTGCAGTATAAGCAATGTGCTGTACTGGTAAGCCGAAAGAGTACAATACTGTATCCACAAATGCAAATTGATAGACATGCTATAAAATATATACTGTACTGTCCAATGGTATACAGTATATGTACAGAAAATTATCTCCGGGTCAGAGTGCGGTGAAAGGACAGAACCGGAAGTGTGCACGGTGAGTATTTGCTTGCTCTTAAACCAAGTTACAAATGTTTAAAAAGCTTGCTCGTCTTGCAAAACGCTCTCAAACCAAGTTACTCTTAATCCAAGGTTCCACTGTATATATATATATATATATATATATATATATATATATATATATATATATATATTTAGTAATTAAAAATATTTTTTTTTTTGTCCCACTTCCTGAAATCATAGGGTTTTGAATGTTTTCTTTACTGGACCTGTGTGAGGACTTGTTATTTGCATAGTGAGCTGATGTTTTTATTGCATAGCGATGTTTTGATCAGTTTGTATTGCATTTTTGGGGTGAGACAAGCAATAAACTGCAATTCGCTGATTCAATTTTTTTCTAGATTCAGTGTTTATTATTTCATTTCAATTAATTATAAATTCATTTATATTTTCATATTTCAGACTTTTATGAACACAAAAATGCAAATTATAATTTTTTTTTAATTTGTTTAAACTTTGGTTGGGAAATAAATTTGAACTAAACATTTATATTTAAAAAAAGAAAAAGTTAAACTTTTTTTATTAATTAATTTATCCATTTAGTCTCCTCCCTAACCGGCGATCATTTGATCCGCTAGATAGTATGCCCATATAGCTTTCTAATTACTAGATTCTAAATAAGTGGAAGCCATTACATACCCACTATTTAGTGATTATGCTAATGCTCAAAGTAATGCTTTCATTAACCCCTCATGCTGTAGCAAAGACAAAAGAGCGGAGCTGTGAAAAATGAGTTGGTGAGCAAGGTTGACAGAAGTTAATGAGCAGTTATGAAAATATTATCTCAACACTGCTATGCATTTTATTTCCATTAATACCCACGTTTAAGGATACAACTTCATATAAACAGGCTAACACTTATTTTATTAATCTCCAGTAAATGAGGCTGCCATGGATCTGAGATATCAAGGGCATCATAATTATATTTGTCACATAAACATAAATCCAACGCTGTTACATATTATGCATTGTTAAATGCTGACTAGTAATGATTTTCATAGTCCTTCTGTGGAGCAGTAAAGCTGGTCTGTAGCCCTTATAATTACAGATTTAGGTAATATTTTATATTTTATGAAGCTTAAATTAAACTATTACAAATTTAACGTGTTCTTTACAAAAGGATTAAAAGTATTGTCACATAGGGACATCCTCTTTGCTTATGTCTTATAAGGGCACATAAATAAATACCCCCTCCGTCAGCCAGAATCCATAGTTCCTTTGTTAGAACAGTTTCTACTCTTGGAAGATCTGATTTGTATATGGTTGCTTAAAAAGCGCCATCACTGTTTGCATAGCGCAATCATATTCCAAAGCGCTTTTTCAGACATCCGTATCACTGTCCCCATTCGGGGGTCACAAACTAAATATTCCCTGTCAGTATGTCTTTGAAGTGTATCAGAGGAAATCCATGAAAACATGGAAAAAACATACAAACTCTTTACAAATTTTGTCCTTGGTGGGATTTTAACTCAGGATCACAGTGCTGCAAAGTAACAGTGCTAACCACTGAGCCACTGTGCTGCCCATAAACCATTGACCCCTCAATAACATGCCCAGGTGAGTGTTTCTATCTTGTTGTGGGTAGAACTTGTCCTTCAAGGGATCTATGTGGGAATAATATTGTCTTTCATGGGCACTGTCTGTTACATAGTGTGTGGCACTTTTATTCTTAGAAGGCACACTGTACAGCACAATTATATTCTTAGTATTAGGAGTTAGACATTAATATATTCAAGGGTAAGAGTATGTGGCAAGTCAAATGTGATGCTAGTCACAACACGGACAAGTTCTGAGGCAGGATAGTCAAACATTCTGGGGTGAGATGCAAAAAGAGTGCGTCAAGATTAAAGGAGTAGGTCTAAATAAGAGTAAGTGGTAATCCAGCACCCATAGTCCAGTCTTTGGATCACATGGCAATGGTAGGCTGAAATTTACTCCTTTTACTTGGAATTAAAGGAGTAGGCAGAGGTGTAGTGAGGTTATAATCCAGAGTTAGAATACCTGGTGGGTAGTGAATCTAGGTGAGGGACAAGGCAAAAGAATGGTCAATCAAAGTCAATGGTCAGGCAGCAAAAGATCAATTCTCGGAGCACAGATACAATAGGCCAAGTAACACAACTGAGCAGGAGACTAAGGCGGGCTTTACATGCTGCGACATCGCTAGCAATTGCTAGCGATGTCGAGCACGATAGCACCCCCCCCGTCGCACATTCGATATGCGGTGATTGCTGCCGTAGCAAACATTATCGCTACGGCAGCGTCACACGCACATACCTGTTCGGCGACATCGCTGTGACCGCCAAACAATATCTCCTTCAAGGGGGAGGTGCCAATAGAAGCAGAGGGGCGGAGATGAGCGGGACATAACATCCCACCCACCTCCTTCCTTCCACATTGTCGGTGGAGGCAGGTAAGGAGATGTGTGTCGTTCCTGCGGTGTCACCCACAGCGATGTGTGGTGCTGCAGGAACGACAAACAACATCGTACCGGCAGCCGCAGCGATATTATTAAAAGGAGCGACGTGTCACCGATCAACGATTTTTGACATTTTTGCAATCGGTGATCGTCGCTCCTAGGGTTTACACACTGCGATGTCGGTAATGGCGCAGGATGTGCGTCACTAATGACGTGACCACGACGATATATCGTTACCGATGTTGCATCGGGTAAAACCCGCCTAAGACTGGTACTGCTCTCTTATAAACTGCTTAGCTAAAAAGCTGGGCAATTACTTGGAAAGGGGAATGCCTGCGGACACCCAGCACCTCCCAGAATGAGATTGGATGACTCAGCTATCCATAAAAACACTGACAGCACAACTCGTCCCTGCACCAACTTGGAAAACTGATCTGTCACTCACTTTACATCACTGAACAGAGGAATTGTGACAGTATTTTTAATTAATAGGGCATAATGTGTGATATTATATTAAGAGACCTGGTGAGTAGCAGTGTTTAATTCAAGTGGCAAAATATTTGGCACTATTTTATTCAGGAGCCCAAAGTGAAGAAGAATAAAGATGTGAAAAAGGGACAAGACAGATCAAGAACCTGCCTAGATCAATAATGGAGAGGTTGTGATTAAAGATGAGCAAATAGTAACTATTTGTATTTGAATTATTCTAAGTACTCCTCCGGTATTCATCATGAATAACAAACCTAATGCCAGTCATTAGGGAAAAAGAGCATTTTTCTTGCCTTGGCGAACGCAGCATTATGCGAACACAAGCATTATCCGAACACTAATAGCTACTATTAGCTCATTACTAGTTGTGATGGCTGTCTGGACTGGATGGATAAGAAACAGCATATGAATGATAATTAGAGAAGAAACAACAGCTGAATCACTGAGTGTCATTGTCTGTGATTTCCCCTTACTGCATAGTATGAGAAATATTGAGTGGTACCATTCGTTGTAGTATAACAATAGCATAGCTTTCAAACAGTATTTATTTGTAAAAATGTTTCTTGTTAAAGAGACATAGAAAATCATAACAGGTTGACATTATATAGAAAACGTATCAATTTGTTATAAAAAAGATGCAATTAGGAAAAAGCAGCGAATGATCAGACAATTCATTCATGCAACTTGAGAGCATTATTTATTAAACTTAATCGGAAAGGAATCCTGAAGGTAATAAATTTGTAAAACTTACGTCTTGTTAATAATCAGGAATTTTTGTTTAAAAATGTGTCAAACTAATACCTAAAAAAGTAATCAAACAGTGAACATGAAGTCAAAAGGGTTGTGTACTCACAATTGAAACTAGTGTTAACTTTTTCAATTACTTTTGATAGGGTGTGCCTGTGGTTTCCACATATTTGCTATGAAGGTGGTCACAGTACTGGGAACTGGAATCTCACAGCATATAAGGCATACTTTTCAATTATGACTGTGGTGAGTTTGGTTCCCTTCCTCTATATAAGTAATGAGCTTTGTTCTGGTGATATATTTTGGTAATAGCTTACTTTCCATGGTCCCGGTCCATTATGAAGCAACATTCTTCTGTATTACTTACTGAGCAAGTCAGTGAATGCAGAGTGCTGCTCTGGACAATGTTCTACTGGGAATCCTTCAGTTCTGGCATTCAGGTGGATGTTAATTTCACTCATACTATTATACCTAAAGATTGCATATCTTGCACACCTGCTTATGACAATGGTGTTCCATAATGGCATCTTCCAGTAGAATTATATGCTTTGTTACCCTGCAAAAATTGTTTGGGTGACATGACAAACATCTTAAAGTGTTTACTAAAGCAGGCTTTACATGCTACAAGATCGCTACAGCGGTCTCGTTGGGGTCACGGATTTTGTGACGCACATCCGGCTGCTGTAGCGATCTCGTGTGTGACCCCTAGGAGCAATTTTGGATCATTGCAAAAACGTCCAAAATCGCTCCTCGTTGACATGGGGGTCCTCTCCCAATTATTGCTGCTGTCGCTTGGGCGAAGTTGATCCTCGTCCCTGCGGCAGCACACATCGCTGTGTGTAACGCCGCAGCAACGAGGAACCTCTCCTTACCTGCCACACGCCAGCAATGAGGAAGGAAGAAGGTGGGCGGGATGTTCGTCCCGCTCATCTCCGCCCCTCCGCTTTGATTGGGCGGCCACGCCGAGCGAACTGCACCCTTAGAAAGGAGGCGGTTCGCCGGTCACAGCGACGTCGCCGAGCAGGTAAGTAGTGTGACGCTGCCGTAGTGATAATGTTCGCGACGGCAGTGATCTTCACATATCGGCATAACGATAGGGGCGGGTGCTATCACGCTCGCCATCGCTAGCATCGGCTAGCGATCTCGTAGCGTGTAAAGCCACCCTTAGCCTCCAACTTTCACAAATCTCTGATTGAGAATCTCTGAGATGCACTAGGGAAAATGGTCCAACCCTTGGAATGCCTCAAGTCGCAAAACCATCTACGAGTTTTGACAGTTTAGGTCTGTTTTGGTGGCAAAAGGGAACCTATACTATATTTTGACTGACTCGTGTATCTTTTAGTTGAACCTGTATAAGGGTACTGCATTGATATCTAGCTCTGGCAATAGTACTTAATCTCATAGTTTTGTGTGTTGGTTTAAATTCTGGAGCTCTCAGACTGTCGTCTACGATTCTGAACTTCAGAAGCAATACATGCGTGGAATGTGAATACCTAGCAGGCACAAGTGGTGACAGTCAGACTAGCGCAGAACTCGTGAACCATCTGTCTCTTTAGGTGCAGCTGCACAATGTGATAGACTAGTAAAACTCTCCTCGCTATCCTCAATTTAAAACAGCAAGATGTATTTGTGAATGAATTTGATTATGAAACGCCTATTTTTATGTATGTTAAAGAGGTTTTCCCAGAAAAATAGTTAATTTTAAAGTTGATTTTAATCAATAGATATTGGAATAATAATATCTTTTACAATTAAATGTGTTTAAATGCAATGTTCCTATGTTGAGATAATCTTATGTATGTACCAACTGCTGTGCACTGTGTAATTATTGTGTCTGACAGTACAGGGACATGGTCTGATCATACCACATCTCCTGGGCTGAGAAGGAAGCAAAAGAAAGTATGCAGATAGCACAGCATGGGATTTTGTTTGTGAGGTAAAACATTTCCTTTCCTGGTTTTTAAAAAAGGTTTTACCTCCAAGAAAGAATTATTTGCAATCCCGTGTGGTAATGTCTTTATACTTTTTTACACAGTACATAGCAGGGGTACATTTATGAATTTATCTCAGCATACAAACATTTTTTTTTAAACACAGGTTTCAAATAGAGGTAACATTTGGTTAGGGACCCCATAAATAAGAGATTACCGTGAAGTTGGTTATGGGGCAGTAATGAATTGATCAATACATTAGCTAAATATCTCTTTTTTCAAATAATCCTCAGCAGTTATGCAATGTCACATTTCAATTTTTTCAATTTTTCATATGGCTAATTGTATTTTTCATTCCTTATGTATTATAAAGCAGTTATGCTTGTTCATATTTCTCTGAATTTGGTGTGCAGCTTTTACTTCATATAGATTGTGTATTTTTTGGCTAGCACCCTGTTCATATTTACAATGGTGTTCCAGCAGTCTTTTTGATTGTTATGTAGTACAGGGACATGGTCTGATCATACCACATCTCCTGGGCTGAGAAGGAAGCAAAAGAGAGTATACAGATAGCTCAGCATGGGATTTTTTTGTGAGGTAAAACCTTTCCTTTCCTGTTTTTTAAACTTTTTTTTACCTCCCAGAAAGAATTATTTGCAATCCCATGCGGTAATGTCTTTATACTTTTTTACACAGTACATAGCAGGGACACATTTATGAATTTATCAGCATTTATTTATCAGCATACAAACATTTTTTTTAAACACATCCAATTGCGAAACCTATTATTATTACAAGATCTATTAATTAAATTGAACTTTAAAATTAACTTTGTTTGTGGGAAAGCCTCTTTAATGGAACCCCCATACTGTATATTTAACTCACTAAGTTAAAAAAGTAACACATAACCTACAAAGAACTAAAACATAACTTTTTCCTTCCAAAAACAATACTAAGGACCAGGGGGCACTAATTACAGGTGGAAGAAAAGGGAATAGGAAAGTTTTCTACAATAGGTAGTAATGGCAGACACTATAACAGCTTTTTAAAAAAACACTGGATGATTTCGGCAGTACACATAACATTGTCGGTTATTGATAATTAAATGCTGCTTTACACGCAACGATATCGCTAGCGATCTCGTTAGCGATGTGACACACCCAGATCGTTGTTACGATTTGCCGAGATCGCACATAGGTCGTTTATTAGCGGTCACACGTACACATCTCACAAACTATGCTACATCGTTCAGCGATATATTGCTTGACCAAGGCAGTCGTGTGGATGTTGTTCGTCGTTGGCAGGGTGTCAAACGTTGCAATATGTCTGCTGCGTTCCAAACGACGAACAATATATTGAAACTGACCAATGTGTCAACGATCAACGATATTCACCCTATTTGTGATCATTCGGAGTCGCACATAGGTGTCACACGCAATGACGTTGCTAACGATGACGGAAGTGCGTCACGAAAACCGTGACCCCGACAACATATCGTCAGATAAATCGGAGAGTGTAAAGCGGCCTTTAGTGACAAAAATGTATATGTATGGTGGAGAAAGGTTAAATTTGATCTAACAATGTAACTTTGTAACTTCATGTCCGAAAAAGAAAATACATTTTTATAACTGCAAAATATAGAAACACAATAATACAAACAATACTGTCTTACTGTATATAGATAGTCCCCTGCAATTTATTTTATTCAGATTTAGTTGCTTGGCTGTTTTTAGTTCTACATCTTTAGGGCACATCTGCGATTAGGGAAATACATTTATCTACACCCACCACCATATACATTAGATACATTTATTAATATGAATCAGACTTTGGGGAGGTCTATCCATTTGCATTTGTGGTGTTGGTTTTCATTGTTTATCAATTTTAATTTTTAACATTTTCAAGTTGTTAAAAAAAATGTTAATAACAAGCATTCATACATCATCGAATGCAAATAAATAAATGTCAAAATAGCTTGATTAAAAAATAAGGAACCAATTAATCATAAAGCAGTCACGCTGACATTCAGCTGTCTTATTGAAAATATCTTACTGGTGTATGTTCGCCCTTCACACAGAAATATACAAAATATTACACCAGTATTGCTGATATTCCGATTTTGGCGTTGAGCATGTCATTTGTATCAACATTCCTTGTACCTTATTACACCTATTAGAAATATTTCTACTAATAATGGAGAAGTGGGACAGATCCTCTGCGTATATTCCCGATTTCTATTAGCTGGTCACAGTGGATCTCATAGTAGAAGTCAGTTTCTTCACATGGTCTTTTACCAGTTTTAATATTTTTCTCCTACATCTTTCAAGGTGAGACATATATGCCAGAGTTAGATATATTACTAAAAGAAAAAAGTTTGATAGATCTAATAATTTGGCGCCTGATTATAATGGGCCACATTGCAATACAATTGGTCCTCTATCACACTACTCATGTGTATTGGGTGGCTGAGCCCCTGTAATGTAAAAAATGGCTTTGTTTTATAATTAGGGATGATCGAATACCACAAAAATTCAGCAATATTTGGATTCGTGAATATTCGACGAATAGGTTGCCACTATGCGAATATTCGATGTGCAATGTAAGTCTATGGGAAGCCCGAATAGTTGCTATTCGGCAACTATTCGGGTTTCCCATAGACTTACATTGTGCATCGAATATTCGTAAATAGTCAAATAGAGGTGACCTATTCGTCGAATATGGGCGTAGCCGAATATTCGAGGTATTTGATCATCCCTATTTATAATCTATGTTTGTGTTGTAAGGACATGTGAATTAATATGTATTTTGTATGTAAGAGCTAAATAGGTTTTAGATCAGGGACAGGTTTTACCATGTAGTAGAGTTTAGTATGTAATTTATGATAGAAATGTTGCCATCTGGTGGTTATGTCAAGTACACCGAAGGACAAGTTTATATACAGTTTTAAATATGGTAGGGTTAATAATAATTAGAGGAAGGAGTAAACAAATTTAACAGCCATTTTAGGTAGGAAAAAGGAGAAGGCTTTAGGCAAGAAAGAAGGAAAGACAGGGGCATAGGTGCAAGGGCCGGTCTTGAACCCCGAGATTAGTCTCTGCAAGTCGAGAGCCTGTAGCTCATCCTGGCAGGCTTGGTGAACCTACAAAGATATTACAAGGAGAAGGAGTTGGAAGAACAAAAAGGGGGTGTTCCCAAAGTGACAGACCCTTGCAAGGGCAACAAAGGGTTACTGATGGAGAAAAGAGAGTTGCCACTGCATCCATAGTGAAAGTTCATATGAACAGAGAATCTATCGCTGCACCCATAGAGGGAGCTCATAGGAACGAAGAAGATACCGCTGCCCCCATAGTGGAAGCTTATAGGGGAGATAGTACTCTTGTGTGAAAGAGAGCGTGCTGATTGCAATGTCTGCCATGAAACTACTGACTATCAGTAAAGAATGTTTTGTTAAGAAAATCCTGTTGTTGCGTGAGACCTGCACAGTAGCTGCCACACACAAAAACGGGAAGATGAACGCCGACTCAGAGGAGCAAGTGAGTGTCACGCACCCTCTGCAGATTCACACACACTCAAGTGTCCTTTAGGGAAGAAGTGCGGTGCCCGTTTGGCCCAGTGCCCTCCTTTAAGTGGAGCAACGAGCAGGGTTATTTAGCATCTTCCTTCTACTATATACTTACAGTATCTGCATATGTTGGAATGCTGTACCAATAATCAATTACTAATTTTTTAAAGAAGTATTTTTTGTTGCTTTTATGTCTTCACTTTGATTTCATACTATGTAATCTTATTTAAGAAAACATCTTTTATTATTGCTGGAGCTTTGGCCGGAATTAATGCAGGAAAAAGTTTGGACACACATGTCGATGCAATTGTTTTCCTTGGTTTTCCATGCTCATGCTTTAGACTAACTGTGGTATTCTGCCTTGTCCGAAATTTGTATATTGTGTTGGGGCTTGGAGAATCTGGAGTGCAAATGCCAAAAGTCACAAAATGTAGGTGCAACTCTAAGGGGCACTTTGCACACAACGACATCGCAAGCCGATGCTTGCGATGCCGAGCACGATAGTCCCCGCCCCCGTCGCAGCAGCAAAATTTTGTGATAGCAGCCGTAGCGAACATTATCGCTACGGCAGCTTCACATGGACTCACCTGCCTTGCGACGTCGATCTGGCCGGCGACCCGCCTCCTTATTAAGGGGGCGAGTCGTGCGGCGTCATAGCGACGTCACACGGCAGGCGGCCAATAGAAGCAGAGGGGCGGAGATGAGCGGGGCGTAAACATCCCGCCCACCTTCTTCCTTCCGCATAGCCGGCGTGAGCTGCAGGATGCAGGTAGGAGATATTCCTCACTCCTGCGGCTTCATACACAGCGATGTGTGCTGCCGCGGGAACGAGGAACAACATCATACCTGTCGCAGTCGCGTAATTATGGAATTCCTAGGCACTACACCGATGATACGATTATGATGATTTTGCGCTCGTTAATCGTATCATCTAGGATTTACACACTACGATGTCGAGTGCGACGGTGGTAGTGCATCACTTTCAACATGACCCCTCCGACATCGCACCTGCGATGTCGTCGTGTGCAAAGTGCCCCTTAGTTGTGCCTAATTTTTTCGACTTTTCAAAGCTTTTATGACTGAATTTTGACTTGAATGCTTTGAAGAATCTCACCACAAGAATCTATGAAATCATCCTGTTTCAAAAGAATTGAAGGCCCCACTAGACAAAAACCAAATGGAGTCACATGTTGCTGCAGAATGCTATGGGTGCAATGGTGAATAAGTGTGCCTGGAATTTGGAATACATTCCCAACATGGTAACAAGTAAAGCCTCCCCACGGCATCACATCTACCCTTCTCTTCTTCACAATGGGCACTACACATGTAGAAACTATCCACTCCCCTTTTCTATGCCTCAAAAGATAGCACCACCAATTTCTACTGATCTAAAATTCAGTCTTTGAGTTTCTTGGCTCAAATAAGTCTCTTTTTATTTGTAGCCCTCAATAGTGACTTTTTTGCAGCAATTTGACCATAATGTTCTGCATTTCACAGTCTCTTTTGGACAGTTGATATTGAGATAGTCTGTTATTTTATCACTGTACATTATTTAAGACATCTGGTTTCTGAGGATGGCAACTCTGATGAACTTATCTTCTGCAGAAGAGGTAATTCTTGGTCTTCTGTTTTTGGAGAGGTAGAAGGCAGAAAGATATCCGCAAACAACAATGATAAAGCACTATAAAAACTTAACTTATTAACTATTAGATATCAAGATGAAAAATATAAACACACTAGGCCTATATGTTTTAAGTACTAGGGTACTTAACCATATCACATAACCGCACTTGAGGATATCTTCTAGGTTCTAGCAACCTTTTTGGATTTACTGACCTATATGTGTTAAAGAAATGACGGACTGTAATTTTACTTTACCTAAGTGACTGGTTACTGGCAATGGCTTAGAATAGTTGTGAAATAAGGAATAGCACTGTACGGAGCTTGGTACCAACACTGCCTCTGAAAACACACCTTATGATTCCACACACTTGTCAAAGGCCAGTAACTCCAAAAATTAACTCTTGACAAAGCATATCAATTATTGGAAGCAATTCTAGTTGAATACCTGATTAAACTTTTTGAGAGAATGTAAAACTGGCTTGTTTGACACTTGCTTCTTTACTCTTTTGTTGCATATGTGGTACTTTATTGGCTTTGCTGTCTTCAGGCTGAAACTATGTGCACATTTCGATAAGAACAAGAAAAACTATTACATGAAAGATGTTTCTAAATTTGTGACTGATAGTTTGTGAATAATTTGATTATATTTTATTTCATTTATACCATGGACACAAGTTGATATGAATGAATATATTTTGTCCAGAATTCTATGGGCACTCTATATAATGGTCATTTGAACATATTCAGATGATTTCTATGTGGTCATAACTTATTTTATCCTTGTGTATAGTTCAAATCTGTAATATTATTTGAACTCTTGCTGAAATCTGGAAATGCATTTTTAACGGATGCCTACCTGTTTTTATGGAGCACGCTTCCTCTAAAGCAGCTGACACAAGAATGACTGTTTTTAAACTGCTCATTTGGTTCACATATTGTACTTAAGTTGCCTTGGGATGAGTTGGTACAACGGGATTACATTTGATTTATGTTTTCTTGGCTCTAACTTGCCCTACAATTTTCCTATACTTTAGCTGGCAATTGGGAAAAATATGACCAGTAATGAGAGTATAAAAGTGGAAATGGCTTTTTTTTATTAACATCCCCTCCCTCTTCTACAGCATGACAGAATTACTACATGCCTCACCGAGAAACAGTCCTGATAGATGTATATACTGTAATTTAATGAAAATCCATTGAAAACACACAATAGGTATTTGATTTACTGTACTCATTCTCTAGACAAAAATGGAATTTCGATGAGAATGAGGTTTCATGGCATACCTGGTCTAAATCATTATAACTGGGAGTGTCTTCGGGGATAGTCTGTCAAAGTAAATTCTGCTTGAGTTTTGGAAGCTTAGAATATTGCTTGCAGAAGTCCACACAAGCAGAATGAGCTGAGCAAAATGTCAAACAAAGTGTTAGGAAGTGGGAAAATATATATTCCGGAAAGGGCTAGGTGACCTTTTTGGCTGTATATTTCTCTTGTTCTCAGAAGCTCCCTTAGGTTTATAAAAACAAACACGCTATTAAATAAATCACTACTGAGTGTGATTGCAAGCAGTCTTCATTAAAAGGGATATTAGGAAACTTTCTTAAAGGCATAGAACTTGTAAAATAAAGAAAAGCTCATTAGCAACTGATCATATGAGTTATCTAATTACTCCACTTATTGTCTGCTTTTGCACTATTTTTGTTATTCATTGATAGACTATTGTAGAAATTCACCTTTATAGAGCTGTGTTAATTCTGTTTTTGATATCCACAAAATGTCAACCTCTCTTGTAGGAGGATAGGACATCAATGTCTGATGAGTGGGGTGCAAGATCAGGCAACCCAGCTGTTCCCAGTGCTTCTGTCAGCCAGAACTACTCAGTTTTGGAGCCGCACAGCTCTTGCAACTATATAGTGGCCACCATTGGCTACTGCACATTATAACCTTATTCAAATAAATAGGGAGCAGATGTACAGTAACTGGCTGGAGCTACCATTCCATCAACGGAGCTGTGCAGCTCTGAAACTGAGTATATCAATTCAACGGAGGCACCGGGAACAGCTGATTAGCAGGGGTGCCGGGTGTTGCACCTCCACGATCAGACATTGATGTGTAGTAATGTGCGGACCCATGGAAGTTAGTGTTCACCCAGTTCAGCTGGACTTTGGAAAAATTTCAGTTCTGGACCCAGTCTTGACTTGTTCTTGGAAGCTGATCGCCATTGAAAGTCAATGATTGGCCAGTTCAGCTCTACACCCACATACAGCTAGCCATAAACAGAGCATTTCTGGAGGAGGGTGGCAAGGTTTGTCAATAAAGATGAGCAAACAGGAGTGTCAGTGTTCGTACCAAACACAGACTTTACGAAAAAACAAAGTTCAGATGAGTTGCGGTGCTTTACGTATGAATACTACTAGTGTGAACATCACTGTGCTCGGGTACGCTCGGTGCTCAGCCCAGTACGACCCACTTGCAGTGTTTGAACAGCTTGCACTGGGGGTAATAACAACATGGTCAGATGTAGTGTGCACCTCTCAAAAAAATGGAAAAACCCAGCCCACCCGCCCCTGGAAGTATTCTATTTGTGGCTATTGCATATGGGCGGAAACCCGAACTACCCACTTAGTGACTTCCATTGGAGTTCAGGTCAAGTTCTGGTCCCAAACCAATTTTAATTTCAAGTTTGGCTGCACCAAACTTCCATGGGTCTGCTCATCTCTAAAAGTCACTAATTGGGCAGTTCTTGTCTCTGCCCTCATGCAGCCAGCCATAAGCAGACCCCTTTTAGGGGCTGGTAGGCGAGGTATTTCCATTTTTTTGTTTGTGCACACTACATTCTATCATGCTGTTGCCCCCAGTATGAGCTGTTCAAACACTGCAATCGGCTTGCACTGGGCTGAACACGCGTTGCACCCGAGCACAGCGATGCTGGCATATGTAAACACCCAAATGCCAGAACTAAACTCTATTTTTTGGTAAAGTCACCAAACCTCAGGTTCACTCATCTCTAGTTAGCATAGGAAAAGCACCCAAACGTCAAACTCGGACATCGAGATTTTTAAAAGTCTGTGTTTGGAAAAAACTTCACAGTTTGAGTTCGCTCATCTCTATCGATGTTCTATCCTATGGATCGGTCATTAGTGTTAGAGCCATGCATAGAGATGAGCAATCCCAATGTTCAGAGTTCATACCAAACACAGACTTGTAAAAAAAACAAACCAGAGTTTGGGTTCGGAGTTCGTGTGATTTACATGTGCAAACTACTCAAGCGAGCAGCACTGTGCTTGGGTATTCTGGATGCTCAGCCCAATGCGAGCTGCTTGCAGTGTTTGAACAGCTCACACTGGGGATAAAATCAGTGTCATCAGATGTAGCGTAAACACACAAAAAAGAAAAAACTCTGCCCACCCTACCCCAGAAGTGTTCTGGGTGCATATGGACCGAGAGGTAAACTGCCAATCAGTGACTTCAAATGAAGTTCAGGTCAAGTCCTGGTCCAAAACAGAACTTTAGAAAGGTCGGCTGAACCCCCAGAATCCGAATGTCCATGGTCCTCTCATTTCTAGTCCTAGACAATCCCTTTAAAGGTGGAAAATCCACAGGTGAAAAACACATATGTTTTTGTAGAGCGTTTTCACTGTGGAGGAAACACTCTAAAAATGCATATCAACCTAATTTACCTCATAAGTGCAGAAATGCTACACAAAATCTACAAAATCGAAAACTCACTTAAAGTTCATTGTAGGAATGAAGCCTACAGGATTATGATAAAAGAGAGTCTTCCCTATCATATTAATCCTGTCAATCACCTATACGCTACATAAATAGCTTACTAGTACATCGGTGTAAATACGTTAATTGTTAAATATTACAGCAAGAACGCTTGGGTCCTGAAGAACCAGATATAAATACCTTTGTTTTTTAGTTCTTCTGTTCACTCACAGGCAAGCAATGATCTGAAAACTGGACAAGACGTCTTAAAATCTGACTGCTCAGCTGAAAACCAAAGATCACAGCAAGATGTTTAAACAGCCTGAAAATATAATTATGAAGGAAATTCACTATACAAAATATGTTCCTGCCAAAGTAAGCTGTCTAGAAGCTTTTCTTTATGCATTGTTAGCATAATTGCTTTCTCCTCAATCATGCAAATGAGGTAGCGGGATGTGAAAAATGACACGTTTCTCTACATTACTGAGGAAGGATGAACTATGAACTTTAATTGAGATGCTCCTGTTTAATAGGAATGGAAACAAATGAAAAAAGTGGAAGAAAACATATATCGCACTAAAAAGGCCCACTAAGTGAGTATATATTATCTTATCAGTTAGTGATTGGCTCCTTTATGGGTATGTACAGCTTAAGACCAACTCTGACCAACAAATCATTATTGTCCGAGCACCAAATGAAGAAAAAGGACGGTATCAGATGATATCAAATGCCATTACAGTCAACTAATGATACAGTCACCCTAAACCACACTATAAAAAATTAAAATGAACACCTTAATGCAAAATCATATATATATATATATATATATATATATATATACACACACACACAGTACAGACCAAAAGTTTGGACACACCTTCTTATCTCTAGAACAACTGTTAAGAGGAGACTTTGTGCAGCAGGCCTTCATGGTAAAATAGCTGCTAGGAAACCACTGCTAAGGACAGACAACAAGCAAAAGAGACTTGTTTGGACTGAAGAACACAAGGAATGGACATTAGACCAGTGGAAATCTGTGCTTTGGTCTGATGAGTCTAAATTTGAGATCTTTGGATCCAACCACCGTGTCTTTGTAGAAAAGGTGAACGGATGGACTCTACATGCCTGGTTCCCACCGTGAAGCATGGAAGAGGAGGTGTGATGGTGTGGGGGTGCTTTGCTGGTGACACTGTTGGGGATTTATTCAAAATTGAAGGCATACTGAACCAGCATGGCTACCACAGCATCTTGTAGTGACATGCTATTCCATCCGGTTTGCATTTAGTTGGACCATCATTTATTTCTCAACAGGACAATGACCACAAACACACCTCCAGGCTGTGTAAGGGCTCTTTGACTAAGAAGGAGAGTGATGGGGTGCTACGCCAGATGACCTGGCCTCCACAGTCACCAGACCTGAACCCAATCGAGATGGTTTGGGGTGAGCTGGACTGCAGAGTGAAGGCAAAAGGGCCAATAAGTGCTAAGCATCTCTGGGAACTCCTTCAAAACTGTTGGAAAACCATTTCCGGTGACTACCTCTTGAAGCTCATCAAAAGAATGCCAAGAGTGTGCAAAGCAGTAATCAAAGCAAAAGGTGGTTACTTTGAAGAACCTAGAATATAAGACATATTCTCAGTTGTTTCACACTTTTTTAAGTATTTCATTCCACATGTTTTCATTCATAGTTTTGATGTCTCCAATGTGAATCTACAATTTTTAGATTCATGAAAATAAAGAAAACTCTTTGAAGGAGAAGTTGTGTCCAAACTTTTGGTCTCTACTGTATATATATATATATATATATATATATATATATATATATATATATACAGTACACATATATATATATATATATATATATATATATACATGATAGTGATGGTTCGCATGTATGAAAGGGATTCATAATCATGGCTTTATCCACGTATGTTGGATGTATTACAAGGTAGGCATCTGTCTTTAACAGCTGCAGGCAGATCTCAGCTCCACCATTAACCATTTCAACACTGATGTTAATTTGTTACAGTAGCGTTTATATGGAACACACTCTGTTGCATGCGTGCGCCGGCTGCCGTTGGCCCACCACAGGACACTATTGGCTTGTCAAGCCAGCTGGGAGCTTGCTAAACGCCTCCATTGCTGCCATACAGACTTTCCTGTGAAGCTGATGTTAATCTGTTATAGCAGCACTTCTATAGAACACTCTTCGTACTTGAGTGCGCCGCCTCCCATTAGCTTACCATGGGGCACAATTGGCTTGTCATGCCAGCTGGGGGCTTGCTAAACACCTCCATTGCTGCCATACAGACTTTGCTGTAAAGCCCGATTACTGGTCAAGCCTCATTGGGCGCCATGATGTACACTATATACTGCAAAACTGTGTTCAATCAAAAGATCCCTGGTTTAAAACCTGCAAGAGGACTAAAAAATAAAGTATAACATCAAAAATATTTTAAAATATAAATAAAAATAAAAAATATACATTTCCAAGCACCCTGTTTTCCCACTATTAAAATATAGAAATTAAAAAAAAGCATTTTTGTATTGTAACGTGTGTATTAGTCTGATATATTAATTCATAAGATTCATTAACCCAAACGTTAAACACGGTAACAAAAAATATCACAATGGCAGGATTGTGGTTTTCAGACACCTCATCTCCCTAAAAAGAATGCAACAAAAACAGATCAAAAAGTCATATGCACTCCAAATGCAAATCTGGTATCAATAAAACTGTCAGCTCCCTACACAAAAGATTAATTGTTCTCACGGGAAAAAAAAACCTCTTTAAAGGCTAACAAAAATAAAATACCATATTTTTTGGACTAAAAGATGCACCTTTTGCCCCTCAAATTAGGGAAGAAAGTAGGGGCTTCATCTTATAGCCCGGATGTTCCTGGCTCGTTGTGGGGGGCAGTGCAGTTGGATCACAGGAGGCAGGATTGCCACTGCAAAAAACCAGTGCACGTGTGCCGCCTATTAAAGGAGATGAATATTCACTGCTACCTATTCCCATAATCTTGCCCACCTCTCGGCACTGGCTTTAAACAGTTTGTCTAACTTTACACCAAATTTTGCACCTTAAGTCTAAATCTATTTCCAGCTAAGCCATATCCTTCATACGAATCCTTTTTTTCCTAATGCCCTTTTAACTATTCTTTAAAATGGACTTTAACACCATTATATTTTATCCAGCAGAGCTTTCACTCCAGACTTTTTTTTAACATCAAGTGCAGATGTTTAAAGACCGACTTTTGTTATATACAGTACAACTTTTTTTTTTTACAATGACAACTTTAAGTGGTATAATCTGAATCCCAGGTAGCTGTGGTTATCAACTCAACTGACTGCAATGGGGATTTTAGTCTAAAACCACCTTGCTGTCAAATTCAGATATTAAAGCAAATAGCCATAATTATATGTTCTAAAGTGAAGTGTTTTTAGCCAGAATATCTTCTGAAACAATACCTAAAATGTAACATTTAGCAAGGGAGCTCCAGGTTTAATCACTCTTTTATGTCAACTGTCAATGCATTTCATAGCAGCAGAAACTCTTTTTGGAAGACTTGCGGCTTTAAAACTCAGTTAACCAACAAAGGTATCATCTATATCTCGCCGTTTGTGTTTCGTTTTTTCTTTCTTTTTGACAAATTGTAGCTTATTATCTCTTGTTATTTCAGTACAAAAGAATTGCCTTTGGAAATCGCTTCTAAGCAGCCATTAGCCTTTAGTAGCAATGTTATAACAGCAGTTGAGCCGTTTCAGTTGAAATTGTACTTATTTTAATAAATAAAACGGTAGAATGCAGACTGGAGATTAATGTTCTGATGAATGCTAATCATCAGCATGTCGGCACAATAAAAAGCAGTTGATGTCCTTTGGAAATGAAAAAAAATCCTTATTATCCTAATCTACTTCATTATAAAGACTAAAATGAATGGTAAACAAAACTATTAAAGTGTAAAAAAAAAAAGTGGAGTACATTTTACATACTTCAGATAAGAGTGAGTAGTTGGGGAATATGAGGTCACGACGAGGAAAGTTAAAACCCCTTTAAAAGGGAAGGTGCCATGATTTTTATTTTTGGAATAATAGTTATTGATTATATGTCACGCTCCCCGGGTCCTCGGCTCCCCTCCCCGGGTCCTCAGCTCCGCTCCCCGGCTCACCTGCCACGCTCCCCTCGTCCCAGCCTCCGGTGCCCGTCCTCCATAGGTCCTCTGGTCGCCGATCCCGGCGTCCGACATCTTCCCAGGCCCTGGCCGGCTCTCCTGCGTCCTCCTCGCAGCCTCCTTCCCTGGCTTCTGGCACCCGGGCCGCGCGCATGCGCATTAGGGCACGCGCGCGGTCACTGACCCTTTCTTAAAGGGCCAGCGTCCAGTAACAGGAAATGAGGTTAGTCAGGTTCAGGGTATAAAGGGGGTTCTTGTCCAAGGGGGCGGGGCCTGATCTTCGTGTTCCCTGAGCTAGGAGTCAGGTCTCCTGGTGTTTATGTGCCTGTACTCACCTATCTCTCTTTGTAGAGCCGTACCTGCCTCGCCATCCAGTCTGCCGTATCCCGAACCCCGCACGCTGTCCGTCTGCCATCCGACAGCACCTGCCATCTCGGATCCCTGCGGTGACCCGTCATCTTGCTCCAGAGGTTCCGGACTCCGCCTGATATCATCTCGGCCTCCGAACCTGAGCTACGTCACCAAGACTACCTTCTGTGACTCCGTGGTCCCAGGGACTCCTCCGCTGTCTTCACTTGCACGGACTATCCTGCTGCCCTTCAGTGCTTCAGCTGCCGGACTCCCTACCTCCATCTTAGAGTTCGGTCCAGTGGATCCACCTCCTGGGTCTGCCCGACCGCCCGGCCGTGACAGTAAGATCAGGCCATGGATCCCGCTGCTGCACTAATGGCCCTGCAAGAGGAACTCCAACGCCAGCGTGAAGTCCAGACCCGCATGCTGCAATTCATGACCTCCGTGGACACCCGCCTGTACACATTACAAGCATCAATGACGCCTGCGGCACCCAGGTCCCCCGCCAGGCAAGCCATGGCTCCCGTACCAGTGGCAGCCCCTTCAGATGCTTCCCGACTCCGTTTGGCGTCACCTCCTCGGTATGCTGGAGATCCCAAGACCTGCAGGGGCTTCATAAACCAATGTTCCCTTCACTTCACGCAGCTGCCACATCTGTTCGCCTCCGACCAAGCCAAGGTCGCCTTTATAATGTCCCACCTAGAGGGCGAGGCGCTGGCGTGGATGAACCCCTTGTGGGAGAAGGAGGACCCCATGACCAAGGATCTTCAACAGTTCCTACAGGCCTTCCGCAGTACCTTTGACGAGCCAGGACGCGCCTCTGCCTCTGCTTCATCACTCCTCCGCCTACGTCAAGGGACACTGACGGTGGGTCAATACGCCATCCGTTTCCGCACTTTGGCTTCAGAACTCGGGTGGAATAATGAGGTCCTAACAGCCGCCTTCTGGGAAGGACTCTCGAGTCGCATCAAGGATGAGTTGGCGGGTCGGGACGTGCCCTCCACCCTAGATGCACTGATCGCCCTAGCAACTCGTGTGGACATACGTTTTCAGGAGCGCTCCAAAGAGCTATCTCGGGAGAGACGCCCGGTACGGCATTCTCCTCCTCCGCAGAAGTCCTCCGTTCCTCAGTCATCAACAGCTGGGATTCCCGTCCACGAGCCCATGCAGATCGACCGAGTGCGGCAGTCTGAACGACGTCGAGCAGAGCGGCTCGCCCAGGGCCTCTGCTTTTACTGTGGTGAGGACACCCACCTGCTACGCTCCTGTCCAGAGAGGCCGGGAAACTCCAAAGCCTAGGGTTGGTAGGAGAGGCCACCCTAGGTGCTGGGACCCTCTCTGACCCAGTTACATGGACAGTGCAAGTGACCACGGGAGAGACGCGGTTCACGGCTGATGCCTACCTCGATTCCGGGGCAGCAGGCAATTTCATCCAGCAGGCCACGGTGGACAAGTACCGGGTGCCTGTCATGCCACTCGACAAACCCCTAGTGATTGCCTCGGTGGATGGGAGGCCTCTCTCTGATACCATCTCCTTGATCACCAGGCCTGTCGAACTACGCATCGGTGCTCTTCACACCGAGAACATCGCTCTCTACGTTCTCCCACACATGTCCCACCAGATCCTGTTGGGACTCCCATGGTTGCGGACACATGAACCATCGGTTAGCTGGGGTACTGGCGAAGTCACCCGTTGGGGCTCTTCGTGTCATGAGAGGTGCCTAAAGTCCATACCACCCCTCCGACGACCTCCGGTTCCTGAGACCCTAACGGGGCTGCCTTCGGCCTATTGGTCCTTTGCCGATGTCTTTGACAAAAAGGAATCCGAGGTACTGCCGCCACATCGTCCATACGATTGTGCCATTGACCTGCTTCCAGGGACAACCCCACCTAGAGGACGGATATATCCTTTATCTCCAGCCGAAACCAGGGCCATGTCAGATTACATCTCAGAGAGCCTAGCAAGAGGGTTCATTCGGAGATCCTCCTCTCCTGCTGGAGCAGGTTTCTTCTTTGTCAAGAAGAAAGAGGGAGACTTACGCCCATGCATAGACTACCGGGGTCTCAATCAAATCACCGTGAAAAACAAATACCCCCTGCCGCTCATTCCCGAATTATTTGACCGGCTTAGAGGAGCTCGTGTGTTCACCAAGCTGGATCTTCGGGGTGCTTACAATCTGGTACGCATCCGCTCTGGTGACGAATGGAAAACCGCGTTTAATACGCGCGATGGACATTATGAGTACTGCGTGATGCCCTTCGGTCTGTGTAACGCTCCTGCCGTCTTCCAAGAACTGGTGAACGACGTGTTTCGGGACCTTCTCTACATCTGTGTGGTTGTTTATCTAGATGACATCCTTGTCTTCTCTCCGGACCTCCAAACCCACAGAGAAAACGTACAGCTGGTCTTACAAAGACTGAGAGAGAATCGCCTGTACGCAAAGTATGAGAAGTGTGTCTTTGAGCAGTCTTCCCTCCCCTTTCTGGGGTACATCATCTCTGATACTGGACTGCAGATGGACCCCAAGAAGGTCTCCGCCATCATCAACTGGCCTCCGCCTTCTGGACTGAAGGCAATCCAACGCTTCCTGGGATTCGCCAACTACTACCGCCAGTTTATCCCGCACTTCTCTGCCTTGACCGCTCCTCTCTCCGCTTTGACCAAAAAGGAGGCTAATCCTAAGGACTGGTCACCTGCGGCAGACGCCGCATTTTGTTCTTTGAAGCGAGCATTCGCCTCCGCCCCTGTACTCCACCGACCGGAGTTAAACCGCCAGTTCACCTTGGAGGTGGATGCCTCCTCCTCAGGAGCCGGAGCAGTGCTCATGCAAAAATCCTCCTCCGGGAAGATGGTGACCTGCGGTTTCTTCTCTAAGAGCTTCTCAGCACCCGAACGTAATTACACCATCGGTGACCGAGAACTACTGGCGGTCAAACTGGCTCTGGAGGAGTGGCGCTACCTCCTGGAAGGAGCAGTGTACCCCGTGATTATCTACACGGACCACAAAAACCTGGAATACCTGCGGTCCGCTCAGCGACTGAACCCACGGCAAGCCAGGTGGTCCTTATTCTTTGCCAGGTTTGACTTCCAGCTCCACTTCCGACCAGCGGACAAGAATGTACGCGCTGATGCCTTGTCTAGGTCTCTCATGCCCATGGAACAGGAGGAAGAGACTATCCAGCCTATCATCTCTCCTAGCAAGATTGTTCCGGTGGCTCCTGTCACTCTGGCCCAGATACCACCGGGGAAGACCTATGTCTCGGAGACCGACAGGCTAACGGTCTTACACTGGGGTCATACCTCAAAAACAGCCGGCCATGCAGGCCAGAAGAGAACATGGGGTGCGATTGTACGCCATTACTGGTGGCCATCTCTTCGCACGGACGTCGCCGCCTTTGTCTCTGCCTGCTCCTCTTGTGCCAGAAACAAGACGCCCAAACACCTCCCACATGGCCGCCTTCTGCCTCTGCCGATACCTTCGATTCCGTGGCAACACATAGCAATGGACTTTATTACGGACTTGCCATTGTCATCCGGGCACACAGTCATATGGGTCGTGGTGGACCGGTTCTCAAAAATGGCCCATTTCGTTCCTATGGCTGGACTGCCCTCTGCTCAGGAACTCGCGGACGCTTTTATACAACACATCTTCCGCTTGCATGGCTTTCCATTACACATCGTATCAGACAGAGGAACTCAGTTCACCTCCCGCTTCTGGAGGGCTCTCTGTAACCATCTGGGAGTGACTCTGGACTTTTCATCTGCATACCATCCTCAGTCTAATGGCCAAGTAGAGAGGGTCAATCAAATCTTGACCTCATTTCTACGTCACTATGTTAACGCCCATCACGACGACTGGTCCGCTCTTCTACCTTGGGCTGAATTCTCCCACAACCACCACATCAGTGAGTCGTCCTCCAGCTCTCCCTTCCATGTTGTTTACGGACTTCAGCCTTCCATCCCATTGCCTGTATCCCCCTCTTCGGATGTCCCTGCTGCAGATACAGTAGCCCGTGACTTTGCCACCATTTGGGACTCTGTCAAGGTGTCTCTAGGACGTGCTTCCCTGCGGATGAAGAGACACGCAGACAAGAAACGCCTGGATCCTCCGTGTTTCTCTCCTGGAGACCTCGTCTGGCTTTCTTCCCAGTACGTCCGCCTGAAGATACCTTCATACAAGCTGGGTCCTCGCTACATTGGGCCGTTTAAAGTCCTCACCAGGATCAATGAGGTCTCCTACAAGCTGCAGCTCCCGGCCACGATGAGGATACCCAACTCGTTCCACGTCTCCCTGCTCAAGCCGGTGGTCCTTGGTCCCTTCTCCGCTGCTGCCAGTCCAGCTCCTCCACCTATTGCCGATGATGACATCTATGCGGTAAGGGATATCGTGGCCATGAAGACCGTACGAGGTCGGCAGTTCTTCCTGGTGGACTGGGCAGGGTATGGTCCTGAGGATAGGTCCTGGGAGCCCAGGGAGAACGTAGGCACTCCTCTTATCCGTGCCTTCATGTCCCGGTTGCGGGGAGGGGGGCGTGGGGGGGGGGGTACTGTCACGCTCCCCGGGTCCTCGGCTCCCCTCCCCGGGTCCTCAGCTCCGCTCCCCGGCTCACCTGCCACGCTCCCCTCGTCCCAGCCTCCGGTGCCCGTCCTCCATAGGTCCTCTGGTCGCCGATCCCGGCGTCCGACATCTTCCCAGGCCCTGGCCGGCTCTCCTGCGTCCTCCTCGCAGCCTCCTTCCCTGGCTTCTGGCACCCGGGCCGCGCGCATGCGCATTAGGGCACGCGCGCGGTCACTGACCCTTTCTTAAAGGGCCAGCGTCCAGTAACAGGAAATGAGGTTAGTCAGGTTCAGGGTATAAAGGGGGTTCTTGTCCAAGGGGGCGGGGCCTGATCTTCGTGTTCCCTGAGCTAGGAGTCAGGTCTCCTGGTGTTTATGTGCCTGTACTCACCTATCTCTCTTTGTAGAGCCGTACCTGCCTCGCCATCCAGTCTGCCGTATCCCGAACCCCGCACGCTGTCCGTCTGCCATCCGACAGCACCTGCCATCTCGGATCCCTGCGGTGACCCGTCATCTTGCTCCAGAGGTTCCGGACTCCGCCTGATATCATCTCGGCCTCCGAACCTGAGCTACGTCACCAAGACTACCTTCTGTGACTCCGTGGTCCCAGGGACTCCTCCGCTGTCTTCACTTGCACGGACTATCCTGCTGCCCTTCAGTGCTTCAGCTGCCGGACTCCCTACCTCCATCTTAGAGTTCGGTCCAGTGGATCCACCTCCTGGGTCTGCCCGACCGCCCGGCCGTGACATTATATAAACAATTGTTTTTAATACAAAATTAAATACATTGGTTAAACATGTTTTATTTGATTATTTTTTCTTCATCCCTTTGCCAGTGTGTGTCTGAGCACAATAGCTACCCCAAATATGGCTGACTCAGGGTCCCTCCACATCTCCTGCATTGTGGCGCAGTTCTGCTGTGACCTGAGCATGTCTCCAGGGCTATCCAGGTCACAACTGTTGGAGGAGATCGGCATTTTGTACAATGGTATGCTGCAAGCTTCACTTTTCCCCTGTTACCCGTTAGTGCTCAATGCAGTGCGGTGACAGGAAGTGTCAGGATGCAGAGAACGTAGAGCGGAAATCCGTGATGAGGTGAGTATCGGCAGTGGTGAGTTGGAGCCTGGGTTAGTAGTAGAATATCAGGCTGCTGATCACCGCTCATCACAAATGTCACCGCAGTGTTCAGAGCAACGCTGAAAAACCATCACCTGCGGAGCTCTGAACACTGAGCTCTGCTATGTCTGCTCTGTAGGAAGCAGAGCAAAGTCATAATAGAGCTCAGTCAGTGTATCTAATGCCCATCATGTGTGGTACCCCTCAGAGCCATGAATCTAATGCCCATCATGTGTGGTACCCCCCAGAGCCATGTATCTAATGCCAATCATGTGCGGTTCCCCCGAGCCATGTATCCAATGGCTATAACATGTGGCACTTTATAGAGTCATGTATCGAATATCCATCATGTGTGATGCCTCCCCAGAACAGTGGATCTAATGCCCATCATGTGTAGTACCCCCAGAGCCATGTATCTAATGCCAATCATGTGCGGTTCCCCCAAGCCATGTATCCAATGGCTATAACATGTGGTACTCTACAGAGTCATGTATCTAATGCCCATCATGTAGAGTGCTCCCCTGAGCCATGAATCTAATGCTCATCATGTGCGGTACCCCCAGAGCCATGTATCTGATACCCATCATGTGTAATGCCTCCCCAAACCAGTAGATCTAATGCCCATCATGTGTGGTACCCCCCAGAGCCATGTATCTAATGTTCAACATGTGTGGAACCACCAGAGACATGCATCTAATACTAATCATGTGTAATGCCCCCCAAGAGCAGTAGATCTAATGGTCATCATGTGTGGTGCCCCCCAGAGCCATGCATCTAATGCTCATCATGTATTATACAGCCCGCCAAGATGCATATCAAATCCCAGCATGTATTACACATTACACTACTCCTACCATACAAGTACGTAGAAGAAGTGGGGAACACTTTACACTACTGCTACCATAGAAGTGAATGAAGCGGGGTCACACATTACACTATTGCTACCATACAAGTGGATGGAGCGGGGTTACATATTACACTACTGCTACCATAGAAGTGGATGGAGCGGGGTTACATATTACACTACTGCAACCATACAAGTAGAAAGAGTGGGGAACACTTTACACTACTGTTACCATAGAAGTGGATGGAGTGGGGTCACACATTACACTAATGCTACCATACAAGTGGACGGAGCGGGGTCACACATTACACTACTGCTATCATAGAAGTGGATGGAGTGGAGATCACTTTACACTACTGCTCCTATTGTATGTGATACACAACACTTATCTCTGTCTCAAATCCCATCATATGTGATAGCGGCTCAGCGTATAATACAGCAAGCAGCACCAACTTAGAGTATCTGCACAATTATGAAAGCAGTAGTACAACTTATGATCCCTGCTCCATACACTTCTATGGAAGCAATAGTGTAATGTGTAACCCCCTGCACTGTCCACGTCTATGGGAGCAGTGGTCTAATGTGATCCCTGCTTCGTCCACATCTATGGGGGCAGTAGTGTAATGTGTGATCCCAGATCCATCCACATCTATGGGAGGAGCAGTGTAATGTGTGATACTGCTCCATCCAGTTAGGGAGAGCAGGGGTGTAATGTGAGCCCTGCTCTGTCCACATCTATAGGAGTAATAGTATAATGTGGTCCCTGCTCCTTCCACGTCTATGGGAGTAGTAGTGCAAAGAGTGATCACTGCTTTGTCAACATCTATGGGAGCAGTATTGTAATGTGATTCCCACTCTGTCCAACTCTATGGGAGCAGTAAAGTAGTATGACTCCCGCTCCATACACTTTTATGCAAGCAGTAGTATAATATAATCCACAATCTATCCACTTCTCTGAGAGCAGTGGTGTAATGTGACCCCTGCTCTGTCCATGTCTAGGGGAGCAGAGATGTAATGTGACTCTCAATCTGTGCATGTCATTTTGAAGCAGTAGTGGAATGTGATCTCCACTCTGTCCACTTTTATGGGAGTGTGACTCCCTGCAGGGCCAGGTAGTCACAGGTAGGCCCCTGCATTACACCTTTCCCTCACAAGGAAACACACAGCCAACCATTAAAACCCTAGTCATCCCCCTTAGGAACTGATAGACACACCAGGGGGCGGAACCAGGTGGTTGGAAGATGCCCACCGAGGAGTCTAGACAGCCCGGGGCGGGAAAACAGATGAGTTTGTAGTTCAGTTTGGAGGGGAGTGTGGACTGGAGCTAGGGGTAGCTCCAGCAGTGAAGTTCAAGTTGAACGGTACCAGGGTAGGAGCCCTGGTGCCACTGGCTAGGAGGCAGATGGTGGTCTCCGTCAGCAGGAGACAGGAAGATGGCTCGGCAGAACCGAGGTGGACTAGGACAGGGTGGTAGCCCGCCGGTACCTACACCGGGGACCCAACTGAAAACCGTCCACAAAGGGGGGTATTCGGACCCTGAAGCCAGCACCAGAACCTACTGGAACTGGTTAATCAACCGATTGAGACCAGGACTAGAGGTTCTGTCCCACCCAAAGTACCTCATAGAAGACAACAGCCCTTCGATTCAGGATAAGAGGTCACCGCCAAGGCCCAGAGATCCCACGGGCCAGCGTCTGCGGGCACGGCTCCTTAGGCCACATCCAGCCGGGAGTAGACTCCCGAGTTTTACACCGGGAAGTTCCATTTGACACAAAAAGGTGCAGGAGAAGGACAGAGACCACCAGCCGGGTGGGGGATCCCAAACGCAACCGACCGCAGCACCGGCCATCACCACCTTGGTTTACCAGAGACTTGCGTGTTTCACTACTGACAGTGAGTACACCAGCACCCCCCTACAGTTGTTATTCCCCCTTCTCCATAGCCATCGGGTCCCAGGGCCACCATCCCTGCCCACAGAGGGGTTAACATCTTGCTGCACAACATCTCCCCCAGACGCCACGTAACAGCAGTGGTGATGTCCCACCTCACCACACACCGTGGGTGCCGTCACAAACCTATTACGGCCTAGCCCATACATCTACGTCCCCCATTTCATTCGGGACCCCCGGGTCCGGAGACCCTCGAGCCACCACCCCTGAAGGTCTGGATCTGACCAGCAGCGGCTGCTGGCATGGGGGCGGCACAGGAGCAGTAGTATAATGTGTGACATCACCCTGTCCACTTCTATGGATAGCAGTGGTGTATTGTGTGATCACCGCTCCAGATGAAGTGGCTATTACAAATTACACTATTGCTACCATCATATCTGATATACAACACTGAGCCCTATATCAAATCCCATGATATGTGATACAGGACACGTATCTAACACCAGCACATGATAAGGTGAGCAGCACTAACAGTATTGGCACTAACAGCTGCCCTATGTAACACTGTACACATATCAGTATCACTTTGAATTCACCATCAAAATGGCTCCATACAGTGATCCTAAACTTCAAGCTCCCTTAAGGTACCGTCACACTAAGCGACGCTTTAGCTATCCCACCAGTGATATGACCTGGCAGGGATCGCTGGAGCGTCGCTACATGGTCGCTGGTGAGCTGTCAAACAGGCAGATCTCACCAGCGACCAGCCACCAGCGACCCGTGTAATGACGCTGTGCTTCGTAACCATGGTGCACATCGGGTTACTAAGCAAAGCGCTTTGCTTATAGTTACCCGATGTGTACCTTGGCTACGTATGCAGGGAGCAGGGAGCCGGCTTCTAGAAGCTGCAGACGCTGGTAACCAAGGTAAAAATCGGGTTACCAAGCAAAGCGCTTTGCTTGGTTACCCGATGTGTACCTTGGTTACCAGCGTCTGCAGAAGCCGGCTCCCTGCTCCCTGCACATTCAGATCGTTGGTCTTTCGCTGTAAAACATAACGATGTGCGCTTCACAGCGGGAGAGCAAGGACCAAAAAATGGTCCAGGACATTCAGCAACAACCGGCGACCTCACATTCGGGGTCAGGTCGTTACTGGATGTCACACACAGCGTCATCGCTAGCAAGATCACTGTTGCGTCACAAAAACCGTGATCGCAGTGATGACGCTAGTGATTTCGCTTAGTGAGACGTGGCCTTTATCCTTTTGCAAATTCCCAGAAGGGGAAGGGAGGAGTGACATCACACACGTGAGCAGATCCTACACACACTTTCTGGATTTGCAATGTGACCAAGCAGTACACTAGGTTTTCATGGAAAATTTCAGCAGCTGCACTCCCTAGTGTTTAAAAGTGGAAAATATCAAACCTTTTACATTATTTTTCATATTTTTCACAATTAAAAAATATTAAAAAAATGAACATCAATACTTAAGATTTTTCACTTGTTGAAATAAAAAGTTTTTTGATGGCACTATCCCTTTAAACTGTTCATTTAAAAACTCTTCTGCCTTGGACTGCCACAAAGTGCTAGTGAATGTAGAAATAAAGATGGATAGATAGATAGATAGACAGATAGATAGATAGATAGATAGATAGACAGACAGACAGACAGATAGATAGACAGACAGACAGACAGACAGACAGACAGACAGATAGATAGATAGATAGATAGATACAGCGTTGGACTGGCTACCGGAGGAATCTCCAGTAATGCCAGGACTGGATTCAGTTACCTTTATTGCACTCTGGAGCTCTCACCTGAGCCCCAGAGTGCAGCCTAGACTGTACCGCGAGTGCCGAGTGATTGATTCCCCGGCGATTGCGGTTCAGTTCATGACAGCCGCAGACAGGCTGGGCTTATCTCCAGAGTGTAGTTGAGAGCACTAGAGATCACCCCGGCCTGTCTGCAGCTGACATGAACTGAACCGCAATCGCCGGGGAATCAATTACACGGCACTCGCGGTCTAGTCTAGGCTGCACTCTGGAGCTCAGGTGAGAGCTCCAGAGTGCAATGCAGGTACCTGAATCCAGGCCTGGCATTTCTGGAGATTTCTGCGGTAGCCAGTCCGACGCTGGATAGATAGACAGATAGATAGATACATAATAGATAGATAGATAGATGCATGATAGTTAGATAGATAGATAGATATAGGGGTGGGTAAATAGATAGATAGATATATATCAACTCAGGGGACGTTCTTGCAGTAGCAGATGGGCACACAAGTAATGGCCAATTTGTGCACAAAAAAGCTAAGCACCTTAGGTCTCTATGTATACTCTATATCACAGTAATGCTATTACAAGTGCAAATATTTAAAGGGGTTGGCCAATACTCTTTTGAGTAGTGAATGAATATCTGATTGATTGGGGTGAGACACCAGACATCTCAACTTAACAGCGGCTGCTGGCAATGGCTAGAAGTTCTCGGATGCTTCCATAACTATGCAGCTCCGCCAATATTATAGTGTCGGTGGCCAGGTACTGCAGATATACTTCCTATTTATTTGTTTCTGCATTAGCCAGCCACGGCCATAATAGAAATGTTAGCGCCGTTTTGTTCCACAAGCATCCAAGAACGTCCAGCCACCTGCACCAGTAACAGTTGATCGGCAGGGTTGGCAGGTGTCCCATTCCCACAGATCAGATATTGATGGCTTATCCTAAAGATAGACCATATATAAAAAGGGACATCCTACAAAAAATCCAGGAGTAATAGCCAGAATAGTGCATCTTGTGTGCTTCGCTGGCCATTACAGAAGTCTCTTATCCTCCCTATTTCACAGTTAATTTGCCACTTGCCTATAATTTTTTTCAGCCTTGCAGCAATTCATGATTTTTTCCATGTATTTCATCTCTTCCACCTTTTTTCAGGAAAACACTGGTTCTTTCATTAACCTGTGAAAATTCTGATTTACCTTCTCTGTCATTGTCTTATTTTCTTGATAATATTTAATTTGCCCAAATCTTGGTAATCTTAAATCATTTCTAATATGGCTGCATTAAAAATTCCCTACTCTTCCCTGACTGTACTATCTAACTAGTATTGATTTTTTTTCCCTCTACTTGTCTGATGATGCTTTGTTTGAGAATTTCAGTGCATGCTTGGATTTTCAAATGAAGCATCATCAGAGCAGGGTGCAGAGGCAGTTACTGTCACAGCCTCTACCCCCTTCATGAAGTGAGTTGTCATCAGGTATGCTCATTTCAGCAGCTGGCCTGGTATGCATGCTGTCATTATGAAATTTGCACAGTGCAGTCTGTGTTGCCAGCTCAGATCAATAGAGCCAGCAACAGGGCAACTCTTCCGCTAAGGAAGTGATCCATCTGATATTGGGGTGGTAAATGGTAAACAGGAATCCTTACTGAAGAATTATTGTTAGCTTAGCATCACTATTACTTCATCCCCTTGTCATATTCTTCTTTCTTTTGGAAACAATTCTGTTTCCTACACAAGAAGAAATTCAACATTACAATATAGAAAAAAAAACGGTATATCTAGATAGATACAGGTATGCATTGTATCTGCCATGAATAAATTGCTTTGTTCATCAGATACCTATAATATCGATGTTTCCCCTGAGTGCAGCGTGCAAATACAGCAGAATATTCATGAATAAAATGGAAATCAATGGGTGAAATCACCTTTACTCTTTCGCAGCAGGAGATACTCTCAGTACTTGGCTCTCCTGTTGCCGACACTTTGTTACATGATACTGGTACTTAATCACATATTGTAACTGACACATTAATTGAAGCCAATTTAACAGAATTTAATGATTAGCTGTCCAAGCAGTGTTACTTTGAAGCATATTACATATATAAAAAGATATCTTCTAAGGATACTTGAAAAGTTTATTTTATTTTGCAGGAAGCAAATCAATTCCTAAGACATTTAGATTGGTGCCAATTATTAGGTTTGGTACAAATTAGTTCCCATTTTAGTTGTAAATTGGTTAGTAATGCAGTTGAATCTTCATGTTCCTTATCAGTTGGTCTTCACTTTAGTTAAGTTAAGAATTGCCCCATAGGTAATCTATAAGCAGATCGTATTCTACAGAAAGTTGCATTGAAACCGGATGGTTATGGCACACAGATTAGGTAGCCCGACTTACTAAGTGTGCAACTGTTTATACAGCAACTCACAATAGATATAATTCCAATTCATGTAATGTTTATATATTGTAAAATATTACATAAAAAAAATCCTGAAGTCTTTTTCATTAGTATTAAAATCACCACTTGAGCCAAAGAACAAAATGTACAGATACATTCTAAATAATAAAACAATGGGTAAAACTGTCTTTGATAAATGGGTGTGTGGATAATTTGCAAACTTATTTTTGCAATCAAAATCACAACTGGACTTTAATGCATTCAAAAAATCAACTTTCAGATTCAAGCTGGCTCTCATCTAGGAAAATCAGGTCTACTTCACAATCCTCATATCGTCTTTATCCCAGAACCCCAAACAATTTTTCAACACTTTAAAATCTCTCCTCTGCCTACCACTGGCCCCTATGACCCCACTCATCTCTGCAAAACACTTAGCCGCACATTTCAAAAATAAGATCTACCAAATAAGGCAAATCTTTAGTGTTCAACCACCACAACCCCTATGTATACCAGACTACTGCTTTTCCCACAAAACCTTCCTCCTCAACATCACTAAAGGAGAACTTACTCATCTCCTCTCCAAATCACACCTCACTACTTGTGCACTTGACCGGATTACATCTCACTTTCTCCCCAAACTCACCAACACGCTTATTACAGCCCTCACCTATTTCTTCAACATATAGATAACTTCTCGTACCTTCCCTTCTGCTTTGAAACAAATGACAATTATGCTTATCCTGAAAAAGACATCCCACGACCCAACCTCTACGTCCAGCTATCACCCCATATCATTGCTCCTGTTTGCTTTCAAACTCCCTGAACATCATGTCCATGCTGATCTTTCCTCCCATCTATAATCAAACTCTCTTCAATAACCTACAATATGGTTTCTGTCGCCACCATTCCAACAAACTGTCCTGACCAAATAGGTAATGACTTATTTACTACCAAAGCTAACAGACAATTCTCTATACTCCTTCTTCTACACCTGTCCTCTGCCTTTGACATAGTTGGCCATTCCCTTCTACTACAAATACTCTTCTCTCTTGCTCTCTCCTTGATCTCCTCATACCTTTCCAAACGCACATCGCTACACTACATCCTAATCCCCACCCTTTCTCTGTTGGTGTAGCTTAAAGCTTTATCCTGGGACCCCTACTTTTGTTCATCTATACCTATGACATGGGACAACTCAAAGTTCCATGGCTTCCAGTACCACTTCTTCGCCGTTGACACTCAGATCTACCTCTCTGGCCCAGATATCACCTCTCTGCTGTCCAGAATCCAAGAGAGCATATCATATCCTCCTTCTTCTCATCAAACTTCCTAAAGCTTAATTTAGACAAAACTGAACTCTTCATCTTTGCTTCATCTCCCCTAACCCCCCTACCCAATCTATCTATTACAATAAACTAATATCTTTTAATCAGTAGTCTCTGGTCCTCCCAAGACCTCATTCTCTCCTCCACATTTATTTGTTCCTCACCTAATTATCTCCAAGACTTTTCCCGAGTATCACCCATCCTCTGGAATTCTGTGCCGATACACATCCCATTATCTGCCACATTCAGAACCTTCAGACAGATATTGAAAACCCATCTATTCAATAAAGCTTAATACCTGCAATGACCCCTTGCCATCTCATCACCCCTGGAACTTCTGTAAAAAAAACCAACCTACTGTCTCTCTCAAAATCATCCTATAGAATACAAGCCCTAAAAGGTTTCCCTCTGTAACAGTCTGTCATTGCTGGTTTGTTTTCTAATAATAATAAATTGAGTGGGTGCATAGAAGAACAACCAAGGTTTTAAGAGAATGGGTGAACTGCAGCCACAAGATAGTTGACACGTTTGGTAATGGGAAGCACCATTTAACAGGGAAGGAAAACCATGTGTCTAAAAAAGGGGGAGATGGTGACCCTGACAAAAGCTTCCGCTGGCACCTAGCTCCTTTAATCACCCTACATAGGTTCCGCACCTATGCGCCAAGCAGGATACCTGGCCCTGGCTGACCATGAACTGGGCCCTAGATAGGGAATGGATGAGATGAGCATTTAGTCAACCCCACTAAGTTCTAAAGAACACACAAGGAACACACACAGGGGAACGTATATGAATAACTTATCTCCAGGATGACTCTGGGAGAGGTACAGCAACAGACAACAATGTTTCTTTAGATGAATACAAGCCAACTACTTGCATCCAAGGTCTGTATAGAAATATAACTCTATCACCAGCAAACACCAAAGAAAAATGTGGGTTATTTAAAGCCACAAGGGGATGTGATGATTAACAGCTGAAAGGTGAGGATATCCACAGGGTTCTAAAGGGAAAGTGATGAACCCCAAACAGAGAAGATACATAGGATACTATTTACACCACAGCTAGAATATCAGGGAGATTTTGTAGCTAAATGCTGCAACCTTTAAAGCGGGCTTTACACGCTACGATTTCGCTACAGCGATCTCGTTGGGGTCATGGATTTTGTGACGCACATCCGTCCACTGTAGCGATGTCGTAGCGTGTGACCCCTAGGAGCAATTTTGGATCGTTGCAAAAACGTCCAAAATCGCTCCTCGTTGACATGGGGGTCCACTCCCAATTATCGCTGCTGTCACAGGGGCGAAGTTGTTCCTCGTTCCTGCGGCAGTGCACATCGCTACATGTGACGCCGCAGGAATGAGGATCATCTCCTTACCTGCCGCCGGTCACAATGCGGAAGGAAGGAGGTGGGCGGGATGTTATGCCCCGCTCCTCTCCGCCCCTCCGCTTTCATTGGGCGGTCGCTTAGTGACGTCGGTGTGACGCCGAATGGACCGCCCCCTTCGAAAGGAGGCGGTACGCCGGTCACAGCGACGTCGCTATGCAGGTAAGTATGTGTGACGGGGGTGCCGGATTTTGTGCGATATGCCCGTTTCGCACAAACGATGGGGGTGGGTCGCATGCTAGCGATATCGGGCCGGATATCGCAGCATGTAAAGCCACCCTTACACTCAGAAACCACAGGACTGTCTGTCAACCATGACACACCCGTGTCAGTAGGTTTTCAAATTTGTGGCTTTTCAGTTTAAAAAAGCAAAAACTTAGGGGCGATCTTATTGCAATGTACAAATTTATGAGGGGACAGTACAGAGATCTGTCAAATTATCTTTTTATACCTATGCCTGCAACTATGATACGGAGGTATCCTCTATGTCTAGAGGAAGAAAGGTTTCCATTATCACAGACTGCAATTCTTTACGTTAAGAGCAATGAGATTATGAAACACATGTAGTTGTAATGGTTGACTCACTAAAAATGTTTAATCAGGGCTTATAAGAATTTCTAAGCAAATTTAATATAATAGGTTATGGGTTTTATATTCTGTGATGAAACATTGACTTAGGGAACTAGTCTCAATGCCATTTGTAGATTTTGGGAGAAATGCTTCCCTATTATAGGGTTATTAGCATCTGCCTCATGGAGTTTTTGCCTTTATCTGGATCAAAATATTAGGACTATAGGTAGAACTTGATAACCTTGTGTCATCTTTCAAAATTAAAATTACGAAATTTTGAGGGCTATACATATACATCAAAGGGCCTTTGCATTATTTACCTGTTGAATTGAAGCCCCTCATAGACATTGCATTAAAGTCAGCTTAACCCAACCATTTCAGTGCAATAGGGCAAACATCTAAAGTGGTCTTCCAATTATACCCTAACAAATGTACATCCCCATTGTTTGATTGAACATTCACAAGTATGGGGAATTCAGCAGAGATAGCTGTCGGTTGACCAACCATTGACTGAATACCTAAGGTAACTGAACAAATTAAACTTTATTCATAGCTTTCCTGATGTTACTGTTTATAGAGCCCAAGACAATGTGTCAGGTCTTTCATACAATGGGTTAAAAAAATCTTAAGCAGACCCTATTTACTTATAATGTTGTACATGGAGCTTCTCTCAAGGTTCCCGTCATTTTTAAAGAACCCCAAATACAGATGACAATAACAACAGAGTAATTGGGTTACAATGCTTACAATGGCTGTCTCATCAAGCAATAATTTTTAGGTTGAATCAACCTAGGCAGTCACCTAATGACTATTGGTCTGGTTTCAGAAATCTTTCATCATTAGCTATTATATAGTCTTGTGGAAGGTGGGATTAAGTACACATACATTGGGACTCATACTTGGAAGATCTTGGACAACAAGAACTGATTTTTCCAAGTGGCTCTCCAAATTCGCCAATACAGTGTCTTGCAATTCACCCCCTTGAATTTTTACTTTTGTAATCTGATTTGTGTGTGATGCATCAGCACTAAATAGTCTAAAATGGGGAGGGGAATGGGGATGTCAGAAAAATATAGGCAAAATTTCTGAAATTAAAATTTCTGAAATTAAATAAAAATTGCCATGTGCATATGTATTCACCCCTTTTGCTATGAAGCCCTTAAAAATTTTGGTGTAAGAAATTACCTTAATAAGACACATAGTTAGTGAAAGGAAGTCCGCTTGTATGCAATCTAAGTGTCCTGTGGTCTGTCAGTATATACACACCTTTTCTGAAAGATTACAGATGATGCAACATTAAGCAAGAGGTAGCACTAACCAAACAACACCATGAGCACTAAGAAGATCTCCAACAAGTCAGAGACAAAGTTGAGAAGTACGAGTCATGGTTGGGTTTTAAAAATATATCCCAGTCTCTGATGATCCCATGCAGTACAATCATCAAATGGAAAAAATATGGTACCACAATAAACCTGCCAAGAGAGGGCCGCCCACCAAATCTCTAAGCCCAAGCAAGTAGGGCAATAATCAGAGAAGCAGCCCAGAGATCAATGGAAACCCTAAAAGAGCTGCAGAGTTGCCAAGCAGAGACCGGAGTATCTGTCCATACAACTACAATATGTCGTACATTCCATATAGCTGGCCTATATGAAAAATTGGTGAGAAAAAAAGCCTTTACTTACAGCCAAAAATTATAAGGTTTATTGTGATTTTGAGAAAAGACATGTGGGAGACTACCCTAATGTTTTGAAGAACATACTGTCGTCATATGAGACCAAAAATTGAATGTTTTTTCCACCAGGGTAAATGCTATGTCTGGTGTCAAACCAATACAGCTCATCACCCCAAGAACACCATCCCCCACAGTAAAACATGGTGGTGGCAGCATCATGCTTTGGGTATGTTTTTTAGCAGCAGGTATAGGGGAAATGGTCCAAATGGAGCAGAAGATGGATGTGATACATGGATATTCTTAAGCAAAAAGACTGTGACAAAGGTTCCCCTTCCAACAAAACAATGACCCAAAGCATACTCCTAAAGAGATACTCAAGTGGTTTAATGGGAAACATGTAAATGTACTGTAGTGGCCTAGTCAAAGCCCAGACCTTAAGCCATTTGAGAATCTGTGGTCAGACTTGAAAATTGCTGTTCACCAGAAGAATACATCTAACTTGAAGGAGTTGAAACAGTTTTGCCTTGCGCTATGGGTACAAAATCCCAATGGCAGTATGTGGAAAGCTCATAGAGACTTATCCAAAGTGAATTGCAGCTGTAATTGCAGCACAAGGAGACTCTAAAAATGCTTTTGGGGGTGAATAATTATGCACACTGAAGTTTTCACTTATTTTGTCCTATTTGTCGTTTGCTTCAAAATAAAAAGAAACCCAAATATTAACAGTTGTATGCATGTTCTTTTCATGAACCGATGCAAACTCTCTAAAGAAAAACATTAAAATTCCAGGTTGTGAGGTAGCAAAACAAGAAAAATTGCAAGGGGGTGAATATTTTACAAGGCACTGTATGTAGGTCTGTGCAGCAGAAAAAATCACTTAATTCTAAGGCCTCTTTCACACGTTCGTAAAAATCATGCACGTTTTCACGGACGTGTCAAAGGTGCGTATTGCCCTCCATGTGCCATGTTTATGGTACACGTGTGTTCTCCGTGTGTTATGCATGATAACACACGGAGAATGGGTACTTTCTACTCACCTGTCCCTGGCGTTGCTGTCCGTGGTGCTGATCTACGGTCTCCGGTCCTGCCGACTCCCCACTGCTGCAGCTTCCGGCCCGCAGTGGAGTTAATATGCAATGAGCATAATGAGGGCTGGAGAAGGTGAGTATAGAAAATCTTTTTATTTCACAGGCATGTGTGTTTTCTCCGGTGCGTGTCAAACTGATCACATCTGTGCAGTCCATGTGACACCCATGATGCCGGAGAAGAAAAGGACATGTTACATAGTTACATAGTTACTTTGGTTGAAAAAAGACCTAGGTCCATCTAGTTCAACCTTCCTCCACCAGTTCTACATTTGGTCACTAAGTCATTTATAACCAACAATGTTTTGTGTACTGAGGAAATCGTCCAGCCCTTTTTTAAAAGCTGTTATAGTATCTGCCATTACTACCTCTTGTGGTAGGGCATTCCACAGTCTGACTGGCCTAACTGTAAAGAACCCTTTCCTATTTAGCTGTTGGAATTGCTTTTCTTCCACTCGCAGTGAGTGCCCCCTGGTCCTTAGTATTGTCTTTGGAAGAAATAAGTCATGTGCCAGTCCTTTATATTGACCACACATGTATTTATACATATAAATGAGATCTCCTCTGAGACATCTTTTTTTCTAAGCTAAACATATCTAACTTTTTCAACCTGTCATCATATGGGAGACCTTCCATTCCTTGTAGTAGTCTAGTTAGCCGCTTTTGAACTGACTCTAACTTCAGAATGTCCTTTTTAAAATGTGGAGCCCAAAACTGGATCCCATATTCCAGATGTGGCCTTACAAGTGATTTATAGAGGGGTAACAATACGTTGGGATCACGGGATCTAATCTCTTCGTGTGGAGCACAAGGGCACGCGTATGCTCCACATGGTCCATGGCAAAACACGTACGTGAGGGCAGACCCATTGATTTTAATGGGTCTACGTGTGCCCATGTCTCCGGCACGTGAGGAAATGGACCAAACACGTACCGGAGACATGGACATGTGAAGGAGGCCCAAGACTGTGTGCCGCTGAGCAGAATCTGCCTGAGAAAATGCCCCATAATATAACAATATGAACATAGTGCACATCAGAGTCAATTCCTCATTGCAATGTACATGTTCCTTCTTATTTTGCACCTTTTAACAGCTTCAGGGTTTCCTCGTGGGAAAACTGAATGGATGCATAGCCTGTTTGTAGCAATAGGCTAAAAAAAAGTTATTATTTCAGTAAATATGAATGTCCCAAAAAGGCACTGCATAACTTGAGGAAATCAAAGGGAAGATACTGTATGTGCTAGGGAAAAAACAACATTTCCAATTACTAGAAAACAATAAACTATATTAAATACAATTCATAAAATCAACAGGTATGGATAATCCCAGCAATATAGAAAAGAGGTAAAATTAGTGGCTGATTCAGTTGAATCAATTGGCTTTTGTGCGTGTGCACACGATGATATTGCTTACCTGAGGTTCTGTTCTCTGACTGCCGCCTCACCTGATCCAGTCACCTGACAGTCGCGTCAGCTGCCAGGTCATTTTTCTGGCTTGATAATGTGGACGCTCATCAGTGCCATGGCTTGACATCAGCAGACTTTCTTATGATAGAGCAGAGTGCCCTACAAGCAATGAATCAGCAGTCACACCACGCCGTTACTGTTTCTCCATTCTATGTGATATTTTTAATATCTGATATTTGTTTTTATTTCACCTGTTATCATTATCTGTACCTTTAAATGTTTGACTAAGGCCCCTTTCACACAACAATTTTTACCATCAGTCACAATCTATTGGCTCGATGGATCAACGGATCCGTTGCAGATTGTGGAAATACTGATGCGACGGATGCGTCGAAAAAACTGATCCGTCGCATCATATATACAGTGTTTTTACACCCCATCTGAGCATGCTCAGTAAAAAAAACGGAATGCATCGCCAGATTCCGTCATTTGAAGGATTCCGATGAATCCTTCGCCCATAGAATTCCATTCTACAAAACGACGGACGGTAGACAAAAAGCGTTACTTTGTCCGTTGTCTCCTTCAGACGGACAAATGATTTTTGACGGATCTGTTGAATAACGGAGGATACATGTGGCCATCTGTCGCAATCCGTTGCTAATACAAGACTTTGAGAAAGAAACGGATCCAGTGGCATCAGTTGCTGGATCCATTTTTTCAAAATTTGATGGATTGTGACTTATGGCAAAAAAACAGCTTTCTGCCCATAAATAGTATACACAGAAAGCTGTCAATCAGTGGTAGGAGTGGGGTTATACAGAGCTCATGAATATGCTGGACTACCTGGCAGCACACTAAGTAGTCCTCTAATGATAATATCCTGCTGATTAAACAGTGATTTTATCAAAACTACACTAAGCAGCCCAGTAAGTGACACATCCCGGGAATCAGGATCTCTGCTGCTGTCAGATTAGTTGACAAAACCTGCTGACAGATTCCCTTTCATAATTTTTCTTGTCAGGTTTTCATGCTATATAGCATTTCGAAATAAATGGTCAATGACTTTATGCTTAGGGAAATGACTCTCTGGCCCAATTTTAGATACCTTCTTTTCTTAATTTAATTCTTAATTTCCTAAACTTACCTTATGTAGTAAATGAGCTTTACATGTAATAACAGAAAGTGTCAGTCATAACAAATCATGATATAATGTACCCCAAGCATCAGTCTAGAAAAGGTTAAAGTGAGCGTCGCACTAACACACGCTATCAATTATACCAGCACAATGCTTTTCAATTTCCTACAGGGGTGCATAAAGTGGATTCATCTCCCTGTAGGAGGTTATTATACAAAATCCTATCCAAGAAATTACTGTTTATTTAGCAATTTAGTACATAGTAATTTCGTTCAATTCCCGTAAGAATGCTTCCGCCTTTTCTCTAAGTTTGCAGGTTATGGATTTCCCATAGGAATCAATGTAAACTGATACCGGTGGATGTCACAGCCGTCTTCTGGAGCGGCATAGAACTACATATTAACATGCATTATAATGACTTGCCAAGTTTAATATGTGCAGAATACATATTTCTATTTGCACAGAGCAGCGTACATATTTTCATAGAGACTTGGAAAGAAAAATAAAAAAAGAAATGCTGTACTATTTGCTTTACACGCGCCATGTATAGGAAAGAAAGACAAGCCTCCGGGGCATTGGCGGCTCCACACAAAAATAGCTGGGAGAAGTGTAATATATAATAATGCGCAGTAAGTACAAAAATACCTAGAGGTGTCAGAAGTGGATAAAGATAATCACAGCATATAGTACAGAGGTGCAAACATCTGGCTGCTCATATATGCAAATGTTCCCTCCGGGCCAGACAAATTACATGTTCGGGGCTTCTCGATTCCTGTCGTTAATATATCTTCATGGCATAGTCGTACAGGGCGACACAGACCTTGAAAAATAAAACAGAATGAGAACACAAGGGATTTGACTTTTTTTTTTAAAGTGTTGAAACCTAGTAATCACAAGGCAAGCACAGAGCTCAAACTGCTGTCACACATATCATCTCATTGCCACGTCAACTATCAAGATGGTTGTTCAAAACCATAAACTGGCAATGAATTACCAAGGCAGTAAGTAAAGATGTGGAGAACTTACGAAAAGCGACATCATGAGAGTATAAGAAAGTGTATTTAACCCTCAAGGATGGAGCAATTTTTCATTTTTGAAATTTTGAGAAGAAAAAATTGTCATGAAGATTTGAAACTGCTTCAAGTCTATAAGGAAAAAATAAAAGAAGTGTGCCCGATATTTCCGAAATCTCATTCATTTTCTTGGCTCAGTAAAATACTGCGTTTTTGTGGCAAAAATCACAGCAAAAAATGACATGTGAAAATACCTTAAATGACATCCATAATCCATACAAATTCATTGAGAAGCAAACTAAATTCATTTTGGGGGTGAGAGAATAACAAAACTAAAATATGTGACTGCAAAAGTGTGAATACTCTTTTACAACTGGGTACGTGTTTGTGTTCAGAATTAGCAACTCACATAAAAAGGGTTCTTCAAAAACAAAATAAAATAGTATCTTGAAAACATTCCAACTGCAGTCCATCCAAGTCAGGTGTCAGAACAGACCACAGACTGTAGATATACAGCTCCTGAGACCTGTGTTTCAACTCACAACAGCTGTAGCACACAAACCCCAGTCAGTTGCTGGCTTTGATGTGTAAAAAACATATTTTAACCCATGATTTGTTTGAGGACATTTCCAGCTTCATGCCCCTCATCTGTAAGTATGACAGCTTTATAGCAGTGCATGGACACTAATTGTGCACAACTGGAAAATAAATACACACTGAGAAGGACAATCCTGGAGATAACCCCCCACATTGGGATCAGTAATAAAGAGATGTATTTTTTTACATATGATAACCCGTGCTCCCAACTGCTGACTGAGGTATGGGTGATACAGCTCTAGTCAGTTGGCAAACAGGTCTTGGGAGTTATATATCTTCAGTATGCAGCCTGTTTTGACATGTGACTTGGACAGGCTGTAGATTGAATTATACTTGGGAGCAATTTTATCTCATTTTCACAGAACCCCTTTAACCCTTATTTAGATTTCTGTTTTTTTTTTTGTTTTTTTGTGTAGAAGCACAAACTTTATCTTTGACAGAAAACACTTATAATAGTGAATGAGGTCATCCACATGTGTATGATTTTCTGCAGACTAAGTGCTCCAAGTAAAACCGCTGAGATGTGTTTGTGTGTGTGTGTGTGTGTGTGTGTGTGTGTGTGCACGTGCTGTGTGACAGAGTTTTGTTTTTTCCCTTGTCTGTATTTTTCTGTGGTTTCAACACACTCCTGTCCTATACCTCCCTGGGGGAGGGGGAGAGGGACTTAGATGTGGACTGGTCAGGAGTAGAGCCAGGAAGGAGACACAGGCCTCTTCACCAATAGAAGTATCTCTGAGAATAGGGGTAACAAAGGGTCCCCTAGCTTGAGGCACAGCTTAGAAGCCCTGGTTCCCCGCTAGCCCAATGTCATTGTGACAACACTTGGATCAAACTCCTACCCAAAAAAAATCAGTCCTTATTTCTTGTACGTTAAAAAAATTGATGTCTGAATGAGGCCTTATTATTAGTAGTCAATACACAGCTGCTATAAGTGAAAGTGATTATGAATAACCCCATATAAAGTTAACATTTCATGTTGGGGTTTCCTGACATTTCTGTAATAAAAATTAAACTCTGTTAGAGTGAACCATTTTTCTGACACTCCAATGTGATTCTCTTATGTGTACTTAACATTGTACTATGTATGCTCGCTTTTCTTCACGTATGATTATATTAAACTTATTCTGTGGCCAGTTATTTATTTTTTTCATAGACATTTCCCTGTCAATGCACCCACTAATATATTATTTGCCTACTGTGTTAGATATACAGTGGGGAAAATAAGTATTTGAAACACTGCCAATTTTGCAAATTTTCCCACCTATAAAAAAGGAGAGGTCTGTAATTTTTATGTACATTGTGAAAATTACATTGTATGATTTGTAAATAATTAATTTGCATTTTATTGCATGAAATAAGTATTTTATACAATAGAAAAACAGAACCTAATATTTAGTACATAAACGTTTGTTTATAATTAGAGACATTTACTGTCGTTCTTGATCAAGTTTGCACCCACTGCAGCAGGGATTTTGGCCCACTTCGCCATAGAGGTATTCTCCAGATCTTTCAGGTTTCGAGTCTGTCGCTGGGCAACATTCAGTTTCAGCTCCTTCCAAAGACTTTCTATTGGATTCAGGTCTGTAAACTGGTGAGGCCACTAAAGGACCTTGAAATGATTCTTATGGAGCCACTCTTTAGTTGACCTGGCTGTGTGTTTCAGGTCACTGTCATGCTGACAGACCCAGCCATAACCCATCTTCAGTGCTCTTACTGAGGTAAGGAGGTTGTTGGCCAAATCACACAATACATGGCCACATATATCCTCCCTTCTATACAGTGCAGTCTTCCTGTCATCTTTGCAGAAGAGCACCCTTAAAATATGAAGTATCCATCTCCATGCTTCACAGTTGGAATGGTGTTTTTGGGGTTGTAGTGATCCTACTTCTTACTCCAACCAAACACTGTGAGTGGAGCTGATACCAACAAGTTCTATTTTCAGCTCCTCAGACCATATAATCTTCTCCCATGCCTCCTCTGGATCATCCAGATGATCATTGGAGAACCTGAACCAGGTCTGGACATGTGCTGGCGTGAACAGGGGGACCTTGTGTGTCCTGCAGAATTTGAATCCATGATAGTGTATTGTGTTACTAACGGTAATCTTTTAGACTGTGGTCCCAACTCTCTTCAGGTATTTGACCAGGTCCTTTATGTAGTTCTGGGCTGATTCCTGACCTTTCTCAGAATCATCCTTACCCCACAAGGTGAAATCTTGCATGGAGCCCCAGACCAAGTAAGATTGACAGTCATCGTTTGTTTCTTTCATTTTGTAATAGTTCTGCCAACAGTTATTGACTTCTCACCAAGCTGCTTGGCTATTGTCATGTAGCCCATCCCAGCCTTGTACAGTTTTACAATTTTGTCACTAATATCCTTTGATAGCTCTTTGGTCTTGGCCATAGTGGAGAGGTTGTAGTGTGATTGATTGAGTGTGTGGACAGGTGTCTTTAATACAGTTAATGAGTGTTTCTTAAAAAAAAGTAACAGGTCTGTGAGAGCCAGAATTCTTGCTGGTTGGTAGATGATCAAATACTTATTTCATGCAATAAAATGCTAATTAATTATTTAATAATCATACAATGTGATTTTCTTGATTGTTTTTTTTTAATCCTGTCAATTGAATTGAATTGTATCTACAATGAAAATTACTGACCTCTCTACTCTTTGTAGGTGGGAAAACATGCAAAATCGCAGTGTATCAGATACTTATTTTCTCCACTGTGTATATCAATTTTTTTTCAATTCATCATCAATATAAGCTATATTTTCCATAAAAAAATGCAAGAAAAGAAAGGTTACAGTATGAAAGCTAAGACATTGAGTCAATGGCAACTGCCTTCTAAACCAATCAACCTTAAATGGAATTAGTCACCAGGCTTTTACTACAACATTCGAGAGCAGCAATTGTAGAGGCAGAGACCCATATTCCAGCAATATATGAATTCCTGAGCTACTTTCTGCTATTTTGATAAAACCAGTCTATTACACTTACGAGCAAAATGGGTAACAAAGTTTTGAACTTTTGACTTTAAGTCTCCACATCTCACCATCCACTACAGCTTTGTGCATCAGACATTCATTTTATAGACAATCAACTTGGGTATCTCATATATAAAATTGACTTGCAACTATTTAGTATATGATTAGTTTTGCAGATTCTTGTCGTTTCACTGCATTGTTATTGTTTTGCTCCTGGTGCTGGAAAAATCTTTTTCTTCCTATATACTACAAATTACAATCTGTTCTCACATTTCATAACAGCTCAGTATGGTGTTTTTACATTGATTCACAAGTGAAAGGTTCCAATCAAGGAGCAGCCATGAAGAAGATTTTCCAAGAAAAGGCAACCGACTCATTGATACCAATCTTTCAGTTAAGAAAATTGCCAAATTTCATCATGTGAGTACCATGATAGTTGGAAAAATACAAAATGAATACCGTCCATCCATTCAAACTTGAAGAGGTGGACATCCAGTCTAAAGTTAGCTCATCACAAGGTCTATCAGTTCTTGTGCAAAAAACATGGCAGTGGATGTGGCGCATATGCTTTAAAATAGTGAGGTCACAGCCATCCATACAATAACTGCGATGCACATTACACAAGCCTGGAATGGTGGCCAAAAAATGGTGACTTCAATATTGTCAAAAGAAGTCTCAGCTCGAGATTGCAGAAAAGTAAGAAAACTGGACAGTAGAATATCAGAAATGGGTGATTTGGAGCAGTTAGATGAAAATCAATAGTCTAGGCTCTGATGCGTGCAAATGGGTCTGGAAGAAACAAGGGAAAAATGGGCTAATGGATCGAGAAATTGAAAGAACATTTACGTTCGGTGGAGGAAACCTGATTATATGGGGTTGTTTTATAGCCAAAAGCGTTAGATACTTGTCCAGGATCGATGGTAGTCTCAATTCTGAGATATATGTGAGTATACTGCAAGAAGAGTTAATTTTGTACTCTTGAGTAGTATGGTTATCAAAAGGACAAAAGTGTTCCAACAGGAGAATGACCTGAAGCATATGTCGAGATTTACGAAGAAATGGTTAAATGACAATGAAATAGATAAGCCAGATTGGTCCCCACAGTCCCCAAACCGCAAACCAATAGAACACTTGTGGGTAGAGTTGAAGAAAAATCTGTATATCTACTCAAGAGAGTAGACCAGTATGCACCAACATTTGGAACATATAGAAGGAACCTGGGATGAGATCTTGGTGGAGTCATTCTAAAATCTGATCGAAAGCATGCCCAGAAGGATTCAGGCAGTGTTGAAAGCCAAAGATGGATTTACAAAATACTAACAAAATAACAAAAATTAAAATTTAGATTTTTAGGAGCAAAACAGTAACAATGCAGTAATATAACAAGAATCTGCATAACTAATCATATGCTAAATAGTTCCAAATCAAATTTATGTATGTAATAGTAAAGATGATTGTCTATAAAATTAAAGGTACCTTCACGTTCAAAGTTGTATTGCATGGTGAGATATGGAGCCTGAAAGTCAAAAGATCAAAACATTGTTACCCTTTTGTTCATCAGTGTATCTACAAGTTTTCTAAATGTTGATCTATGTATAACTCCACTCACACAAGTGATTGGCAGCCTTTTGTGTAAACTGTGCATAAGTAGAAAGATGCCTGTGATAGAGTTAAATTGTCTCTCCAGTAAAGGAGACAAACTCTAGCACAGCGCCACCTATTGGAAGTAGCGATCCTAAAAGTTACAAGTGGATTTTCAACAATCCTTTGCAATATGACTCAGGATATATAAGCCAGATCAGAATCCCAATTTGCAGACACGGTGTTTCAGGGTGCTTGCCCCTCGTCAGTGCAAAGTACGGGGGTGTCTGATCTGGCTCATGAGAAAGCTATGTGGGGACCACGGGGGAACACTATTCTCCTTAAGGAGACTTTGCAAGCCAGTCTGGCTGCCAGGTAAGGGGACTTATAGCTGCCACGCCCCTCTAAGAAATATTCAAATTGTCTCTCCAGTAAAGGAGACAAACTCTAGCACAGCGCCACCTATTGGAAGTAGCGATCCTAAAAGTCACAAGTGGATTTTCAACAATCCTTTGCAATATGACTCAGGATATATAAGCCAGATCAGAATCCCAATTTGCAGACACGGTGTTATACATAGCTCAAGAATATAAAAGGCTACAAGGAAGCATGCAAAGTAGTCCTCTTCTGATAATTTCCTGCTGATAAAACACTGATTTTATGAAGACTACAGCACACAGCCCAGTAAGTGAAACATCCCTGGAATCAGTCTCTAAAGCTACATCATGTTGCTCTCAGATTAGGTTTCAAAAACCTGTTGATAGATTCCCTTTAAGATGTCTATGAAACCTCAGAATGCAAAGAGGGAAAATCATATTTTTTTATGAAAATGTGTCATGAGCAATGCTCTCTTTAGCTTCTGTTCTTTTTCTCTATGTAGATATCTGCTCTCTGTCCTGATTAATTAGTGACACATTGACCATTGAAGCCCTAACCCTACACAGTGAAATAATACACATAGAGATATGTAGATCTGCTCAATCCTTATCTATTCAGTAGAATATAATATGTTCTATATCCTGTGAAATAGGTTTGAATCGACTTAAGCCTCCTCTGCAGCTGCTGCCGTTACATATACATATGGTTATGTAAAAAGCTTAAAGCAATGTTCTGTCAGGATTTCCCAACATGAAATCATGCCAGCACTTCACTACACAACATAATGAGATATGATAGTCCCAGGGCGACAACTATAGGTGCTGGGATTTCAAATATCATTATGTGAAGCAGCGGAGAGACACAATGAGAAAGGGGGAAGCGAGGCTGACAGAATGCAGAATGTTATCTTTCACTAAGCTATCCCCTCCTAACATTTACGTATTAGTCTCCGTGAAATAGAAGCTGATAAAGCGTGGTACACAATGATATCGCTATAGTATAAGAAGGAAAATATGCTGTGACATATTCTAAAGACATATACAGCATGTAAAAGCCATATACATGCTACTATAGACTGGGAATATCCCATTTATAACAAGATTTATATCTATAGTGAATGAGATAGAGGTTGCTCATGGGTTCTAGTTCTTAAGGAGGTCAAAGGCCCCTCTGCTGCATAAGATACGTGTATAAATGGCACACGGTAAACTGGGGGCCATGATACAGATTTTGTGTTGGGCACAAGAGAATAGTAATGTCATTCAGTTCCAGCAGATATTGCTTTCAGGCAGTGGTATTGCTTCCATTTTACTAAAAGGGGTTAACATTTCTCATCCTTTGGCTAGGCAATATTGGTTTCAGGTTATTTTTTTATTATTATTTTTACATTAGCCGCACACACAAAGGAATTTCTTCTTCTATGTATATCTCCCAGCTAAGCAATTGAGAAATTGTACAAGACAGAGAATGCAATGTGGACAGAATTTTAAGGATTATTAACCAACTCCAGGCCAACACAGTGGAAATTACTGCAATCCCTTTACAAGGTTAACATACGGCCTAGGGTGCCATAAATTCGGCAATCTGTTTACCAGGCTGAACAGTACCTGTGGAGCACTGATTGCAATGGTTTGCTAATCTGTCACTATGCAAACTCAGGTTTCTTTGCCTTTAATGACCTATCACTAACTGGAGCCTGGGGAATTTAAGATGCACGCCAGCACTCTGCCGGCTTTGTATAATTCATTTATTTTATTGCCTTGCTTGTATTTTTCTTTTTGGGACTTTTTTTTCTTCCAGAAGAAAACAAAACCGAGTAATTCATTTTGTGAAAATTAGATTATTTTTCAATGGCTCTTAAAGTGCCTGAGCCAAGTGCTATTTTGTTGGTATGGCGCAAATATACCAAATAATGATTTTGTGCTAAAAATATAATAAAACAGCTCCATGTGGGACTAACAGCTATACGAAACTGACATATTTTTCTATAGGATATAATGCAATGAAGGGCATTAAAAATACAGTCCATTTAGTATATATTCTTTAGTGCCTCACTAAGACAAGCAATGGTTCTCTTCCGAGAGAATCGGATCCATTATGGTAATGACACTTGGCTGAAAATCTGATCAGGATTTACTGTGATGCGATTCTCTTATGAGCGAATCAAATCACAGGTTCATAAAATACAGAGAACCTAATAACTTCATCTTCTCCATTATTTGTGTCCACGTAAATTGGACTGTACTCGATGGAGTCCAATGTTTTGTACGCACCAATAAACTTTAAGGCCCTGTGCGTACACTGCATTTTTTTTTCCTACAAGTTTTGTTGCAGAAAGATGTAGCATGTCACTTCTTTTCCGTAGGTACCTGCATTTTTGCCATATATATAATGGTTAAAAACCGCACGGACCAACCAGTGGAAAAAATACACCAAAACCGCACCAAAACTGCAACAAACCACGAAAAACCGCATGAGGGTTTCGGGCGTGTTTTTGGTGTGTTTTTTTGCCGCGGGTGTGGAATTCTGCCAGAGGGTGTGGATTTTTCTTAGGAAAATCAAATTTCCCAGTGCTCACAGACTCTAAAGTCTGCACTTCAGTGGAGATATGCTGCTAATCGCAGAATACGAACAGGCATGCGAAAGAAAGTGCTGGTCAGTTTCACACGTTCAAGATTCACGGTACGGACACTTATGTCTGGACATGCTGTGGGTCTTCTGGCCAGAAATTAACACACTCATAGCCATACAGTATAAAAGGATGTTGACGTCACTAAAGTCATACTAAACACAATATCAACATTTCTGAGTAGTTTTACTTTCATATTTTTGACCAAGCTTTTTTCCCAAATACAGCATACTCTATATAACACTTTTTCATACATTTTCCAAAGACTTTTCAATAGAAAAAAAGCACAAACTTTTTTGGGGGTAAAAAAAAGCAACCAGATAGTTTGATCTCTCCCAAAAACAGAGGCATGCCAAAGTTTGGACACCCCTGGTCAATATTACCGTTATTGTGAACAGTTAAGCAAGTTGAAAATGAAATAATCTTTAAAAGGCATTAAGTAAAAGATTTCTTTTGTATTTTAGGGAAAAAAAATATATATATATTTTCCTCTTTAACATTTTAAAAATTACAAAAAGGAAAATGAGCCAATGCAAAAGTTTGGATACTCTTGGATATTTATATGCTCAGATAACTTTGACTAAGGTTTCAGACTTTAATTAGCCTGTTAGGGTTATGGCTTGCTCACTATTATCATTTGGAAAGGCCAGGTGATGTAAATTTCACAGCTTAAGGCCTAAGACACACATCCGTGCCGCCGGTACGTGTTTGCCATTTTTTACACGTACCGGCGGAACGGAGAGATGTACAGCAATACTACTCTATTGGAGCAGGCACACACACGTAAAACCACATGGATCGTTTGTCCGTGTGCGTTTGTATGTGTGTGCGTTTTCCTACACGCTGACATGTCAGTTTTTCTCTGGCATCACGGGTGTCACACGGGCCGCACGCATACCACATGGATGTAGTGTGGATGTGGTCCCGTGTGACACGCGCCGGAGAAAACACATGTGTCAGAGAAAAAAAAAAGCTTAACTCACCTTCTCCTGCCCTCTTGTCTCTGCCGCTGCTGTCACTTGCTGCTGACCACTGCTCATTATTCTCATTTAATATTCACTTCACTGCCTGGCACCAGCAGCAGCAACAGCGGGGAGTCGGCAGGGCTGGAGACCAAAGATCAGCACCACGGACAGCAGAAAGGACCACGTGAGTATGTAAATTACCTGTTCTCCGTATGTTATCACGGATAGCACACGGAGAACACACGTGGCCCGCACATACCAGAGACACGTACTTACCTACACGCAACACGCAGGTAAAATACGTGTCTCGCGGCACATGCGTGATTTTCACGTGAGTGTGTCAGAGGCCTTATAAAAACTAAGCCTGCTCTAACCTTGTGCCAAAAAAAAAGCAGCCATGGGTTCTTCTAAGCAGCTGCCTAGCACTCTGAAAATGAAAACAGTGGAGGCCCACAAAGCAGAAGAATTCAATAAGGAGATAGCAAAGTTCAAGTTACACTTTCCTCAGTTTGAAACATATTTAAGAAATGGCAGTGGAGGTCAAGATTAAGTGTGGATGACAGAGCAAACGTTCTGTGAGAGCTGCTTGTACGATTGCTATAGAAGCAAACCAGAGCACCTGTCTGACTGCAAAAGACCTTCAGGAAGATTTAGCAGACTCTGGAGTTGTGGTACATTGTTCTACTGTTCAGAGACACCTGCACAAATATAGCTTCATAGAAGAGACATCAGAAGAAAATCTCTCTTGCATTCTCACCATAAAATACAGTCTCATAAATTTTCAAAAAAACATCTAAACAAACCTAATACATTTTGGAAACAAGTGCTGTGGACTGATGAGGTAAAAATAGAACTTTCTGGCCAATGATCAAAGGTATGTGTGGAAAAAAGGGCATAGAATTTCAAGAAAGAACATATCGCCAAGCATTAAATGTGACGGTGCATCAATCATGTTTTGGGGTGGTGTTACAGCCAATGGCACAGGGAATATTTCACGGGTTGAGGGAAGAATGGATTCAATGAAATGTCAACAAATTCTTGATGCAAACATAACACCATTTGTAAAAAAAAAAGGTGAAGTTGAAAAAACGATGAGTTTTACAAATAGATCATGATCCTAAACACATGTCAAAATCCATTATACACTACCTCAAAAGACACAAGCTGAAGGTTTTACAATGGCCCTCACAGTCAACTGATCTGAACTTCATTGAAAATCTATGACTAGCCCTCAAAAGAGCAGTGCATGCAAGAGGACCCAGGAATTTCACGGAACTGGAAGACTTTTCTTTTTTTCTTAATTAAAAAATGTAAAAAGAGGAAAATATTTTTTTTTGCCTAAAGTACAAAGGAAATATGTCATGTTTAACTTTATGCCTGTTCACAATAACAGTAATTTTGACCAAGGGTGCCCACATTTTTGCATACCACTGTAGCTATAGTTTTGCTTTCTCATATAGAGCAAGTTCAAATTCTTATATATCAGAGTGTTGTCCATGTAAAAACTGACAGAACTCGGATCAACATTATACAGGCTATTCAGGTGATCTTTCTTTGCTGCATGAGATTGGGCTGTTCAAGCCTATGGGTGTGCAAAAAAAAATCGAATCACATACGACTTGACTATTTGGCACCCAGTTTTTACGGTTATTTTGCAAATCTTTAACATAGAGTATTTCTTGAAAATTTTATTCACTGCTGAGGTATAAAAGCAGATGCCATACAGATCTCATGGGGTGACAAGTGAGATCAAGAGTGCTGTTTATTTCTGGATGAAACTAGTACGATTTTGACCTTAGCCTTTGGCCAGGTTCACTTGACCATATACAAAATCATCTAATTTACAGCCAGAGAAAATGATGATTTTTCATCCATACTGCCATCTGTATGTTATTATTGTGTCCATTTTTCATCAATCCATATGCCTGTTTTTTCTATCCATATGGCATCTTTTTTTTCTTGTACAGTTTAATCAATAATATACAGTTTCCTATCTTTATAATTGTAATGTATCTGTGAAAAATGTATGACAGATGGATGGTAACCCACATGGGAACCCTATCTTATGCACCCATTGACTTACAAGGGGCGAGTCTAATCCAGAATACCCATCAAAGTAGTACATGTTGTGATTTTTTACAGTCATACCAACGGTCTGTGTAAAAACATGCATGTGAACTCGCGCATTGACAGGCACCGGTCAGTGTGCTGTCCATATGCAATCAATTTTGCATTCGACAACTCATGGATGTTTAATACGCTCATCTTAACGAGCCCTAAAAATAAGCTTTCACCTAATTTTCACATACTTTTCTGCTACATTAATTCATACGGTGAGGTTTTGTCTTTTCAGCCTCTCAATGAGACCAATGAGACTTAATTAACTTCTCAGTGATTTATCTAATTCCTCTTTGTGCCGTTCTGCATTATTTTAGCTCTACTTTGACTAAACTCTGCCATCTTCTAAGAGATCAATGGAATATATTCCTGATAAAAATGTGCTTTTTCCTTCTGTATTACTGTATCAGATATTTTGCATCGGTTTGAGACGCTTTGATTAATGACCCTATATTTCTGACTTATTTAGCAAAGTCTCTTGGCTTCACAACCATAAATTACTGTAGTCAAGCTGTAACCTTTACTATAGATTTAGCTGTTCTTAGCAATTTTTTGGAAGCCCTCATGAGTATGGAGTTTAATGAGAGGAAAAAACAGCGAATACCTTTCTATGCATTGGCCTTTCCATATTGGCTGGATTACTAAAGTGATGAGAAATTTATCACAATCTCAAGACTGTATTGAAAATCTAGCGGTAATTGTGCCACCTGCCCTATTTGGTCACTGTCGCACAAAGTAGGGCAAGATACATGATAAGTCACCCATTATTCGTCAAAGAACGGACAAGAAATCCTATGACTTTGGATATATTAGATATATTTGTTAGTAGCTAGTAAGAAGATGAAAGAGTATGAAATTTGTACTAATAATATATTATTAACCAGTTATGTTCTCTCATCGCATGGATTATTTAAAGATATATAGGCAGTCAAAGATGACTGCACACAAACGAAGTACTATGAAACCACAGGGAAAAGAGAAATGAAGCCTCTGTGAAAAAGACAAGCGCCTATGCATTTCATCTATACACTGCAATGCTGAAGTATTTCAATATATAAAACAAGAGATCATATGACTATAGATTCATGTTCCTTAAGGGGACTAAAAATACAGTAAAAATGAAAAGAAAAATAAAATAAAAAATAAAATAATAATAATAATAATATGAATAATAATATATTCACTCCTACCATTTCCCAGTTTATAAAGAAAACAAAAAAATATTTTGTAATGTGATATTTGGTGATGTTTGGTATCTGATCTATGAAAAAAAATAAATTGTAGAGTTAATACTGTAAATAGAAGAAAAAAAATCACAGGGAAAGAATTATTCGACTTTTACAGTCTGGGTCCGCCCATCACTATCCATGACCCTACTCATATTCCTTACATACTACTATCACTGCCACTCTGGTTGGTCTTCCACAGTTTGTGAACTGCTGGCTGCTCAAGTGTTTCAGGGAGCAAGCTGAAGGGCACTCATCAATGTAAGTCTATGTGAGCCTTCTTCTGGCTCTTATAGACTTGCATTGACTACTGTGACATAACTTCTGACTCTCGTCCAGTCAGAAGTTGCGGTCCCATGACGGCACCGTGGGACTGGTGTGACATCGGTAAAAGCGTTATCTATTGAACAACATATTTAAGGGGATTGACCCATCTATTTAACCACTGTCCAAGTTGTGCAAATATAAAATGCAGTGGATTGGGGCTCAGGATTTCCATAACTTGATGAGATGTTTGTGGAACATTCCATTTGACAGAAAAATGTTTCATGCTCCATTTCATGCCATATTAGGGAGATATTCTTCTATAAAAGCAATAGAGGGCTGTGCGCTTGCAGCATACCGTCTGTCTATGGCTTTATGATCCCTTCATACGATCTCTGAGCATATGGCTCTGCCATGTGCATGAAGCCTTAGTATGAAGTCATGCATAAGTCCCTTTATATTAAAAGATAGTCCTGTGCATGTGATGTGACCATACAGAGCGCTAGCATGAGTCCTCGGATGAGCTGACTGGTAGTGGCTGAGAGTGGTAAATGATCTGTTTTTGGATCATTTGGTGATTTGTTCCTCGGGGGGCTTTTTATGCCTCTGAAACATGCGTCTTGATAACTTAGCTGTCAAAAGAGCCCATTAGTATGTTGATTCATGCTTTGACAGCAAGTGTCTACCAAAAAACCATTTCAAGTATAATAACGGTTGTTATTCTAGTTTTAGAAGTTGGTGCTGAAATGGTTAATCAATCTTGGAAAAAAGAATGCTGCTGAAATGGTTAATCAATCTTGGAAAAAAGAATATTTTCTTTTAATATATATGTGGGTAACAAATAACTACATTTGTCTACTTTCCTGTGTTTATTAATGAAATCTTAAGCCTCTTCTCTTCCGTTACATAAGCCGCAACAACCCATCAAGGCAAAATAAACAATTCTGCTGCCTGCACTGATTTAATGCATATCTATCTCATATGCTCTTTGAGTGCGCTGAAGAAAGCCTTATCTATAAGACATGTGGAAACACCCCAGTGAGTCACATAGAGCGTACCGCCGGAGCACAATTGTAGCTTCTCCTCCGCTGGCCGGCGGTATTAATTTTTCATAAGCATCCTGCATTAAAGGCTGGATGTTTGCTTACCTTACACAACATGACAATGCTGGCCTGTGATTTTTACCGAGAAGTCATTTTAAGCACTAGATGAGCTGCCAATCATGACGTCAACTGAGAACATATGAGAGGGGGGTTTCTGTATAGTTACCAGTCCCTTTTATTCTCTTCTTTATATATTTTTTCTTCTCTTGGTGCACCTAATGACCAGCTTTTCCATACCTTATGAAGAAATATGCTCCTGCCAATCTCTGCTATAACTACTACTGCACCATCTAGAGGGGCATACAGTAATAAAGTGATGCAAAAAATATAACCTGTATATTTGCAACAATTGGATAGTATTCTGGATTTCATCTTTTCATCAATTGTAATAAACAGAAATTAGTCTTGTATCATTTATTATTATTATTAATATTTATTTATAGTGCACCATTGATTCCAAGGTGCTGTAAATGAGATGGGGTTACATACAGAATACATATACAAGATACAATAGATAGAATAGTACAGAGGTAAGAGGACCCTGCCCTTGCGGGCTTACATTCTATAGGATTTTGGGGAGGTGTGGTGTAGGTTGGGCGGCAGCTTTGGCATGGTGGTGAGTCATTAGCTGTGGTGGTGGTGATGTATCATGAAGTGTTGCTCAAGAAAAAATAAATCCTTAAGGAGTTGTTTCACTTTATACTGATAGTATCAGATTGGTGGGGGTTCGACACCCAGCACCCTTCTCTGATTAATTTTTCTCAGTGCCGTTATCAAACGGATATTAACCGTTAACCTATGGATAGATTACCAATATAAAAAAGCTGAACATCCCTAATTTTTTGTGACTCATATCACATGTTGTATTTATGTTCCATCATATGAACACATAAAAAGAGCTAAAGTCACCTAATGGGAACTAAAGTCATCCAATGGATGCAATTAACTTACAAGAAAAAAGTGCTGGAGACTGCAGCAAGCATGACAAAGTCTGTGGTGGTGACTTCAATCAACACTTCCAATGCAGATATGAACAGAGTATTATTCAGATAGTGCACGTATACAGCACCAAGACACCCGAGACTAGAGATGAGCAAACCATTGGAAGTTTGGTTCGGCGGGCACAGGGTTTGTGACCCTGACTTGATCCGAGCCCCAATGGAAGTCTGTAATTGGGCAGTTTGTGGCTCCACCAACATACTCTTTAAATATATATAAAAAAAACTGACCGGCACATCCAACAGGTGTGAACAGTTGCTAGCTGAAAACTCACCCCACATGCTGCAAGCCATAAGCAGAACACTTCCAAGGGATGGTGGGCAGGGTTTTTTTCTTTTTTTAAATTGTGTGTGCACACTACATCTAATCATGCTGATTTTACCCCAAGTGCGAGCCGTTAAACACTGCAAGCGGCTTGCACAGAGCTAAGCAACAATGCAACAATCATACCGAAGCACAGCGCTGCTCATTTGATCATTTGAGTGGTTTGCACTCAGAACTCGCTCGAACTTCAAACCCAAACAATGTTTTTTTGGTAGTCGATCTCTCAACCTAAACCTCGAACCTAAGGTTCGCTCATCTCTACCCAAGACATACCAACCATACTGTATGGATGCATATATATATATATATATATATATATATATATATATATATATATATATATTTTTATATATATATATATATATATATATATATATGAGACAAAAAAGACCAGTCGCACACTGTGAAAAAAACAAAATAAATTCTACCTTATAACATAAATGGAGGCATTTGGAATATTATAATGGCCATTGTAATACCAGCCCAGCGCCCCTTCACGGCAACCTCCTTTGCTGGGTCCTACTCTAAACTGCATCTTTTCTGGGTTTTATAAACCTACAAGATCAATTGGTGAACAAAAAGGAGGCTAATGAAGCAGCCAGGAGCTGGGGTGCAAATCCAGCAAACAGAGCACCACTCCCTGTTATATGCATTATACAATAGAATAAACAGAATGAAACAGGGGTTCCCTTGCTGGTTTCCCACGCTTGTACTAACCTGAGTTCAAACCGTACTGGCAGCACCTTTACAGATACGCACCTGTTCACATTGTAAAGGTGCTGCCAGTATGGTTTGAACTCAGGTTAGTACCAGCGTGGGAAACCAGCAAGGGAACCCCTGTTTCATTCTGTTTTTTTCTATTGTATAATGCATATAACAGGGAGTGGTGCTCTGTTTGCTGGATTTGCATTCTAGCTCCTGGCCGCTTCTTTAGCCTCCTTTTTGTTCACCGACCGGCTGATCTTGTAGCTTTTTAAAACCCAGAAAAGATGCAGTGTAGTGTTGGACCCAGCAAAGGAGGGTGCCATGAAGGGGCGCTGGGCTGGTATTACAATGGCCGTTATAATATTACAAATGCCTCCATTTATGTTTAAGGTAGAATTTATTTTGTTTTTTTCACAGTGTGCGACTGGTCTTTTTTGTCTCATATTTATACACCATCCAGATACGCACCTGTTCACATTGTAAAGGTGCTTCCAGTATGGTTTGAACTCAGGTTAGTACCAGCGTGGGAAACCAGCAAGGGAACCCCTGTTTCATTCTGTTTTTTTCTAATATATATATATATATATATATATATTACACATGACCTAGAACTGAAAACTCATAAGGGATCATTCAGATGAAAGATCAAAAGTTTAGTAGCACTAAGAAGAAAGGTACAAGACTTGCTCACCACATAGTGGGTCCAAGAATGAGAAAAAGTAGATCTCCCAGTGTATGATTACTGTTACTTTGAGAATACAACTAAACACTTGGCATCAAACCTCAAAACAGATGAAGAATAATAGATTCTAGCATCTCAGTCTTTTTGAATTAATTTTTATTCATGGTGTTTAGTAAAATATCTCTGAAAAAAATAATTTAAAAAACATAAAAGTAGCGTTTGATCAATACAGATCTGTACAACTATCTTTTTATACCAGGGCCAGTGACCATTGTATAGAGGCAAGCACTAACAGAGGGGAAAAAAAGGTTTCAACTGACACATAGAATTTTTACTAAAGTTACAGTCATGGCCAAACATGTTGGCACAGTTGAAATTATTACAGAAAATAAAGCATTTCTCCCAGAAAATTATTACAATCACTCATATTTGTTATACATGTTTATTTCCTTTTTGTGTATTGGAATAACACAAAAAAACTAAGATAAAATGCCAAATAAAACATAATTTCACACAAAACTCCAAAAAATGAGCAGGCACCCTCAGTCAACTATTTGATTGAAAAACCATACAAAAAGAGAGCCAAATCCGCACCACTACCAGCACTTCCTTGATACACCCCACTGTACTGCAGGGTTAAATAGGTATTGCCGCAAATAACACTCATTTTTTGGTTGTGCTCATCCCTCAATTTATCAGCAATCCAAACAGACAGTCCATAAGAAAAGAATGAGGGGGCAATCACCTAAATTAAAAAATCTTCTTTATTCAAACCTCATAGAAACAATGACAGTCATGTGGAGGGATGCAGTGAACGTCTGGACAATGGACTTTTTATGCTTCCCATTCAGAGTCAGGACCCGTAGAAGCGCCATCATCCAGATGTTCACTGCATCCTCCCACATAACTGTTCTTATTTTTATGAGGTTTGAATAAAAAAAGAGTTTTTAATATTGGTAAGTTCCCCCTCATTCTGTTCTTATGGACTCTTTGTTAATATTTTATTGCACACCCTTTGGAATAAGTAACTTTCCGCCATGATTATTTATGTGACTGGTTATTCTAAAGTTGTATTTTGCTAAATTAATGTAAAAAGTTCTGTCTTTTTTAATCTTTATTATGTTGCGATATGAGTTGTCTACATATATGTAGACAGAAAATGTCTTTACTCTAAGTGGGTGAAAACTGTGGAAAAAGGAAGCGCAATAGGGTCTTACCCCAATATATATAGGGTGAAGCAAAGGATAATCCTACTCACCAATTCGGGTTGTGACAGTCACAACACCTATAGCAGCATGTAACACCAAGTCCCGGCAGCGGTCCCCATGAGGCAGATAACAGAGAGTAGTAGAGAATGGGTTTCACAGCCACGCCAAAAGACTACTGGATTCTTCTCAGATTAATGTTTCTTTTATTTCATAACAGGTCAAGTCTACGCGTTTCAGGAGAACACAGCTCCCTTCTTCAGGACAAACCAGCAAAGAATCATCAAATCTGCTGTATAGAGAGCCTATACACCATTATATACCTCATGGAATGAGGTCAGAGCACACCCACCAAAAGAAAAAAAAAAAAAAAAATTATAATATTTTATTAGAGACATGTTTCCTATACATATCATATGCCTATTGATTTAGGATTAAGAGGTGGTCCCTTTCCCATATATTTTTATATTAAATTTTATTTATTTATATATATATATTTTTTGTAATTGTTGTAAATATGGGCCCTAAAGGTTTTATATAATAATTTGTGGATATTGTGCCAGGTCTCGTATATTAATTATTGTTGTTTTTAATTATATGCGTCATTTTATTCCCATTTTCAATATGTGTATGAATTGGGTAGCTTGGGTCGATTGTAGCTAGTAGGATATGTATTTTTCCTACTATGTATTTTATTTTATTTTCATTTTATTTTTATATATATTTTTTATTTTTATATACACGTCTTTTTTTCCATGGATTCATGGATTTGTCATGGATTAATTTATTTTGCCCGTTATTATACATTATATATATATGTAATTCTTCACATATTTATGCATATATATACATATATGCAGTTTTAGTATCACTCATATGTCATTGTGGAGGATAACTTTATTTCACTCTTTTCACTAGCATGGGGGTATTGAACCTGTTGTTTGAGATGCTCCCTTTCTCTAACAAGTGGAGGGATTTCTTTCCGCTCCTCTATCCTGATTCTCACGGTTCTATTTTTCTCTAGTTAATTCTAGGTGTTTTTTTCTTTAGTACATGTGCACTGCTTTTCCTTCCCACGCTCCTAAACTCCATTGACCCCGTCTTCACTTCTAAAGTTCTGATGGAGCACTAGCTCTGTATCTTCCCTTTGAGCATGCGTACTCCACATTTTCCCACGGTCCTGAACCCCATTCACCAGGTGAACTTATTTGACCTATTTGAATCTATGATCTTAAGACCCGTGAGCCATAGTTGGACTCATGTATGGTCTAAATTGTATTTATGCATGAAGTGTTGCAAATCCGGCCCGACCCTGTATTTCACTTTCATTAGTATATCTCCTTTCACTGCACGTATCCATACCAACCCTTGTCCCAAGATTGTAAGGTTGATTATTCCCTCAGTGGCACACACACGTTGACACTAATGTCACGATTGCGTTTATATAATAACATAGATAATTATTCACATCACAACGGTCATTCTAAGATTTTGGAGACTTTTTTCTTCTTATGTCTGGGCGGTCACTATGGGACCGCTAGTAATAGACTTGCTTATATAGATATTTTATCCATTTTTGTCTCCAATCCTTCTTGGAAGGATTTAACTCCCTAAACAAGTGTTTGTATGGGTCTGATCTATATAATCACAGGTGGCACGTTCAGCTGCACGTCTTCCACACATGGTTCCCGGTTTATATGGTACTGAAAACTTTAAGCTATTTCAGTGTTCTGGGCAATACACTATACACTTCCCTGAGTGTTCTTCATTATACATATATACACATTTTATACATAATTAAATAAATCAGTCAGAAACATTTTAATATAAACATAATTTTATTCGGTATTTTTAATTCATTGATTTTTAAGTTGTTGGAATTAATAGAGAGCCTTTACAATTGTATTGCATTATGACTTTTTTATTCCATACTACGTCACTGTGACTTGCAAGCATGTCTTTCCCGCCTCCTTTTTTTTTTTTTTTTTTTTTTTCTTTTGGTGGGTGTGCTCTGACCTCATTCCATGAGGTATATAATGGTGTATAGGCTCTCTATACAGCAGATTTGATGATTCTTTGCTGGTTTGTCCTGAAGAAGGGAGCTGTGTTCTCCTGAAACGCGTAGACTTGACCTGTTATGAAATAAAAGAAACATTAATCTGAGAAGAATCCAGTAGTCTTTTGGCGCGGCTGTGAAACCCATTCTCTACTACTCTCTGTTATCTTTACTCTAAGTGGGGAACAATCCACAACCATAGCACCCCTAAAAATGTTGTTTGCCACTTGTATATTGATGACCTATCCATTTGTTAGCTCGTCAATGACTGATTGTTGAGGGTCCGACACCCAGTAATAAAATTAATCAGCTGCTGTTAGCTCTGGCGGTGGCCAGATATTAGCAGTCGTGAAGCTTACCAGCTCCATTATCTATGTAGTGGTCTTTCTTGGGAATTTCAAATAGGAGCAGATGTTTAATATCCTTGTTGAGGAGGGTATATCATATATTTATGGCAAATATACACATCTAGAAGCACATAAAAAAGACATTTACAGCTCACTCTTGCATGAAACTATACAGAGAAGTTTGACTATGTCAAAGAAATTGGAGTATTTTTGCGTAAACCTAGCAATATCTTAAGAAATGGATGTAGATGGATAACCCTCATGGTTAAAAAGTGAGATGGGTGGTAGAATGGACTTGGAAAGTCAAAACAAGTGAAGACTAAAGAAGAGATTTTTTAAAAAGGACATAAGACCATCTCCTCTTGTCAATTATGGACTGTGGAATAAGCTATGTTCTTAGGAAATGTTTTTTTGCATCTCCATAACACTTTTCCATCTGATGAATGTGAATATCTCATCAAATGTGTTAAGAAAAAAAGTGATTTTAACACATACTTTTTTTAATATTTCATCTATATCTAAGTGTAGGTGTTTATTAAACTTAGAGCATCATTTTTATGTTTAACCCTGTCGTGACTGAGCCTACTTGTGCCCTTATGTCCAAGTCCTATTTTTCAAACATGAGGTATCTCCTTATGTAGTAATAACTCTGGAATTTTCCAACATATTCAAGAAATTCTGAAAAAGATTTTTGGTGACACATTGTACTTTAGGTCATTGGTAAATTTAGGTCAATATGCTTTGTGGTGTTTATGAAAATAACTAAATTTTGGCAAAAATTTTGAAAAACAAAAATCATATTTTGAGTGCTTATACCCTTAAACTAGATAGTCATACAACACAATTTAGTTAGTAACTAACATCTCCCATATATCTACTTTATATCAGATGTTAGAAGGGTTAAAATGTAGCACTATTTTTTCATTTTTTAAACATATAAATCCAATTTTTTTACAGACAAATTCAGTTTTGCAGTAATTTTGAAGGAGTTAAGCATTGGAAAATCCCTAAAAGTGAATATTTTTTAACTATTCATGTAATTGATGTAAAGTGGAATTAAAAAATCTATTACATTTTTTTCACTAAAATATTACTTTAGCCTCAATTTTTTCTCTCAATATAATAGGGGAAAATGGAACTCACTATTTGTTATGTCATTTCTCCCGTATGTGGCAATATCCACATATTTTATTAAAAACTACTTTCTGGTAATACGGCAGAGCTTGGAAAGGAAGAAGCACTATTTAATTTTTGGAGCACAAATTTGTCTGCAATAGATTGCTGTGCCATGTGTCATTTGTAAAGTCCCAGAGGTGCAAAAACATCAGAAACCAACCGTGCCCGCATTTTGGAAAATAGATCCATCAACATACTTATCTAGAGGTGTTTTGAAAATGTTAAACTCACATGTGTTTCACACAATTTTATAAGTTTAGAACAAGAGATCAAAAAATAATGTTTTTTTTCCTGTAAATTTACCCAAATTTGTCATTACCATGAGGTGTAAAAGAAATAAAGGGATCCCATAATTTATTACATACATGTGGTAAAATGCAGTGACACCTCATATGTGATTGAAAACTATTACTTGGGCACAAGGCAGGGCTTGGAAAGGAAAGAGAACCACTTGAATTGTGTAACACAAATTTGTCTCAAATGATGTGTATGCCATGTTGCCTTTGCAGAGATCCTAAGGTGTCAGAAAAATGAAATCCCCCATTTTGAAAACTAAATAAAGGAACCCATTTAGGGGAGTGTTGATCATTTTTAAACCACAGGTACTTCAGAAAATTTTAGAAAATTGGACTAAGAAAATAAAAATTTACATTTTCTTTTGCTAAAATGTTATTTTTTTACCTTAAATTTTTAATTCTTACAAGGGGGTAATAAGAGAAAATAAAACCAAAGATGTGTTATGGAATTTCTCTAAATAAAGTGACACCCGATAGTGGATAGTTACATTTCAGGATCTCCTGAGATACCAAAAAGCAGAAACCCCACAAATTACCTTATTTTGGAAACTAAACCTTTCATAGAATCTATCTAGTGTTGTGGAGAGCATTTTTTACGCACAGGTGCTTACATTTTTTTTTATAAGTTTGGGCAAATGAAAACTGTTAATATTTTCCACTACAATATTATTCTAGTCTATTTTTTATTTTTACAAGGGGCAATCGGAGAAGCTGGGCCATGGAACTTGTTATGCAATTTCTAGCAAGCTTGATAATATACCATGTATGGTTGTATACTTCTGTCTGAGCACAGCTGTGATGAAAACTACAGCCATTTAGCTTTTGGTGCTCAGATTTCTCCTGCTCCTAGTACCCTGGCACTACAGACAAAAGACAATTTAGAGACCTTACCTAGAATGTCCACATTTCCAAAAATTAAGGTCAGACAACAGGAAAAGGGGCAACAATTTATTATTATTATTATTTATTTATAGAGCACCATTGATTCCATGGTGCTGTACATGAGAAGGGGGTTACATACAAAATACATATACAAGTTACAGTAGACAGACTAGTACAGAGGGAAGAGGGCCCTGCCCTTGCGGGCTTACATTCTATAGGATTATGGGGAGGAGACAGTAGGTGGGGTGTAGGTGGGGCGGCAGCTCCGCACGGTGGTGGGGCGGCAGCTCCGCACGGTGGTGGGGCGGCAGCTCCGCACGGTGGTGGGGCGGCAGCTCCGCACGGTGGTGGGGCGGCAGCTCCGCACGGTGGTGGGGCGGCAGCTCCGCATGGTGGTGGGGCAGTGAGGTCATTCAAGGTTATAGGCATTTCTGAACAGATGAGTCTTTAGGTTCCGTTTGAAGTTTGCAAGTGTAGTAGATAGTCTGACGTGTTGAGGCAGTGAGTTCCAGAAGACTGGGGATGTTCGGGAGAAGTCTTGGACGCGGTTGCATGAGGAGCGAATGAGAGAGGAGGATAGAAGGAGATCTTGGGAGGACCGGAGATTACGTTTTGGAGTGTAGCGAGAGATTAGTTCAGAGATATATGGAGGAGACAATTTGTGGATGGCTTTGTAAGTCAGTATTAGTAGTTTGAATTGGATACGATGGGAGATTGGGAGCCAGTGAAGGGACATGCAGAGAGGAGAAGCGGGGTGGTAGTGAGGCGAGAGGTGGATCAGTCGGGCAGCAGCATTAAGGATGGACTGGAGAGGGGCGAGCGTGTTAGCAGGGAGACCACATAGGAGGATGTTGCAGTAGTCGAGGCGGGAGATTATGAGAGCATGCACTAGCATTTTTGTAGATTGAGAATTGATGAAGGGACGGATTCTGGAAATATTTTTGAGTTGAAGACGACAGGAGGTGGTGAGGGATTGAATGTGTGGTATGAAGGACAAGGCAGAGTCAAAGGTCACTCCGAGGCACCGAACTTTGGGTGCTGGGGAGAGCGTGATGTTATTTATTGTAATAGATAGATCAGGTAGAGAGTGTAGGTGAGATGGAGGAAAGATGATCAGTTCAGTTTTGGCCACATTGAGCTTTAGGAAGCGAGAGGAGAAGAAGGAAGATATAGCCGATAGGCACTCTGGGATTCTGGACAGCAGAGATATGACATCTGGGCCAGAGAGGTAGATCTGAGTGTCATCGGCATATAGGTGGTACTGGAAGCCATAGGACTTTATGAGTTGTCCCAGGCCAAATGTATAGATAGAAAAAAGTAATGGTCCCAGGACAGAGCCTTGAGGGACACCAACAGAGAGAGGACGGGATGAAGAGGTTGTGTGGGAGTGGGAGACACTAAAAGTGCGGTTGGAGAGGTATGAAGAGATCCAAGAGAGGGCGAGGTCTCTGACACCAAGGGAAGAGAGGATCTGTAGTAGCAGGGAGTGGTCAACAGTGTCAAAGGCTGAGGATAGGTCTAGAAGTAGGAGTATAGAGAAGTGGTTGTTAGCTTTGGCAGTAAGTAAGTCATTTGTGATTTTTGTCAGGGCAGTTTCAGTGGAATGATGTGGACGGAAGCCGGACTGTAGGTTGTCAAAGAGAGAGTTAGAGGAGAGGTGGGAGGAAAGTTCAGCATGGACATGCTGTTCCAGGAGTTTTGAGGCGAATGGGAGTAGCGATATGGGGCGATAGCTGGCAGCAGAGGTTGGGTCGAGGGAAGGTTTCTTTAGGATGGGTGTGACTGTTGCATGTTTAAAGGCAGAAGGGAAGGTACCAGTTGTTAAAGATAGGTTGAAGAGATGGGTTAAGGCTGGAATTAGGATAGTGGTGAGGTTGGGGAGGAGGTGGGATGGGATGGGATCACGTGCGCAGGTGGTGAGGTGCGCTTTTGAGAGAAGATGTGCAAGCTCTCCTTCGGTGATAGTGGAGAGGAAGTTTATGGGGGAGGAGCAGTGGTCTGTTATATGAAGGGGTTGTGGTGGTTGAGCAGAAAAGACTTGTCTGGTTTGGTCGATCTTTTCTTTGAAATATGTGGCAAATTCTTCTGCGGAAATGAGGGAGGTTGGAGGGGGCAGTGGTGGGCGAAGGAGGGAGTTGAAAGTATTGAATAACTGTTTGGGGTTGTGTGTTAAAGAGGATATGAGGTTTCTGAAGTATTCCTGTTTAGCCGAGGTAAGGGCCAACAATTGGCACAGACTACAAATAGTCCTAAGCCGCAACATGGATGAGTGGCACCAGCCCTGAAACAAGGCCTAAACCAGCATTTTTACCTTCACCAGAGACAGCAAGATGACAGACAGGCAAAGGGCTGGTGCTCTCAGACCACTGGCACTACAGGCAAAGGACAATTTGGAGACATTACCTAGAGTCACCACATTTCCAAAAATTAAGGTCAGACAACAGGAAAAGTGTCAACAATTGGCACAGACTGTATAGTCCTAAGCAGCAACATGGATGAGTGGCAACAGTCCTGAAACAAGGCCTGAACCAGCATTTCTACCTTCACCAGAGACAGCAAGCTGACAGACAGGCATGGACCTCTTGCTCCCAGAACCCTGGCACTACAGACAAATGACAATTTGGAGACCCTACTTGGAGTCTCCACATTTCCAAAAATTAAGGTGAGACAACAGGAAAAGTGGCAACAATTGACACAGAATACAAATATATTTGAAAGCTGCAACATGGATGAGTGGGACCGGCCCTGTAACAAGGTCTGAACCAGCATTTCTACCTTCACCAGAGTTAGCAAAATAACAGACAGGCATAGGCCTCTTTCTTGAATGGACAGTGGGTACCTGTAGCAGATCTCATGAGGAGCTAGAACAGTGAGAATCCTCCACAATTGACCCTAATTTGGAAACTATACTGCTAAAGAAATTTCCCCAGGGAGTTAGTGAGTTTTATTTTCTGTGTCTCTGAATATATAAAAACAAAAATTTAGCTAAAATGTTATATTTTCTGCAAATTTTTCACCTTCACAAATGATAATAGGTGAAAATGGAAAACACAATTTATTGCGTTATTTCTGCTGAACAAGGTGATAGCCCATATGTTGTCAGAAACTGCTGCATGGTCACACAGCAGGACTTAGCAGGAAGGAGTACCAATTGGATTTTAGACTACAGATTTTGCTTGAATACTTAGCAGGCACCATTTGTTTAGTCCCTGATGTGGCAGGGTAGCATAAAATCTCCAAAAGTGACTCCATTTAGGAAATAACACCCATCAATTAAGTCATTTACGGTGCAGTAATTATTTTAGCCCCACAGGTATTTTCACTCTGAAACCATCAGCACCATGCAATTTTCTAGAAAATTGCAACTTACTACAGCTAAGGCCAGAGTCAGATTTGCGAGTGACTCACGTGTATCTCGCGCCTGTCTCACATCGTATCACCCGGCATGGCCACACACTCTCCTGACAGGAGCGGGTCGGTTGCATGTATCTTTATGCAGCTGAGGTGCTCCTGTCCTGAGAATGTCAAGCTGTGCCGGGTAATGCGATGCGAGACTCACACGAGATACACTCGAGGCACTAACAAATGTGACTCTGACCTTAAAGTTCAATACTTTATATACAGGTTGTACTTTTGGAGACCTAAATAATAAAGTTCTCAAAACTAGAACATCGTCAAACATGTGGACACTAACTACGGTCTAAGAACACTAAGATGCTCAGAAAGGAAGGGGGCCATTTGGATTTGGGAGCGCAGATTTCAGCCAATTTTATTTGGGGGAGAGAGGGATGTTGCTTTTCCAGAGCTTTTGTGCTACCAGTAAAGTGCAACCCCCCTATTTTGCCATTGATATATGATAGACTTAAGAGGGCACTTGTTGAAGTTGGAAGAATTAAAGTTTTTTGGCAGATTTTTGGGGTGTCTAAAAAGGTTTCATTTATGTTATGCCTCAGTCAGATGTTAGTGTTTTTCCTGCTTGCAACAAAATGGACATGTGAATAGCAGCATAGATTATAATGGGTACATGTAACACAGATGTCTGAATAAGGCCTAAAGGACAGTTTCTCATTCATCCTGTCCTCTTCAATGAGCACTTAACATCAAACTCAAAGCTTCCATCGAAATCTCCAAAAAATTAGATTCAGACAAAATCCAACGATGGAACAGTTCACTATAATGAAGCTGTCTTTTTAGGAAAGCACACAACTATGGTTAACCACACTCTTGTGCTTTAAGGTCATGTACAAAGGTCATTCATGAAGCCTGTATTTTGAGCATTAAAACAGTTTTCTATCATTTATTTTCATACTTTTTTTCAGAAATGTTATTTTATACTTGTATGTAGTCACTATGGAACTAATTTTCACTTAGATTGCTAATCTGATGCACTGGAATACTCAGGTCTCATGCACTGGAATATAAATCGGTTTAACACTGTTAGAGGCCATGACTTGATACTGGCAGGGTGCCAATAGTGTTACAGAAGGAGCCTGCAACCCTTCTTTACCATCTAAATGCCACTGTAATGATTTACAGCAGTATCTGGAGGACTAAATGGCCCTGATTGGTACTACAGCAAATGCAGCAAGGTATCAAATATAAAACTCAGCTGACACCTGCTGCATTTTTACCCATCAGGGGCACTATTAAAAGGGAACCTGTCACATGCAATATACACCCAGAATCACAAGCAGTTCTGGATGCATATTGATAATCCCTGACTAACTGTCCCAGGTTATAGTAGCATACATAAACAGATCTTTAGAAAAAGTGTTTATAAAGATCCTTTATGATATGCTAATGAGGCCAGTGACTAGTCACAAGGGCATTAGTTCCTTTGGCTAGTCGGCCTTCTTAGCATGTAAGAAAACCTCTGTGGGCGCGCTAACATGCTAATGAATGCAGAGGCATGGTCGCTCTCACCTCTGCTGCCACCACTGGATTTCGGCTCAGTGTGCAGGATCAGAGGTCCTGGACTTCTGGTCATATGCACTATGAAGCCGGGTGTACACATCCCGACTTCAAACTGATATAGTGCGCATGAACAGAAGTCCAGAAACATTCTGATCATGCGCCCTGAGTCAAAAACCAGTGATGGCAACAGAGGTGAGAGCTACCATGCCTCTAATGCTGTGCATTCATTAGCATGTTAACACGCCCACATTAGCATGTTAGCACGCCCACAGGGGAATGCTTACATGCTAAGGGGGCCAACTAGCCATGGAAACTAATGCCCTTGTGACTAGTGTCTGGCCTCATTAGCATATGATAAAAGATCTTTAGAAATACTTTTTCTAAAGATCCCTTTATCTATACTACTACAGTACAGGCTGGGACTGTTAGGTAGGGATTAGCAATATGCACCCAGAACCGCTCTTGATTCTGGGTGCATACAGGACCTGACAGGTTTCCTTTAATATTCCTTAACACCATACAAACGCAGTGCTTAGGAATTAGCCCTCTTAAATTAATGTCATAAAAACATAGTGGCAGTTGTTAAGTGGTTAATGCAAGAGCAACATTAAAGCAGAAAGATAGCTCGGTGGGTAGCATTGCTGCATTACAGTGCTAGGGTTTGTGGGTCAAATTCAATCAAGAACAAAAAGAGAATTTATATGTTCTGTTTCCTTGACTCTCTACCATGGTCTCTGGTTTCTGTTGACACACTGATACAGAATTTATACTCAACGTCTCAATGGGGACAGTGAGTAATGACAAGATATATAAAGTGCTGTAGTATGTATGGTATAAGCAGGCAGCATAATTACCATTATAAACTGCAGAAGTGGCCAGCTTTAGCATTATCAGTCAACAGATTAATGCTTTTGATAGTGTTCTTGCACATGGCATCTCAGTCTGATTTGGGATCTTGACAGTTTAGAACCATTAACTGCTGCAGAAAATTATATTTACTGCCAAATTCTTGGGCATGTTTTCCATTATATTTGGATATATATCTTATTTGGAGATAAACATTTACAATTTAAACCCTTAAGGACAGTGTGATGTTTTGTTATTTCTCTTCCTTTTTGCAAAATCTATGGATTTTTTTTCTTTCCACCGACATTGCTGAATGTCACCATTGCTTGTTTTTTTGTTAGGCGCCATTCATTTTACCATATAATGTACTGAAAAATGAAAAAAATCTACGTGGAGTTAAAGAGTGAAATAATACTAGTAGTCATTATTTTTTAGGCTTCTTTTCTAAGCCATTCATTATTTGATAAAAAAATACCAAGGCAATATGATTATTTAGATGAATACAAATATGGTGATTTCAAACGTGTGTTCTATATTATTACAATTGCTAAAGTTTTTAATTTTTTGAGTCACAAAAAAAAGAATTTTGGTTTCCATTTTCTGTCACCTGTAATGTTTTTTTTTTTTTTTTTTAGGGTATTATTTAGCAGTAAAGTTTCCAAATTAGGGTTTTTTTTATCACGTTTTATTGAATTTTTATGGGTAGTACATGCATTGAAAAACCACAATTCTGGAATTTAATTTTTTATTTCCTTTACGTCTTTTATTGTACGGTTGATTACTTCATATTTTGATAAATTAGACATTTCCAGTTTTGGCAATATCAAATATGTTTCCTATTTTTTTATTCCTTTAGATTTAAACCAGTAAATGAGGGTTATCACAATTTTTATATTTTTTACAGTTTTATTTTTTTTTTTTTTTTTTTTTTTGTTAACCTAGGGGACGTGCCCTCTGATCTTTTTATTGCTTGTTCTGTATACTGCACTACCACAGTATTGCAGTATATAGCATAAATTATGGTCCTCTTTGTAGCCCAACCTGTTGATAGTGTTCACAGAAGTAACAAGATGGCAGCTACGAAGGCCTTCTGGCAGCCTTGGTAACCTATTGGCCTTCACTGTTGTTCTTTTTATATGATGTTGTCTGTGATTGATAGTGACATCTAAATTGTGCCTGTCATCACTGTTTTATGCTGATTCCGGCTGTATAGGACAGCTGGCATCTGCTATTTGTGGAACAGGTTTCGCTACTCATGTGTGGACCCGTGCAGTATGTCAATATACACCAAATGGTTAAGGTTTTGTATAGAATAGTTGGTGTTTTCTGTTATTTTTAGGGCAGAAATACTGTATTTTTCATTTTACAAGATACACTGGATTATAAGATGCACCCCAAATTTAGAGGAGAAAAATAGGAAAAAAAATGTAATTTTAAAATGAGGGTTCGTCTTATAATCCTAGTTTGTATTGTAATATCTCACCAGGGTGGTGTGGCTCAGGAGGACCACAGGAGGCAGGGTCAGCGATGGGCTGGGAGGAAGGGGTGTCATAGCTCAGGAGGGTCAGTAATATTGTGGGCTTGGGGGTATTGTGGCAGCGGCATTGAGCTGCGGGGCTGCGGTGGCATTAATCTTTGGTGCACTGCGTGCTCGGAGGAGGGTGTGTCACAGCTCAGTGATATTGAGGGCTCGAGGGTATCACTGTGATGGTATTGATCTGCGGGGTGCTGCAGACTCCATTGAACAGTAGGCGGTTGAAGCGATGGACTTCAAGAAAATGGCTGCGGAGGTGGCGTATGCACAGATTGGTCTCCGTGGCCATTTTCTTGAAGTCCATTACGTCAAGTGCCAACATTTTAATTCAGCAAACAGCCTGCAATGCGTCGCAGTAATCGCCAACCCTCTTGAGCTGCACCACTGCAGTGACACTCCCTCCTTCGAGCCCTCAGTATCGCCAACTCTGCCTCCTGTGACTCCGCTCCGTTAGCGCTGCCTCGATAAGGGACATCAGGGTTATAAAACACCCCCCCATTTTCCACCCAGTTGTGGGGGGGAAAAGTGCATCTTATAATTTGGAAAATATGGTAATTATGCATTTTACAGTAATTACTATAAAATAAATGAGATTTCTAAAATCTGATTCATCTTGTTTTTATCTTCCTTGCCTTTTATGTTATTTTTAAAAACATGCAGCATGTCAATCCTTTCAGCATTTTTACTGTTATTTTCCATTGATATGGAAGAGATAAGATCAAAAACACATTTTAATGTGGAATTGCAACCATTTCTTCCTTTTGATTGTCTGCATTTTTTTCCTGTGGAATTATATAAGGTAAAAATGCTACATATAAGAACACGCTTATAAATAAAGGAAAAGTAGTTAAATAATGGCAGGTATTATCCAGCTTATTTACTTGATAAGTCTATTATTTAAATGGAATCTGTCACTTACTCACTTGTGTGACAATATGGTCTGATGGGCATTGCTGATCTTGATCCGGCAGCTCCTCTCTTCTTGCAATCACCATCCTCTTTCTCTGCTTTGTGTGGATGACGCATCTACATCATTCACACAATGTCCTCCATTGTCCTACTGTGCATGCACACTTCTCTCTGACCTGGTGAGGGCAGAGCAAATTACTTTAATGCACAGGCACGAGGAAACGTCAAATCACACCCGTGCTTGCGCACTACAATACTTAGCTCTGCCCTCAACAGGGCAGAGAGAAGTGCACCTGCGCAGGAGCACAATCGAGGAAGCTGTGTAGATGACATACGATGTATCATATACACGAAGCAAAAAAGAGGACTATGATTGCAAGAAGAGAGGAAGCACCGGACCAAGACCAGTAATGCCCATCGAGTTGGACTGCCCTGCAGGTGAGTAGGTGACAGGTTCCCTTGCAGAATAATATAATAGCCTTGTATACCTTTTTTACCTGATGTGCTATTCATTGCTTGTCTAACTTGACTTCTCCCCTACTAAAATTGCTTTGATGCAGTTTACATTTCCCATAAATTCTTTGTCTTGCACTTGCTCTGCGTCTTTTGTGCACCACTTATAAATTAGTGACATAGAACTGCTTTTCCAATCGTAGAGTCCCAGTGAATTTATGTGAAGGAGATTACCCTGTCTCCTCTGGCTCCTGCTTGTGATAGATTTCTCTGTTAGTTCTTTTAAACAGGATACGGAGAAAAGCAATGTGAAGCGTCATCTTATGGGATCCACAAAAGACTGCTTACAGAGCACACAGATAAGATAGTGAGGGTGAGTAGTGGGATGGGGTTAAAGCCCAGTCACACACAATGACTTACCAGCGATCCCGATAACGATACATCCTGATAAAGATTGCTGGTAAGTCGCTGGGAGGTTGCTGGTGAGATGTCACACAGTCAGGCCTAACCAACAACACAGTAACGATACAGGTCGCAGTAGCGACCTGTATAATGATCTCGGCAGTCATTGGGACCTTGTCACACAGCGTCAAACACAGCGATGAGTCCTGCCCAGCAGGACATCGCCTTTGAAGGAAATGGTCAGGACCATGCTGCAACGACTAGCGATCTCACAGCTGAGGTCTGATCGCTGGTAGGTGTCACACATAACGCGATCACTGGTAAGATCGTTGTTGCGTCACAGAAACTGTGACTCAGCAATGATCTCGTTAGCAATCTTGTTGTGTGTGATGGGGCCTTTAGAATGCTGCAGCTAATCATTTTAGGGTGTCACCAGTGATATCAATGCACTACTTGTCTATTAGGCCTGAAATTATATATTCAGTAACAATCTATTTATAAGAATACATACTGAGACACAGGAACATAGCTTAGTGGGGATCTGATAGATGTTTACCTCGTCCTGTACGTCAAAGGAAGTTGGAGCCTGACCTATCTATACTGGAGGACATGTTCCAGACTGGTAATCAGAATGACGGTCACGTAGCACAGCTGACCCTAAAGAAATGTCCTAAATGTATGTATTCAAATGAGCATATTGTAAAATATTTATCCATTTATTTGTGATCAAAGGTAAATAAGACAACTATGTTAGGCTTTCTGATATTATTAAAATTACACCTTTCCCCCTGTGTATCATATTCTTTTGTCATTTTTTAGATGCTCATAGACTTCATTGTACAAGACAGTTGTAACAAATGACATTTTTACTTGTCTATTGGCAGGTTTTCACACATGAGAAATTGCTGTAGATATAAAACAAGATCAATTTCTTGCCCAAATTCAGTTAGAATGGATTTTAAAGGGTTTCCCTGAGATTGCTGCATGTTCTTGGGGTCATGTTCAATGAAAAAGAAATCTTTCATATGCATAGAATTGAGAAGAAGGGGATTGTAGAAGATGTTAAATAAAATGTAGAAACACTTGATCCACGTAACTTGAATAGCCAAGAGGTATACTGCAAAGCAAGATCACGTAATACTACCAACTTTAACTTCCCTCATCTTAGAAAAAATTATTCTGTTCTTCCATTTTCATAAATTTAGAGGACCATTAGTTTAAAAAATTTGAGAATCTTTTCATTACTATTATTCCAGGATTTCTAGGTTGTAGGATTATCCACATTAATGAATAAAAAGTATATTGTAATGGTAAACTGCTTCTCCGATACTTGTATCATGTGGCTGTCGCTAAGACAATAGATTACCACGCTGCTACTAGTTTGTCCATTTTGACCTCATTATTAACATTTTGAAAGGAAATCTGTTAGCAGGTTTTTGCTATGTAAGCGAATACAACATGTTGCAAGGGTTAAAACTTAGAATTTACGAATGCCTGTCAAGTCAAGGTCCTATCTGTTGTTTATTTATTATGTTTGTTTAACCAGCAGGACACAGCAGTATTCTCATTGCTTGGACTATAATGTTTTGTGCTTAGCAGTTCGGCAGTCCCCCTCCAATGATTGACACCTCACCATCAATATACAATCTCAATTGAGAAATTAGTCTGGGCTAAATCTAAACATTATGGTTGTGTCAGAAAAGCTGCAGCCAGTATTCTAAGTAATACATCATTGGATTCAGGATCTCTTTGCCTACAATATGCTGCTCTCCGACGATTTAGCAAAAACCTGTTGGCAGATGCCCTTTAAATGGATGAAATAATGCATAGGTTTTATACAGTGAATATAAAGGCAGATTGGGCCATGTAGAATTAGAGAAAAGGTGTCTGAGACTGGCCTCTTTCCAACTGGTGGTAGAAACACGTACGAGTATACCATGCTTGACAATTTGTAAATTCAAGCAGACACCTGCCTAAATCAGTACAGGGGTATTGAAGCAAATTTAACATTTTACACATTTTATTACATAAACTAAGTCTGTCAAATATTTGTCATCCCTTTGTAAATAGGAGTATGTTGTGAGTCATAATTCTATCAAAATATTCCCTTTCGTAAGTGCAAATGGGAATAATTTAACGTAAACACTTTATCCATACGTATTTACAATGGTGCTGTCAGTCATCAATTAATCTTAATATACAAGTAGCTTTTCATTAAGTTTAAATAAGGCTTCTGACAGATTCATGGGCATATAATTGGATTTGACACACTCTATACATCAAGTTTGACAAACACAAAGGCATGTAAATTTCATAACAACATATGGTGTTAAAATCCAAACAGATTTAGTAGTACCTAAGTATGAGATGGGAAGTTTCATGGGTGGTTGTTAAAAGGATTTTACACTGAAAATAACTGAGCCTCAAAATATCAGATTTCCAATGACTACAAAGCCGCGGTTTATGCTATTGGTGCTACAAGCTGCAAACTTGCTTTTTAGTTTATATTCACTCATGATAAGAGAGAAACAGGACTCTACTTAGGGACTGAATTATCAGTGAGTAATCTGTAATTCACAGGAAGAGCCCAGGAAAAATCCATAATGGTCCAGACCATACAAACAGGTTCAAAACATTAGGCACACTCCCGAGACCGAAAATCTAATTTATGGATCTCCTGTAATTCCTTGAGTTATTCATGAACACCTTGCCTGTGCCACAGATTTTTCAGGATTTACAGGGAAACCAATATTCAAGTCTTATACCTCCACCCCTCTATACAAGTGAATATACATGAGTGACTAGGGGGGTCCGTATATGTGAGTGTGCACTGTGTGCAGGATTATTTCTCAATGTTATTTGCTGATGTTAAGGCCCCTGGGGTTCTAGTTTCAGTATTTTATTGGGAAGTACTAGATTAATACTGTCAAAATATCTGTCCAAATTTAAGGAGAAATGGGAGGGTGTTATAGGCCCCATTGAAGACAGTCAGAGGATGAACATTCTGGAGAGGGATGTCCACAGGTTGCGACACATATGTTAGGTATACTATTATAATAACGGAGAAGAAGTGAAGAGTGGACCCAGCACCACAATCCAGTATATTAAAATATCAAAAATGTATAAGGCATTAAAAAATCCACCGAATCCAAAACTTGAGAGAACATGCATAAAGGCATCTTACGCGTTTCGGACAATAAGTAAAAGCAAGTCCTTAATCATAGTTGACTGTACATACATCAGACAAACTAGACAACTAGATGACCGATATCCTTATTGTCTGAATTATCGTTTAGACCTGCGATATGTATTATGATTATGTATTGTGTATTGACATACATGCGCGGGTATATATGTTTGCATGAGTGTCCATATGTAGTTATATCATTATAAAAATTGTTTATTCTCATTTTTATAAATCTATCTATATATATATATATATATATATATATATTCATTATATTAAATTTAACAGATTCAAAATTTGGATATCCATACGCATGGGAAACATATGTATACATGCGCATATATGGAAATGTATGCTTTTTGCTAGCCGTCAGTATTTGATGAATAACATTTTCAGCTGATCTGTCTCACCCTGCCCCCAACGAGGAGCATGGGCATTCCTTGTCCTCTGGCGCTCACTTGGGAGTTTGCCTTTGAGTATTTAAAATGTGTCTGATGTATATATAGTCACCTATTATTAAGGACTTGTTTTTACTTATTGTCCGAAACGCGCATGGTGCGCTTATGCATCTTCTCTCAAATTTTAGATCCAGTGGATTTTTTAATACCTAATAAATTTTTCATATTTTAATATACTGGATTGTGGTGCTGGGTGCACTCTTCACTTCTCAGCTATATACCAGCCTGGCCTGCCTGGAGGATCACGAGCACCTGCAAGTCCTGGAGCGCAGTTACCTATGCTAAGATGAAGTCTCATTACCTTTTTTCTTACTATTATAATAACCATCTACGTCTATAGCTATTATATGTTGCATTTTTTTCAAATATGGCTGTGTAGCATTGGCATTTACCTATGTGGTATGTTAATTAAAATAGGTTGCAATACATACTAGGTGTGCTATTATAGTAATTATTGCATACACATGCATTTTAATTCTATGTTGCATGTTTGACAAATGCAGCTGTATAACATTGGTATTCACCTATGTGGTATGGTAATTAAAACAGGTGTTTAGCATTTCCACGTGTATATACAGTCCTGGCCAAAAGTTTTGAGAATGCTACAAATATTAATTTTACAAAGTCTACTGCTTAAGTTTTTCTAATGGCAATTTGCATATACTCCATAATGTCATAAAGAGTGATCAGCTTAACAGCAATTACTTGCAAAGTCAATATTGGCTAAGAAAATGAACTTTAACCCCCAAAACACATTTCAACAGCATTGCATTCCTGCCTTAAAAGGAGCAGCTAACATTGTTTTAGTGATTGTTCCATTAACACAGGTGTGGGTGTTGATGAGGACAGGGCTGGCGATCAATCAGTCATGATTAAGTTAGAATGACTCCACTGGACACTTTAAAAGGAGGCTGGTGCTTGGTATCATTGTTTCTCCTCAGTTAACCATGGTTATCGCTAAAGAAACACGTGCAGCCATCATTGCTCTGCACAAAAATGGCCTAACAGGGAAGAGTAATGCAGCTACAAAGATTGCACCTTAGTCAACAATCTATCGCATCATCAAGAACTTCAAGGAGAGAGCTTCTATTGTTGCCAAAAAGGCTCCAGGGTGCCCAAGAAGGAACAGCAAACGCCAGGACCGTATCTTAAAACTATGTCAGCTGCGGGATCGGACTACCAGCAGTGCCGAGCTAGCTTAGCAATGGCAGCAGGCTGGTGTGAGTGCTTCTGCACACACTGTGAGGCGGAGACTGCTTGAGCAAGGCCTGGTTTCAAGGAGGGCAGCAAAGAAGCCACTTCTCTCCAGAAAAAACATCAGGGACCGACTGATATTCTGCAATAGGTACAGGAAGTGGACTGCTGATGACTGGGGTAAAGTCATTTTCTCAGATGAATCCCCTTTTCGATTGTTTGGGACATCTGGAAAACAGCTTATTAGGAGAAGAAGAGGTGAGCGCTACCACCAGTCTTGTCTCATGCCAACTGTTAAGCATCCTGAAACGATTCATGTGTGGGGTTGCTTCTCAGCCAAGGGAATCGGCTCACTCACAGTCTTTCTTAAAAACACAGCCATGAATAAAGAATGGTACCAGAATGTCCTCCAAGAGCAACTTCTCCCAACTGTCCAAGAGCAGTTTGGCGCCCAACAATGCCTTTTCCAGCATGATGGAGCACCTTGCCATAAAGCAAAGATGATCACTAAATGGCTCATGGAACAAAACATAGAGATTTTGGGTACATGACCTGGAAACTCCCCAGATCTTAATCCCATTGAGAACTTGTGGGCAATCATCAAGAAACGGGTGGACAAACAAAAACCAACAAATTCTGGCAAAATGCAAGCATTGCTTATGCAAGAATGGACAGCTATCAGTCAGGATTTGATCCAGAAGTTGATTGAGAGCATGCCAGGGAGAATTGCAGAGGTCCTGAAGAAGAAGGGTCAACACTGCAAATATTGACTTGCTGCATTAACTCATTCTGTCAATATAACCTTTTGGTACTCATAATATGATTGCAATTAGATTTCTGTATGTGATGTAAACATTAGACAAACACAATTAAAAACCAGAGGGCAACAGATCATGTGAAAATATAATTTTGGTGTAATTTTCAAAACTTTTGGCCATGACTGTATACAGGGACTTTGTGTATGGAACTATCCATGTTATTTACCTGGGGCATTCAGGATGGTAGTTGTGTGTTTTTTCTATTTGAAATGATTTTAAATGTAAGTGTTTTTTGCCAACACTTCATATGCAAATAAAATTTCTACATGTATTTGCACTATACAGGTCCATGACGGGTATTATTTGTTTACCTAAGTAAAGCTTGGTGCCTTATATGTACTAGTTTCTTTAGTCAGTGCTTGTTCTTTTGGGTACATGGCACATAGCTTTTATAGTAGGTGGTGCCTAGCCCTTTTTGTCTGACATTCTAGAGAGGGTGCCAGACTTGTCAATGAGCGAATCACACTGATTATCTCAAATATATTTATTACACCAAAAATATAGAGCTCCTAAATTTTTGTGTGATATCGGTCTGAGAGGTAGTCCTCTGTGTACCAGATGTAGGACTTAGTGTACAAATCTTATTCATAGGATTTGGTTATGCCCCAAGCACGACCTTTTTGGAAAGAAATAATCGAAATTATTAATAGGGTCTACTCGGTGAAGGTGATCTGATCCCCTCTGGTGCATGTATTGAGGTACATTGAAGACTTAGTGATGGATGAGTATGGTAAAACAGCAGTAGCTAGAATGTTATATATGGTCAGGAAGCTGACAGCACAGTATTGGTTAAATGAGCAGACTCCCTCTACCCCGGAGTACATAGGCAAAGTGAATGGGTTGATAAGTATCGAAAAAGCGGTATACCTGAAAAGAAACTATATGCCGCAATATGAAAAAATCTGGAAGTTATGGATAGAGGGCTCAGGTCTTTCTTCTAGAGAACTGCAGAGATTCTGATCGGGTATCTTTTACCAACTTGCTAGCTGGATTAAACAGGTTTCCTTACTTTCTGCATTTTATTAGGAACCTTTCTCTATACAGCTGTGATTCATATATTGAACATTATTGCATTTATTTCACTTAATGCGGTTTGTGATTGGGTGAGGGGGGGGTGTTTGGAGGACTGTGCTCCCTGGGGGTGTTGTAAAACCTGTTTTTATTTGAAAACTTTGTAATAAAAACATATTATTTAAAATATACATATATATAGATATATATATATATATATATATATATATTTGGCAACTATTTTATTATATCCTCATTTTTATGTAAATTTTCCAAACTCCAACCTATATAAACCTAAATGCTTATTGGTTTGAAGCAGATCAGGTGCCGTGTATTTGTATAATGAAGGGTTCAGCCTAAGGATATCGTTTTATATATATATATATATATATATATATATATATATATATATATATATATATATATATATATATATATACAGTGTATATATATATATATATATATATATATATATATAAATATTAGGCAGCTTGTTTTCCAAAATGGGCCAAAAAGGAGTCCAAAATTGCTACAAGGCTTATAGAGGGATGTAGCACTATTGGAACTGCTAAGACATTGGGGCATCATGATCACAGACCCATCAAAAGTTTTGTTGCAAATAGTCTCCTAATCACAAAAGATATGTTAGCCAAATATTTGAGAATAATTAAAGCGAAGAGACAAGGAACCCATTATCCTCCTGTGCTGTCATATTGTCATATTTCAGAACTGTAACCTCCCTGAAGTGCCAAGAAGTACAAGGTGATCAGTGCTCACAGACATGGCTGAGATAGAGAAGGCTGAAACCAACCACCACTGAACAAGACAAACGTTAAAATTTCAATACTGGGCCAATAAATATCTGAAAACAGATTATTCAAAGGTTTTATAGAATTATGAAATGATAGTGATTGTTGATAGACCAGATAAATGGGCTTGTGGCAGGATTAATAATGGTCACAAACCATTCTCAACCGTTTCTTCGAGTCAGATGCCAGCAAGGTGGAGCTAGGGTACTACTATAGGCTAATATTATTAAACATGAGCTGGTTGGAAGTTATTAGGGTGAAGATTGACTCATAATAAACTTTCTAATCTATTGTCAGTTCTTAGAAGACACTTTATTCACACAGTGGTACAAGAAAAAGTCTGCATTTTTCAAGAAAACCATGATTTTTGTGCCAGACAATGCTCCATTGCATGTACTAAAGTATTCCACCTCTTGACTCGCCATATATTGGCCCAATCTTGTCTTTCAATTTATGTGTCTTGCTCAGTGATGGTCGGTGGTTTCAGCGTCCCTTATCTTGGTCATGTATCTGAGCACAGAGCATCTTGTACTTCAGGGCACTCCAGCGAGTTTACAGTTCTGAAATATGACAGCACTGGACGACAATGGGTTTCTGGCCGCTTCATGGTTGATTGCTTTCAAATCTTTGATAGTTAATTTGTGTTTTTTGTCAGCATGTTTTTTGCTACCCTAATGTCTATTTGCAGTAAGACCTGTGATGGTTCTCTAATCATACCCAATATCTTAAGAATTTCCAAAAGTGCTGCATCCCCTCTCTAAGAGTTTTAACAATTTCAGAATTTTCAGAGTCAGATACATTTCTTTTTTGACCCATTTTGCCAGATTAAAACAAGCTGCCTAATAATTCAGCACACCTTGATAAAATGTGTTGATATCCTTAGGCCACAACCTTCCTCATTACACAAATACACATCTATTCCAACAATTAAAAGTTGGATATTTGTGCAGTTACGCCTTCCGCATTTCGGAGAGACAAAAAATCTCCTTATTCAAAGGCAACATTGCCTATGAATAAGGAGCTTTTTTTGTCTCTCCGAAACGCGTAAGGCATAACTGCACATGTATCCATGTTTTAATTGTTGGAATAAATAGGATTTTTTTTTACTTTGGTGCTGGATTATTTTCCTCCACTCCCCCCCTTCCTTGGATTGAATTTGCACCTGTGGATGGCAAACCATTGGATCCGAGCACTGGACTAGGAGCTGCTGAGCAACACATGGAGTGGTGAGCTGAACAATTACTTTATTACAAATACACATCACCTGATCTCCATTAAACCAATAAGCATTCAAGTGTATATAACTTGGAGTTGGAAAAGCTGCATAAAAATGATGATTTGGTCAAAATACTTGCCTAATATTTCTCTATGTCTGCACTAATAAAAGTGGACCTTCCCAGCCTGATAGTACCAACCAGCAGCTGCCTGGTTTACTTTGACTGGTTATCAAAAATATAGGGGAACCCCTTTTTTAATATTGTTATTTATTTACTTAATTAGGCCAGCCTAAAAACACTCTATTGCCACATGAAAGGCACTAAAAGGTGCAAGTGTAAAACTCTGCCTATATGCCTGTTCTAATCTAAGCTGTCATTGCTACATCAACTCTCTGTGCCGAGTATCACACCGCCGGGTCTTATATAAGGCCGGGTTTTATATAAGATCCGAGGATGCGAGACATCTGGCCAATCACAGTAATGAAAGTAGCCAAAATTGCTACGGCATTACCATAATTGGAAAGCAATCCTTGCATGCTTAGTGGCTGAAAAACAGCCACGAAACATGCATGGCAACGACTTGAGTATTTCACTAGAGCACCCCTGATACTCAGCTGAATAAGCACTGAGTGCCCAAGTACCCCGATGGTAGGTTGAGTATCGAGCAGCAGCGGGCATGCTCACTCATCACTAGTAGTATCTTTAAAAATCAGTACATCCAGAAATATTTTGGGGGCATAATGGAGCAAACTACCAAAATAAGGAAAATGACCAATCTATGGCAGTTACAAAGAAGGGATTATACACAGGATAGGTCATTAATAGCAAATTCATGTGGGTCTATGGTAACTATTTGTTAGAGCAGCCATAAAAGCACTTTGAAAGGAGCTGTTGAGCACAGTCCCACTTAAAATGTAGCTGTTGCTGTCTACTGCAGCACGGCTTTTATTAAAAAGAATAGGAGCTATACTGTAGTAGATGGTAACAGCTGGCAGAGGCCATTACACTTTGATTGAAGCTGTGCTTAGCAGCTCCTTTCAAAGTGTGTATATTCAGCTGCCAGAGAAAATAATAGCTGATCGGTGGAGACAACAGGTGTCAGATCCCCACCAATCTGCTACTGATGACTTACCCTGAGGATAGTTCAGCCATAAAGTATTTCCAAACAACCCTTTTAATTACCTTTTCATAAAATAAGTTTTAAATGTCTAATTCTCAAGAGTTTCAATGATGGGTCCCATCCTAACCGTTAAAATGGGGATCTCAAACTTCCCTTTCCTCATTATTACAATCTTTGCACTGAGGAAGGGCTAGATTAGTGTCTTGATCAAAAATGGACAATACAGTTCTATTCAAAGTCAACGAGCCTGCCATAAACAAATAAGTGCTTATCTTGAGGGTCTTCATTATTAGATTAAAGCAGCACACATGCTTGACTGCTATTGCTTTCAAAGTTCTATACGCTGAGTCTTGCAACGAGGAGGAACAGAGGGTTTGGGGGTGTCTTTTCTAGTGATTGGTGACAATAAGACATTCATCACATTCATCACCTATCCTTTGGATGGGTAAAATTGTATATTGTAGGAATGCCCCTTAAGAGGTGACCACAGACCTAAGATAACTGCCCAACATCACATCACTTATTAGTCCCCATTTCCCAATAATCAGGTTTTTAACACAGCAGAGAACACTCCATACCCCCTTAAAATACAATATTAATCTATAAGATAAGACTTTACAAGTTTTGAAATTATAGAAACATCCATTGCTGAAAAGCAGTGCAGTTATTCTTACACTGTGAGACTGTAGATGTAAGAAGAATATAGAAATAACATTCATACTATGTTGACTCCATTTGATGGTGAAATTTTCTCTTTCCTTCAGCCAAGCCCTAGTCTTACACTGCAGAATACAGCTAACATATGCATGGTATCACCTCTGATTGCTCTGGGCCTTTGAGTCCTTAAAATGAGATTAAAAGCATCCTAGTTTTATTCCGTTATTTATGTTCTGTTCTGACTTTTACATTTACGGCTGATCATTAATTTAGCCAACATGGCCATCGTACCAGTTTCAAAGCAGCGGTACTAGATAATTTGTAAATAATTTAAGAGGCAGTTAGAGCAAACAAACAGCAACATGTCCCCTGCTCCATCTGATTTCCAGCCCTTTTCGAAGGTGAAAAAAACAAGGAAAACGACTTTGTTTTTCTACCCTTCAATTTACTTAATTTTTCCAATTTGGGTTACAAACAGTCGGATCAAGTTTAATCAGCAAAGCCATAAACCTCTCATTGTAGATAGAAAAGACCTTGGTAGAGGTGAGGAATCATGGTTTTAGTTAAAGATTTCAATGTTCTATGATTTATTGAATATTAGATATATAATTTTTCACAATTCTATTTGATCACTTCTAAATGATGTCTCTTTTGGGCAAATTCAGGAACAAACAAAGAAAACAAGCCATAAGGGTTAGGCTATGTTTTTCAATGAGTTTTTGGAGCAGAAACTGAGCAATAACATTCCAAATCTCAAAACTTTGGGGGTAAAAAGCTTTCTAATGTTGCAAAATACCTGTGCTAAAATTTTTCAACTTTTGTTATTTTCAAGCCATTCTCTCTCAACTCTGACAATGGTGGTGGAAATCAGGTGGGATGGGTATGTGGCAATCCCTGCTTCCCAAATTCAAGAAAAGTGGAGCCATTATCTTACTTCAGAAACTTTACTCCAGTCTCAGACTGCAGCAATATTTGTGGTGAGTTGCTCAACACTTTTTAGATGCACCAGATTCATTAAGACTAGGGCTGAGCGGATCCGGACTGTAAAAGTCCGGATCCTTACAGTTTCAATGCTATCTGAGCGCCAGACCCGGGTGCGGGATTCCAGGTGCATGATCCAGATTCGGGAATTAAAGTGAAAATAAAGAAAAGAAGAAATAAGTGAGAGTTTCATACCTACCGAGACTCGGTGTCATGGCGGCACACTGCTTCCAGGTCGCGCATTCACTTCATGTACTGTGCATCGCATACCCACAGTTTTCCGTGTTTTCCCAGCCCACCGGCCATCCTCTAGTTTGTGATTGGTTGCAGGCTGATGAGCCCCCGGCCTGTGACAGTATCTGCCTGCAGTCATTGCTTATCGCGGCTCAGTAATAGTCTACACTCAGAGCTGGCAGTCTTCTCTTTGGCTGCTGGCTGTGACATGTAGCAGAGCTGGATGTGTCATCATAGGACGTCATGTGGATTATGCTGGAGCTGCAGGGTGTTGGGGGTTAATAAAGTGGTGAAGGAGGGTGCGTTTTGTACTTTATTCCAAATAAAGAATTTTTCTCTGTGTCTTGTTTATTTACATTCACTTACAGGTTTGTGTGATACAGGTATCTGATAGACACCTGTGCCATCACAAACCTAGGGTTTAGTAGCAGCTGTACGCTAATATTAACCTCTTATTACCCCAATTTGCACCGTATCACACCACCGAGCCGTTATCGCACTGGGATTGTCACATCTAACAGATGCAGCAATACCGGGTGGCTGCGAGCTGGAATACTAGCCCCCAGTCAGCGTTATCTTTGCTGGGGATGAAAATTGGGGGGGACCGCACGTTGTTTTTTTTTATTATTTATTTATATAAAAAAAAACGCATGCAGTTTCTCTTAGACCAGAATCACACTTGCAAGGGACTCGAGAGAGTCTGCCATGGCAAAGCTTCGCATGTGTGACTGTGGGCACTGGATACACAGCACAGATACAACCTGACAGCTGGGGCTGCAGCCGGGGGCTATATCTGTGCTGCCAATTGTTTTATTTTTTTGTTTATTTTTTACCACCATACTGACTGGCAGACACTTGCAATGCTTTCCCCGCCCACCGGCCGTCTTACCGCCTGTGATTGGTTGCAGTCAGGTGATACGCTGCCACTCAGGGTGGGGGCGCGTCTAACTTCAACCAAATACACGCGCCGGTGGGCGGGCAAAGTAGTGAATATTGAATTGTCGGCTCCAGAAGGTAAAAGCGTGACCCGGAAGGAGTTTGCCTCCATGACACAGCCCCGGTGAGTATGCCGTGCTCGCTCCTACCCCCCTATCCCCTCCACAGATGTTTTTAATCTCCGGACTCTGGTGCGCATTGACTTATATGAGCACCGGATTCTGAAGCGGATCGGACTTATTTTAAAATCATGACGCTCCTTATGACTGCTGTGGATTATATCATCAGAATTCTTTGTACCACCACTGATCTCTTTGGGGATTGTGTCATGGTCTGTATCTTCTAAGATCATCTTTATTGTACTCCTGAAGAACCACTTACTTGGGGACACGCGTTGAGGCGGAGACATATTTCATCCATCTTAGATGGCCACTGTTTACAATTGGATCTACTTGGATATGCGACATCTGTGCAAATACGACATATGGATCATTTAATGGACTGTAACCTCACCAACGTGACTTACGCAGATTTGTATCTTTTGTGAAATTGTACCTGATTGGATCTATCTTTACATTGAGTTAAGTCCTGTATATTTGATAAATTGGTTGCTTTATCCATATTTATGTACAGTGCCTCTAATTTAATTGTATCAATTTGTTTATATTATATGCAATCCTACCCTGTCCTTGGTATCCAGGGCCAAGGGGTATTGGACGTTTGATATTCCATACCAATATTCTGGGACAAATTGGTACTTACCCTTCACCTTGTCCTCTTCTTAGGTGTGACAACCACTTGTTTGTATTTTATATCTAATAAATATTTATATTGGGATAAAAATGTTTGCTTTACTTATTTTTAAATCTGTCAGTGATCCGCCGGTCCCCTTTTTTGGGGCGTTCGATCAGCTCCAATTAAGACTTAAGACGAATGTGCCTCTTATTGAATCAGGAACATCTGACTTGATGAATCTGGGCCTAGCAAGTCTCTGTTTGCACATAGCCTTACTAATGAATGGCAGGTCTGTTTAATTTTGGCGGTCATAAAATTCCAGTTCACATTAGTGCCACCTAGTGATTTAATTTTCATGAAACAAGTTCCCTACTCACATTATCTAAAATAATCTTACCCTCAAATTCTATAAATTTTAACATAGTAAGTCACATTTTTTGTAAAATAAAATTATGTTTTCAAGAGCTATCTATGTTCATACCATTAGCACTATCAAAACAAGGAAGCCGCGGAGACACCATCACATGTTTCTCAAAGCTGGCAGGTAACTAGCCATGTTTTTCACCAGGAAGGAACAACCACGGGAAGGGCAGTCTCCAGTCACGGAAACCACCTATGCCAAAACATGGTATCCATCCACAGACAGCTGTTTCGGGGTATTTGCTCCTCATCAGTGTGGAGTAGGAAACTGGCTAGTGGGAGCAATGCCTAGTAGAAGACAATATAGGTAAGGATGGATGACCTTAGGGAGATCAACATCCAGCACTGCGGAGCACCATCACGTGTTTTCTCAACGCAGTGATTCTAGAGCAATGCCCCCTGGGAAATATGCAAAACAAGGAAGCCGCGGAGACACCATCACATGCTTCTCAATGCTGGCAGGTAACTAGCCAGGTCTTTCACTGGGAAGGAACAACCACGGAAAGGGCAGTCTCCAGTCACGGAAACCACCTATGCCAAAACATGGTATCCATCCACAGACAGCTGTTTCGGGTATTTGGCCCTCATCAGTGTGGAATAGGAAACTGGCTGTTTTGGCATAGGTGGTTTCCATAACTGGAGACTGCCCTTCCCGTGGTTGTTCCTTCCCGGTGAAATACCTGGCTAGTTACCTGCCAGCATTGAGAAACATGTGATGGTGTCTCCGCAGCTTCCTTGTTTTGCATATTTCCCAGGGGGCATTGCTCTAGAATCACTGCGTTGAGAAAACACGTGATGGTGCTCCGCAGTGCTGGATGTTGATCTCCCTAAGGTCAACCATCCTTACCTATATAGTCTTCCACTAGGCATTTCTCCCACTAGCCAGTTTCCTACTCCACACTGATGAGGGGCAAATACCCCGAAACAGCTGTCTGTGGATTGATACCATGTTTTAGCATAGGTGGTTTCGGTGACTGGAGACTGCCCTTCCCGTAATTGTTCCTTCCCGGTGAAAGAGCTGGCTAGTTACCTGCCAGCATTGAGAAACATGTGATGGTGTCTCCGCGGCTTCCTTGTTTTGCATATTTCCCAGGGGGCATTGCTCTAGAATCACTGCATTGAGAAAACACGTGATGGTGCTCCGCAGTGCTGGATGTTGATCTCCCTAAAGTCAACCATCCTTACCTATATTAGCATTATCAAGACATGGATGTTTTGTCTATATGTAACAATTTGACCCCCTTGACATATTCTATTAAATATGAAAACAATTAAGCCATAACTACTATAGCACTAATAATGGTAAGGTCCCAAAAGAAAACAATAATATATAATGTTATCATATAACCTAATAATTATAATCTATAATAAGTATTATAATCTAACACTTGCATTGAGCTACTGTACATTAAATGTGTAGCCTTAAGCTTCAAGCCTGCAGTAAAGGGTGCTTTACACACTGTGACATTGCTAATGATATATCGTCAGGGTCACGGTATTTGTGACAAACATTCGGCGTCGTTAGCGACATCGCAGCGTGTGACAGCTAGGAGCGATGATCAGCGATCGCAAAAACAGAAAAAATCGTTGATCGTTGACACGTCGCTCCTAATCATAATGTTGTTGGTGTTTCATTCTGCAGGTTGCTCATCATTCCTGCGGCACCACACATCGCTGTGTGTGACACCGCAGGAACGACGAACATCATTCCTACCTGCGTCCACCGGAAAGGAGGAAGGAAGGAGGTGGGCAGCATGTTCCAGCCGCTCATCTCCTCCCCTCCTCTTCTATTGGGCGGCCATTTTGTGACGCCGCTGTGACGTTGCTGTGACGCCCAATGCACTTCCCCCTTGAAGGAGGGATTGTTCGGCGGTCACAGCGATGTCGCTGAACAGGTATGTGCATGTGACGCTGCCGTAGAGATATTGTTCGCTACGGCAGCGATCACCACATGTCGCACGAACGACGGGGTGGGTGCTATCACTCGTGACATCGCTAGCAATCGCTAGCAATGTCGCAGCATGTAAAGCACCCTTTACTCTATGTGACTACAGACATCAATCCTTAGGTGGCATGCACTGTGTGCTTTGACAGTTCTTCGGTGAGGTCCAGGGAGTGGGTGGCCATGTGGCATGCCTCAGATTTGATCTGCAAGTCTCCTGTGATGTGATCTGTTTCTCTCTGCACGGAGCCACAGTCAGGCCTGGTTGCTGTCCTGTTTCTGAAAACTTTGTTTGTGTTCACTGCCTTTCTGCCAACAAATGTTGTAATTGAGTTTGCCCTTTCACACGGTGAGTTTAACTAGCTAAAGCTTCCCTTTGCTTGTGTTTCTGGCTGGTTATATTTTTGAAGTGGACCCTACATGGAATTCCAGCCTGTCTGCCAAATCCTTTACTAGCAGACTGTTACTTTGAGTGGTCATCTTAGACATCCAGTTATGATTGCTTTAGCCTGCACAAGGGTATTTAGGAACTGTATTGCTGGGACTTCTAGTCTGTACAAGAAGGCAGGTCAGGTGCAGTAGTTTTGAGGTAGGCCTTAGTTTACTTTTTTTACACCTATGCAGTATAGTGCGCATAACATTATCATTAGCCTACCCAATTTTTCATTTGTGCTGGGATGTCACTATGGATGCTGTGAATGCCCTGGTCACGCGAATGCAATCCCTACCATTGGAAGTGATTAAACAACAATATGCACTTGCCACAGTTGCAGAGGTTTTGTCCCGTCCAAAGGTTGTCTCCGAACCTAAGGTAAAATTGCCATACTGCTTTATTGGGGACTGAAGTAAGTTTTCCATTTTTTTCTCATCATGCAAACTGTATTTTCGCCCCGTCCAGTGTCTTCTGGAAGGGATGTTCAATGTGTAGGCATTATTCTTTTCTTTATGGGGATCCTAATGCTTGGCCTTTCTATTTGCCTGAGGATTCTCCATTATTTACCTCTTTAACACTAGAACTACTGAGGTAGTCATTTTGACTACTTTGCACTATGTATTTCTATATAGGTGTCACGAGTCCAGTAGTTCTAGTGTTAAACACTTTACTTTTTTGAACTGGGTCTTATTTATGATGACCCTGATAATGTTGCAATTGCTGAGTCAGTGATCCACAGCTTGGTTCAGGATAATCATAGAGTGGAGGATTATTACTCCCATTTCAGATTTTGGGCAATGGACACCTATTGGAATTATCCAGCTCTCTGCAGTCAGCTTTGTCAGGGACTTTCTAGTAAGATCAGCGACATCATGACTTATAGTTCCTCCTTGTTTTCACTGGAGGAGGCAGTGTCACTGGCTATTCATTTAAACAGACGTCTTAGGATTTAAGGGTGTGTCAGTGACTCTTTCCTATCATTCTGTGGACACAAATGAACCTATGCAAAATGGGGTCTGCCAAGAGTCCAAGTAGGGAACTGAACTGGGAACACCAGTTCATTTTTGCTTACACTGTGGTCATTCGGGTAATGTTATGATTCAGTGTTTCAAGTACAAGAATTAATTTCAGAATAAAACAACAAAATGGATTTAAAGGTGTAATGACACAGGTTCTAAGAGTCTGAAATTATCTCTCATGCATGCTTCTGGGTTTTTCCTACAAGTGTCTTTAAGTACTAAATCTGGTTTTATTGTCACCTCTCCATTTTTAGATTGAGGCTCTGCCTTAAATCTCATTGACAGTGATTTAGCTATTGAATGTGAGTGCAGCGTTTCTATTCTCAGGTATCTTATATAGGTGTCGGAAATTTATAATTCTCCCCTTGCTGAAAGTCATTTTACTTCTAGGGTCAAGAATGTGTGTAAGAAAGTGGGAGAGTTACACACAGAATAGATTTCACTCATGGTCCTTCCTTCTTTACCCGATAAACTGGCATTAGGCATGTTCTGTTTGGTAAAACACAACCCTACTCTCAATTGGGAGACCCAGGGGATTAAGTCTTGGGGAGACTTTTATTTCTCCAGTTGCCTTTCCAAATCCTTGGCTTCTGTGAGATCTCATCTCTCTAGATTTATTCAGGATTTTGAGGATGTGTTTTCTGAGATTGAGTTTAAAGGTCAACATAGGTCACATGATTGCAGAATCAATTTCATACCAGATGCCAAAATACCTAAGTCTTGTTGCGTTAAAGATGCATCAACCCTAGAACGCATACCTGGGGCCTCGCAGGCCTGCTATGTTACTTGTTTTCTATGGTAGATTTCTATGGTTATGCGTTCTAGGGTTTATACTTTTTTGTATATAGAAAATAGTCTGGCCAAGGGGTATATATGCCGTGGAGCTTTTCTTTGTTAGGAAAAAAGATGGAAATTTGCATCCATGCTTGGAATTCAGAGTGATTAATAAGATCTTGGTTCACAATCCATATCCTTTACCTTTCATACCAGACTTGTTTAATCAACTAGATGGAACCAAATGGTTTTCTAAACTTGATCTTAGGGGGCATATATCCTCATACGCATTCGGCAAGGTGATAAGCAGAAAACCGCAATCGATATACCAAATGGTCACATTAAACATTGTATGATGCCGTTTGGGTTTACTAATGCTTTGTCAAATTTTCAGAACTTTATTATTGACATGTTTTGCTCTCTGATAAGTACATTTGTTGTGATTTATTTAGATGTCATATTGATTTTGTCACATTCTCATGAGGAGCACCATAAGCATGTTCAACAAGTTCTTTCGATACTTTCTGATAATTATTTATTTGTTAAACTAGAAAAATGTCAATTTGAGGTTCAACAAGTACATTTTTGGGGTTATTTGGTTTCTTCACCAGGGCTTCAGATGGAACCCATTCAATTACAGAACATCCTGGATTGGGTACAACCTACTAATATTGAAACATTCCAGAGATTCTTAGGTTTTGCTGATTACTATGAAAAGTTCATTAAGAAGTTCTCAGTTATTGAAAAGCCTCTTATCAATATGACCAAGAAGGGTAGTGATTTTTCCTCCTGCTCTAAAGAGGCTGTTAAAGTCTTTGCTGCTCTCAAGACAACCTTCTCTATAGCCTGCTTTACATGTTACGATTTCGCATACGATATCGTATGCGATCGTAACCGCCCCCATCGTATGTGCGGCACGTTCAATTTGTTGAATGTGCCGCACATACGAGTAACCCCCCATCACACGTACTTACCCGTCCATACGACCTCGATGTGGGCGGCGAACGTCCACTTCCTGGAGTGGCAGGGACGTTCGGCGTCACAGCGACGTCACGCGGCAGCCGGCCAATAGAAGCAGAGGGGCGGAGCTGAGCGGGACGTAAACATCCTGCCCACCTCCTTCCTTCCACATTACCGGCCGGGAGCCGCAGGATGCAGGTAAGATCTGTTCATCGTTCCCGGGGTGTCACACACTGCGATGTGTACTACCCCGGGTACGATGAACAATCTGACGTTCAATTCATGAGAAATGAACGACGTGCGTGCGATAAACATTTTACCGTTCAATCGCAATCGCACGTAGCTGTTAAACACTGCAATGTACCTTACGATGCCGGATGTGCGTCACTTACGACGTTACCCCGCCGACACATTGTAAGATACATTGCAGCGTGTAAAGCAGGCTTATGGCTCCAGTCCTCAGTCAATCCGAGTTTGGTTTGCTTTTTGTGCTTAAGGTTGACACCTCTTCTGTGAGGATGGGTGCAGTTGTCTCATAAAAGAAACATGGTTACCTTCATACTTGTGCATTTTGTTTTCTTTCAGATGTTGTCAGATGCCGAGTCTAAGTTTGATATTTGGGACTGAGAGATTCTGGCAATTAAGAGAGCATTTGAGTAGTGTAGACATTTTTTAGACTCTCCAAACCATAAAAAGCTGCTGCATGTTGACTCCACCAAATGTCTAAGCACAAGACAGGCCCTGTGGGTGTTTTTTTTTTTTTTTACATGGTTTGACTTTTCTGTGACTTATCTCCCTTTGTCTAAGAATGTTAAGGCTGATACTTTGTTCTGTAGTTGAGGGACAAAAATATGGTTAAAATTCTTGGTGGTGGTGTGTGGTCTGGGGATTGAACACAGACAGCATATTCAGGAAGCACTGGATAGTGCAGCAGAGGGCTTACCTGTGAACAAACTTGTTGTACCATCCTCTTTATGCACAGATTTTCTTAATGAAGTGCATGAGTCCATGTTGTCCGGTCACCCAAGTTCTTCTGCCACTTGGAGATCTATTTAGAGGGCCTTTTGGTGGCAGAACGCTCATTATAATGTTGATGAATATGTCCAGAATTGCAGAGTTTGTGCCAGGGCTAAAGCTTTTCTCCAGTCCCCAGAAGGTTTACTCTTACCTAAAGAGGTCCCATCTCAGCCCTGAATGCACTTGTTCATGGAATTCGTTACTGACCTACCTAATTCTGATGGTAGTCCTGTAGCGTGTGTGGTGGTGGACTGTTTCAGCAAGATGGTTAATTTGGTTCCGCTTCAAAGATTGCGTACAGCTAAGAGTTTAGCTGCATTATTCATCTCACATATTTTGAAAATTTGGTTATAATATTTAATACTTAATATTTTGATTAAGGTACAGAGGGAGGTTGAAAAAAGTCTTATGGTAACTTATGACTGGAAAAAGAGAACTGCGGACTGCAAACATAGGAGGGCTCCTGTCTTTAGGGTGGGAGAATTTGATTGGTTATCCTCAAAAAATTTACACCTTAAAGTACCATCTAAAATGTTTGCTCCCAAATTTGTTGATCTGTATATGATAATTAAAAGCCTTGATCCTGTGACTGCAAACGCCAACTCCCAATGGCATGGAGAACCAATCATTACTTACACTTCTCTCTCCTTAAAATGTTTGAGTGAGCGCCTGATCTTCATGACATAATTGAGGTGGATTTGGAGGAGTATTAGAAGCATGAGGTTGCCAGACGAGTAAGATGCCAGTTGCAGTTTCTGGTTTAAATGGAAAGGTTACGGTCTGGAGGATAACACCTGGGTTAATGCGGAAGCTCTGCATTCTGATCCTCTGGTAAAAGAGTTTTATCAGTGATATCAAAGGATGGGTATTTTAGCAGGTCCAGTGGCCCCTCGTGGAAGGAGGGTACTGTTATGCCTCAGATTTGATATGCAGTCTCTTCTGCTGTAGTCTGTTTCCCTCTCAACTGAGCCACAGTTGGGTTGGTTGCTATCTTGTTCCTGAACATTTTGTGTTCATTGCCTTTCTTCCAACAAGTGTTTCCAATGCTGTAATTCAGTCTGCCATATCACCTGACAGGTGTAACTACTTAAACTTTTACAAATATGTATTTCCCGCTGGTGATATTTCTGAATTGGATCCTGCTTGGAATTACAGCCTTTCTGCCAAGTGTTTTCCTGGCAAACTGTTACTTTTGGTTTACCCTATTTTTTATTTACTCTGCACCTTCCCCCAAATTCATAAAGAGGTGTGCGATGCCCTCAATAGCCACTTAGGGACCAAAGATCTGAGTGGTCGTCCTAAACATCCAGTTAGGGTTGTTTCAGTCTGCTCAATAGCCTTTAGGGACTGCACAGCTGGGACCTCTAGTCTGTATAAGAACTGTGCAGGTCAAGTGAAGTAGTTTTGAGTTAGACCTTATTTACTTTATTTTACACGTGTGTACTATAGTGTATATAACAGCCAGTAAACAATTTGCATACTTACAGACACATGCTGACTAGACCCTGTACACTGGCATTGTGCAGAGCCATACTCATCTAGTCAGCCCATGACTACGTGTATGCAAATCACGTACCTGCGGTCACTCACTTGCTACTTCTGGTGCCAGCACCAGAGAATCCTCACAGTATGCAGTGGGCATGATATGAGGATTCACACATCTGTAGTCACATAGAATGACTGGCTAACATCAAAACAATTCCCTACTGGGACTAGTTTCGATGTTAGCCAGTTATAGAACTCTCTAAATATATATATATATGATTTTGTGCGATGTCACATACAATGACTGCAGACTCGAAGCCTAAGGCTGGACAACCCCTTTAAAAGGGTTTTCTATTAAGTGCAAATAGTGATGTTGTTAAATAGAAAATAAATATTACATAGCCATTGAATCATCTGTACCACCCCTCTCATGACCCAATTGATATTTGAAGTAATGACGTTCGAACCTATCATCGACATGACCACTGTAGCCCATCACTGTCCTCCGTCCTCCGATGTTTGCATGTACAGTAACTGACCACTTAGACCACTGATTGACAACTGAGGTTGTGCAAACATCATCAGTTCCACGATGGTGATCATGCCAGAGCAAGAGGGGATCAAAGCAAAGGGGCAAGTAATGCTTATTTTTCTTATTTTAGAACATTCCTTGTTCTTTGCACTTTTTGAAAAAATCCTGAAAAACCGACTAGATTCCAAGCTGTGGTACACAGAGTCCGTTGCCCTGTCTTAGGCTCTTTTACACGTCTGTGAAAAACCACATATGTTTTGTACAGATGTGTAAAGGGTGCGTATGGCCCTCTGTCTGCAATGATTTTGGCACATGAGTATTCTTTGTGTGCTATCTGTGATAATACACAGAGAACAGGAAATTTATGCTCACTTGTCCCTGGCACTGCTGTCTGTGGTGCTGATGTCTTCCGCTCTGCAGTCTCTGGCCCTGCTGACTCCCCGCTGCTGCTGCTTCTGCTCCTCGGTGCAGTGAATATGCGATGAGCATAATGAGAGGGGGTCAGAAGCAAGTGCCAGCAGCGGCAGAGACACCAAGACCGAAGACAGCAGCGGTGGAGAAGGGGAGTGTAGAAATTAATTTTATTTCACAGAAACGTGGTTTTCTCCACTACGTGTCACACTGATGACGTGCGGTGCGTGTGACACCTGTGCTGCCAGAAAAAAACGAACATGTCTATGTGTGGAGCACACGGACACCAGTATGCTCTACATGGACACACGGTCCAAGGGAAAACACGCATATGCATGCAAATGCATTGATTCTAATGGGTCTACGTGTGCCCATATCTCTGATACGTGTGAAAATGGATGTCACACGTACCAGAGACACAGATGTGTGAATGGGGCCTTAGGTTTACTGCTTAGATAAACTTACATGGTATACATGGCTATAAAATTTTCATGTCATAACTAGGCAATTTGCATTTGGAGAGAATAAACAACAAAGTCATATTACAAGTATAGGAATTATTGAAAAGCCTGTGAGAATGGAGACAGTGAAAGATTTTGTTATATGATGGAAAAAAAAATAGTTATAACCCCAAAGTAATGATAATAGATTTTAGAATGTATTTATTTGCCAATTTTCACTTATATATGTAGGAAATCAGCATACTGTCTTCATTCTGGTCACAGACGGAGAGTTCTTCGCAGTATGTTGGTCAAGCAAGCCAGCTACTGGAATGCTAGTTCTACCTGCACTTTTATCGGCCACTTTTCAAGGTCATCACATAGAACTATGGCATTCCTTATTTCACCATCTCAACTATTCCCTACATACCTGCTATAAATGGATTTCACAAGTTACCTTAAAATTTGCATTACACCTAGAAGAGACCAGATTATTTGCTTTTTTACTTGTGTTCACTTAGTATCGTACAAATTAGTAGAAAATAATTTGCCCTTAAACAAATCAACTTTTATTCTTCTTAGCTTTATCTATCGTCACTGTAATAATTCACCCTCCAGTGAATAGGGCTCTGCTGCCTGAATTACATTATAAAGCACACTTAAACCTGAAGAAAGCTTTGGAAATCACACTTAATATCATCTTTGCATATATGTGTAAATGCTTCTGGATATTCTCAGAACTTGAGATACACGAAAAAAAAGTAGAAAAAATAAGTAGTTCTTATTGGAGGGAGAGACATTTTCCTGGACTTTGTTTTAGTAATCCCCTTAAAGGACACTACAATTAGGCCTTAAAGGGGTTGCATCATCTTTTGAAATGGGAATCTCCACAAGTATGGCTTCTGAAATGCCCAACAAATATTAATAAAACAATGAAGGTGGTTCCCGAGCTATTGAGATCCCATATGTCTTAACCGAGCAAACGGGTGAGACCACCCCTCTGGGTGCATATAGGAAACAATCAAATATATTTAAATTAGCAGAAATAAGATAATATAGATGTATATTGTCATGCAAAAAGTACTGCTTTACATAGATACTTATTTACTAGGGCTGACTTGACTGAGATACGTAGACCATGGGCAAAGCCAAAAATACCTTGTGAATTTCACCTTATTGTAAGACCTATGTTGACGACATGAGCTACCTTGGCAAGTAAGACAGCTCGTTTCTCCAGCTTTTATTTGATACATTTTACTCTAAAGTAGTGTTAGAAGAAAATTCAGTTTCTGCTTTCAAACTCCATCAGTTATGGTGGGTGCTATAAAGGCTGTGAAGTTTTTCTTTTACCTGACAGCTTTACTTCTGGCTGAAAATGCCCTGAAGCTATTAAGGAACTCCTCATTATCAGACGTAAGGCTGAGAACAGCACAGGCATGTATTTCTCACTTCACCATTCGTCCAGTGATAAATAGCAGAATATAGCACTGGATACTATAACCTAATTACCGGATGGAGAACTCATCAATGCCTTCCGATATGACATATTCCCATCCAGGGTTAAACTGTCAATCCTCCTTTTTTTTCATAAAGCCAGAGGAATCCCATTGGGATTGTGCAAATCTTGGCCTGGCTGAAAGATAACGAGAAAAGGCTCATTCTCCTCAGGTATGAGAGGCCTGTGATACACTTTCTTTGACAGGAATCATTATATTGAAGATACAGAATGGTTTTTCTGAAAACTCTCCTTAAAAAGACAAAAGGCCACAGTAAATAGATCCGTATCAACATCATAGACCCAGGAATAACCCTTTTATTGGATCATCTATAAGGGTCTGTAGAATCTTTAAACTAAGCGAACTGACGACCATTGAGTATATTATTTACTGTACTTTACTAAAGTTTAAGGTCTAAAAATGCGAATTGCAAGGTGTACAAATTAAATTGTAATAGTTCAGTTTCTTATGCAAAGTTCCTGACATGCATTTTATATGATTCCATTGCCAATTTTCAAAGCTCACTGTTCAAGGCAAGGTAGACATTCATGGGAAAGAACCTTACATAGAGGCACACTTCTATAGAAACACATAAACGTATGAACATAGGCGTATGCACACTCACACAGAGACACAACCATGTAACCATTTTTAAAGTCCGGTGAACATTTGCAGCAATCGTAAAAATATACCCTTAACCTTTTGCTCTCCAAGCACCCATACAATCGCATAAATTGTAATTTGTTATATTTACTAAGTATGAGGAAGCGGTATATAAATATATACGTATACAATAGATTAAATAAATAGAACACAGAAAATCCACATATATGTATATACACACACACACACATACATATATGTGTATATATATATATATATATGTGCATATATATGGCACATATGCATGCACATACATATATATCCACATATCCATGTCCATATATATATATATATATATATATATATATATATATATATATATATATATATATAAAAATATATATATATATATATAATATATATACAGTGATATTAATATATGTAGCATATATGCACATGTATACATATACTGTATATAGATGCATATATACACACACAAATATGTATATATGTACATACATATATATATATATATATATATATATATATATATATTTCTTTTTATATATATATATATCTATTATTATTATTTCTTCACTCACATAGCGCCATTAATTCCATAGTGCTTTACATACATCAGCATATACCGTGTATATATATATATATATATATACATATATATATAGCGCTTTATATGTTTACATTTGCATGCACCCTTTCTACATAAATAAAAATATATGACAGCTCCAGTATAAGTCGTCTACCACGATACCATTTGCATTTTTTTTTAATTGGATAAGTGCCTTTACCAGTCTGGGTCTATGGAAATGTGAAAGGCATTTTAATCTAACACAATTAGGAGCCAGAGGCATAATACATTACTATACCAAGAATTTTACATACAATATGCAGGACATCAAAGTACCTAAACTGCATACCACATACACCGTATCATCAGGAATTCAGCTGACGTGCTTAAAAGTCAAGAATAAAATGCTTTGCTCGGATTTTTCTGTAGAATGAAACCTCAGATAGCTTAACTCATTCACACAATTAACCAGATGCTTTATCCTGAACAAGGGGAACACAGGGAAGCATGACAGTAATGTTACAGGGAAGCATAGAGGCAAACTTTATGCAGCAATCAGGTGCTGAGTCCCTCCATCCTCACCCTCCAGATCACTAATCTGTCTGAATGATTGATTACAGGAAATAGATTGTTCTTCATACTATTGTAATAATATATAAAGGGGTTGGGGGATGTAAGATAGAAGAGTGGAATTTTAATTTCCATTATTTTGTTATATTGGTATCACCATTCTGTATCCATACCCCACAGACACCTGTGTTTGATTAACACACTGATTCCTATCATAAATCAAGCAGAAGTTGAGATCTTCCTCCTCCGCAGCTGCAATCACACAGAAGAATATGACTAGATGTGACCTACCTGTGCTCTTTCTTTAAAATCAATATCCATCAAAGATCCCGGTTATGTTTCCATGTTTGTGGAAGGGTACATCTTCCCCTCAAACCGAACTCAACAAACTTATCTCATTCTTCAAGCCCAAGGTTGCATTCCCCCATCCATTAGCTATCCAACAGAAAGGGACAAAGAGGAAGAAAGCATAAAAAGAAAGAAAGCAGGTGACCAAAATGGGTTCTCCACAGGAACTCCTGCTTCCACCTCCCAACTGCTTTCTATGCTTTGCAGAAAATCAGAGTTTCCCTCTAATCCAAAGTGGAGTGTAAATGAGGTCCATAGGTAAAGCAGACAGGTACCTTGCTGTACCTCAGATGTGGACTGTGTGTGTGAGCAGAGAAGTCCCAGAAATGCTAATTCAGAAAATGTTGTCTGGTCCGCCTGCACTGTAATTTGAAAGAGATGCAGCCTGTGGTACCACAGAGAAATGCATTAGGCTTTGACTTCATTGGCAGCCTTAGCTTAAGCAGAATCCTCAGGGACTAGGAAGGAGGTAGGTTGGGATGAGAGTGCTGCGGAAGAGGCACAGTGTCCCCTAGTGGCCGCTCTGCTTATAGCACAGGCATTCTGCTGTGGTCTGAGACGCAGTCAATGTGCATGTTTACAAGGGAATATGTGAGGCCATTAATAATATATATTAGTAGTAGTAGCAGCAATATCAGTCGTAGATGTCTGTACAGGATTTGGTAAAACTACACTATAAGATCTAATAAAAATTGCACTCTCTTTCCTGATTTTGCAATTAACAGAGCACTAAAGAATGAACGGATAACATTATGACTGTCGTTATAGTATATTGTCGATATGGGTAGAACTGTAGTTGGTGGATGATGATCATTAATATCCAGAAATCATATATTCATCATTTATATATGAACAGTCCTGTTTATCGCCCTTACACCTGGCAGTTATCAATATGATATTTAGTGATGCAAATGCTGTGAATGACACAGGCATCGTCACTATTAGGATGTCAGTTCGTCCATTCAGGATTGGATACAAATGGTAGAATTGTTTTCTCTTTTTTTGTCTAAAGGATCTGCAAAAATCCTTTTTCTTCCTTGCTAGTTATCGTCATTGTTGTGGTGGGGGATGTGCATATTCAGAGGTGAAATCACCCTTTACTGTGCTATTTATAATGTAATATGTGACTTTAGTTTTTGAAAAATAGAACTAGTAATCCCAGCACTGTAATGTTGTCTGAGCCTATAAAGTTACCAAACTGAGCTTTTACTCACCTGTCCCAGATACCGCACAGCCTCTACCGCTGCTCCAAGATTTCATATTTGGCTACAGCAGTGACATCACGTCCACAGTGTTTGTAGCTGCAGTTAATCGCTAGAATCAGCGGCTCCACTGATGTAAATGGATCGAACCACTGAGCCCAGTGATTGGCTACAGCTCTATAGACATGATGTAACAAAAAGAAAAAGCAAGCTGGTCCTGCACCACCACACTTCGCCTTGCACCGATGCCAAGAGGGAGAAGATTAGTTCGGGTTGCTCCACATAGATCACTGGCCATGGGTGCTCATTAGTGAAAGAAGTCAAAATCTCATATAGCCATCAAAAGAGTAGGGAATAAACGGCACATACCATCAGGTTCCAGAAGAAATGTTCTTTATTTATTTCAAGGGTGCAAGTAAAAAGCGGGAGGAGAGCTGGGTGCGGGTCTCCTCAGGACAGGACGACGGCCGTTTCGTGTTGAATAGCACTGAACAGCACGTCTACGGTTCCACTTCTACGGGTGGACCCATAGAAATGCTGTTCAGCATGAAACGTCCGTTGTCCTGTCCTGAGGGGACCCGCACCCAGCTCTCCTCACGCTTTTTACTTGCACCTTTGGAATAAATAAAGAACATTTCTTCTGGAACCTGATGGTATGTGCCGTTGATTCCCTACTCGTTTGATGGCTTTATAGACATGATGTCACCATTGCAGCTGATCAGGAAAACTCAGACCAGCAGCAGAGAGGTAGCGCTGAACCCAAGGTAGGTGAGCAAACTCGCCATGTTATTTTAGATGTTTCTGAGCCTATTGAATTAAAAGAGTTGATTGAGGGTGAAACGCTTAACTTTTTTATGGACAGAAACATGATGGTAACGCAAAAAATGTGGGACTGATCCATTATATTTGTTGTCTACATGTAGTGCTGCTTTACAGAAAATAAATGAACCAGGTGTATTAGACGTTAGGGTTTGCACATGCAGATAGTCTGCCTGGATTTTTACCAGCGTGGTGGATCAGATTTTATGAACTCTCATTCACGCTGCAGGAAAAAAGACTCAGTGGAAAGTTATCAGCACTGCAGACTTGAATTTTGTATGTCAATTCATTATTATACTTTTCTTATACAGCACCTCTGCTGCTCTTTACAGACACTATCATCACTGACCCCATTGAGGATCACAATGGGAGGAAACCACACAAACACAGTAGATGTTGTCATTTGTAGAACTTGACCTCAGGACCACAGCCTTGAAAGGTAACAGTGCTAACCACTGAGCCACCATTCTGCCCAATCTAGCATGCCTATTTCACCCTGTGTAATGCAAAGAGTAAAATCTGTATTAAAGCGGTTGAGCATCTACAGTAAGTGAGGCCCCTCGAGTCGGAATGTTGCTGGTAGTATGCATATCACATAATCGTGGCCACAAGACCACCGTTACTGACACTGAAACTGATGAATTCTCACACTGCATAGTGCATGAAATGTAAGCATTCATAAGTACAAGTTATGAATTTAGTCCGGACAACCCCTTTAAATCTTCTGGATTTCCATATTAAACTGTGTTTCACAAGCATTCAACTATCCTTTCTCTAAAATGTAACACCCAGCTTCCCCTCCTTCCATGGGGCAACTGAATAAAATTGATCATGGCCGTCTAATGAATTCAATTGACACCACAAGAGCAAACTCAGTAGAATCACATTAGCTTTGTCATGTTATGTCTATTCAGTACAGTACAATCATCTAACAGAGACCTAATATATGTGTGTAAATATAAATATATACATATATATTCACACACAGCACATGTATAATATACTACATGCTGTAATACAGACTCACTTTCATGATTTATTAGTTGTGCTTGTTGATATACAGCCAAATAGATAGGAGACATACAGAACTCCCCATGAATCTATCCAATTCTTGTAGGCGAGAATATATTAATAAATGATTCTGCCTCCATAGCCTGTAACATTCGAATTCAATATACAATTCCTGTAGAGCCATTTGTAATGATATTGGTGAAGCCATAGTGCCTCATGCTTACATATAATTTCCACTTGTCCATTTTATACATGAAAATAATTCTTATTTTCTTTTAAAAAAGACCTCTCACATGTCAAAAGTGTCCATTTTCTGTCTCTTATTATTCCTGCTGCTGTCACGAGTATTCCCTTTCTTTTTTTTTAATCCTCCATGATTTTAAAAATATTGGCCTTTTTATTTAGTGCATTCAATAAGCTATTTTTTTTATATAGTCGTTGTTTGGGTGTGTAATGCATACAGGCACAAGTAAGCAAAAACTGGCCACGTTTGATCTGGTAACAAGTCATCTTTAAAGTTGTCAGTGAAAAAGACTCTTTAAAAACATTACAGATGATCTAATAAACTTAGGATAAATAGAAATAATTGTGTAATAAGGGAAAAACTATTGAAAATATTTTACTAAGAAATATTTTTTTTAAGTAAAATGTACAAATTAATTACATTCAAAAATAAAAGGGTTCTTAGCATCACTTCTGGTCATAAGTGTTAATGTAGCTTGTTTTTTTTTTGGCACCTACAATTTTCCTTTTGTTCTTTGTGGGAATGTATAAAAGAACTACCATCGAAGTTTTTATCCTCTTAATATATACTGCAATCATTGTATTATATAACACCGTGTACTTTCAATTGTTCATTCTGCCTTTCTACCCAGTTAATTCTTCTGTTTTCCATTTGGTCTATGACATCACGAAAGACTAGCTGAATCCTTCAAATCTCTACGTAGAAACAGTTTATTGCTTTTCCTTGCATGAGTCATCTTTAGAACTAAAAATCTATGTCCCTGAAAATAGAGACTTTTTGTTGCTACATAGAGCTCAGAAGGATTCAGCTAGTCAATTTTTCATCACTTGATGCCACAGACCTAATGGAAAACAGAAAAATAAACTGGGTAGAAGGGAAAAATAAGCAATTGTAAGTACTCAGTGTTATATAATATGATGACTGCAATATATTAACTGGATAAAAACTTTGTTGGGAATGCTTCTTTACATGATCATAACTATTTTGTGGATTTTAGCATCTCATGTGAATATAATACAGTTGGCAATGGAATTATCATTGATCATTTCTTATTCCATACTAATTTTCTCTGATATAACTCGAGCAACTGACTATGTGCAATTACATGTGCATGTTACAGATAATAAATATGTGAACCTATTTCTACCTTTCATTCTTCAAATGTGGATAAACTTTTCAATCTGTAACCTGTTAATTGTACTCTACCATTTCTATTTTTCTTTATAGTGGAAGAAGCTTTTGGATTTATAAAAAGAGACTGCTCATACAAATATTGGAATTGCTGCTTACACAGATTAAAGATAAATTAATACAGCAGTGGAGGAATCATTTTCTATTTTTTCAATGCAATGTTTTTATGTAAATATATGTACTTCAAGTACAATGCAAATATGAGAGAAAATTACCAGCAATATGCAACTGTTATGCACAGCTTATGGAGAAAATCTGAGTTACTTTAACCCAGAAAAATGTGTTGATTAATTTTACCTATTCATATAGTGCCACTACAGTGCTTTATGGACATCATCAATTTCACTATGACTATTACATTACGCTAAATGTTTTACCCCTATAAAAAGAACCTGTCAGCAGGGTTTAGCAATAAAAGTTAAATCCATGGTCATAATGGTACTGCTATACTGATTAAATTGACACCATTGGTGAAGGATTCCAATCTGTGGTTCTTGTTAAATCAGGGTTTGAAGTTTTCTTCTAATAATTTCCTTGCAATGGAGAGGGACTGACGGTAGGGTTTTCTTCTGCTGCTCTGTCCCTTCGCTTGTCTCCTGTGTGTCTGTAGGCAACTGATTATTCAGTGACCTGCCTTAGTTTTGAAATTTTGCATCACCACTACCATCATTGGCATAGCGCGGTACGGGCAAACTTCACCAGATGTTGCGCATGCGCAGATCGAGATCTCGGTTTAATGACGTCTTCATTCAGCTGAGATTTTGATCTGTGCATTCGCTGCTTTTATTGAAGACCAGAAGACCGCCAGTGGACTAAGCATGAGAATGTGCTGACAACACCAATGATGGCAACGACATGAAACTTCAATAAAGAGGCAGGTCACTGAATTATCGATGAGCTGTCATAGACACACAGAAGGCAAGTGGAGGGGGTAGAAGAGCAGAAGACCTTACCCCCAAACCCACCTCGATGTGCAAAAATATTACTAGAAGAAAACTTTAGATAATGATCAAACATGAACCACAGATTGGATTCCTTCACCAAAGTTATTTCGTGAAGTAAATTATGTAACATCTGATATGAACAGAGCCTAACATGGAAATGGTGTTTATAAGTACAACACAGACTATATGTGTCGTTATAAAAGTAACAATATAGCAGAAATTATTTGAAAAACAAGACCCCTTGTAACTGAAAATTTTTGCTTAATGAATTGACCTCAGTAGTGTGTGCCTTGTAGGTTAAAGAATCATTCCAAAAAAATGGAGTTATGCATCTGATAGAGGATAACCTGTTGATTGTTAAGGATTTGACCACTGGGATCCCTAACGATCTTCTAATCAGAGCTCTGCAGCTTTGTCATTCATGCAAGTCTCCACTCCATTTATTGTCTATGGGACTGTAAGAAAAAGCCAAAGCACAGTAACTCAACAGTCACATAGACAAGTAATGATGTTAAAGCCACATGTTCAGGGCAGAGTTAAAAAGTTCCATTCTCGGAGGGTCAATGCCCCAATCTCAATGTAGTTTTGGAGAAGAATGGTTATTGCCGCGCTGCCATAGTAAGTCCAGATGATAATGTGGGAATGTGATATGTATTTAGCCAATAATTTTCATAGATCAAAATTTCCTTCATTAGGACAAGAGATCGCATTACCCCAATCTCAGGATTGCTGAGGGTACCAGCAGCTAAACCTTCAGCAATCATCAACTAACCCCCTATCCCTTGCATAAAGGATAACTTGCATTTTTATGAAATAACCCTTTAAGATGTACAAGATTGAAAACGTTTTATTAGTAGAGCTTGGCACTATATAACATGGAAGACAAATTTCAGAAATACTATCTCTTGTACAGAAAGCTCTTGTAGATAAATAGATAGATACTCTAGATCTCACTATCCACTACAGCTTTGAACGTGTACTACCCTTATTTTATAGAAAATCATCTTGGCTATCTAAGGCTATGTGCACACGGTGCGTTTTTCTCGGCGTTTTTGCGCGTTTTTCGGGTGCGTTTTTGGCCTCAAAACTGCATGACTTTGCTTCCCCAGCAAAGTCTATGAGTTTTCATTTTTGCTGTCCCCACACAGCGTTTTTTTTCAGCTGCGTTTTTGTGGTGACCACAAAAACGCAGCATGTCAATTATTCCCGCGTTTTTCACTGCGCTTTTCATCCATTGAGTTCAATGGGATGTTGAAAGACGCAATGAGAAACGCAAATAGCTGCGTTTTGGTGCGTTTCTAAGACCAAAAACGCAGCTATAAGCGCAGGAGGTGGGTAGTAAAGTGACGTGTACAGGAAGAGGATTCCTTCTGTCAGTATAGACAGAAGCATGAATCCTCCCGGTACCGTCACCGCCGCGTCCATCTCCCGTCCTGTGCATGTATGCTGCCGTGCGGCGCCATGTACAGGCAGGAGGTGGAAGCGGCTGCGAAAACAAAAGTTAACAGTAGAATAAAAAAAAAAAAGTTATACTCACCTGTCTGCAGCCTCGCGGTGCCATGCCCGCTCCCAGCTCCTGTCACGGTATCGCCGCTCCCGCTCCGGCTGTGCGCAGTCTCCCCGGGGCAGGACCTTGCTTGCAGGACCTGGCGATGGATCACCTGATGCAGTCACCTGACGCATCAGCTGATCGAGTCTCGGGCTGACGCGGGCGCCCGGCCGGTATCAGCGGATGCGTCAGGAGACTTCATCCCTGATTACCGGCAGCTGCTGCAGCGATCGGACGGGATCAGACTCCCGCCCCATCGCTCCGGGAGCTGCCGGTAATTCAGCACATAAGTGAGTATTATTTTTTTTTTTTTTCTACTGATGCATCTGCTGATTGTATAACCGGCTTTTATACAATCAGCTGATGTATGATGTGATTCACATCCTTTAACCTGACACATCATCTGATCGCTCTGCCTTCCAGCAAACCGATCAGATGATATTGGATCCTGATTGGACGGCGCGGGACCCTGACCCAGGATTACTGCGGAGGGGGGTTTATTTCAATAAAGATGGAGTCACTAATTGTGTTGTGTTTTATTTCTAATAAAAATATTTTTCTGTGTTGTGTTTTTTTTTTATCTTTACTAGAAATTCATGGTGGCCATGTCTAATATTGGCGTGACACCATGAATTTCGGGCTTAGGGCTAGCTGATAATATACAGCTAGCCCTAACTCCATTATTACCTGGCTAGCCACCCGGCATCAGGGCAGCCGGAAGAGTTGGATACAGCGCCAGAAGATGGCGCTTCTATGAAAGCGCCATTTTCTGGGGTGGCTGCGGGACTGCAATTCACAGCGGGGGTGCCCAGAAAGCATGGGCACCCTGCACTGTGGATTCCAATCCCCAGCTGCCTAGTTGTACCCGGCTGGACTCAAAAATGGGGCGAAGCTCACGTCATTTTTTTTTTTAAATTATTTCATGAAATTCATGAAATAATTTAAAAAAAAAGGGCTTCCCTATATTTTTGGTTCCCATCCGGGTACAAATAGGCAGCTGGGGGTTGGGGGCAGCCCGTACCTGCCTGCTGTACCCGGCTAGCATACAAAAATATGGCGAAGCCCACGTCATTTTTTTTTTTTGGGGGGGCAAAGAAATCCTGCATACAGTCCTGGAAGGAGGATGCTGAGCCTTGTAGTTCGACAGCTGCTGTCTGCTCTCCTGCATACACTATTGGATGGAGGATGCTGAGCCTTGTAGTTCGACAGCTGCTGTCTGCTGTCCTGCATACACTATTGGATCGAGGATGCTGAGCCTTGTAGTTCTGCAGCTGTCTGCTCTTCTGCATACACTAGTGGAGAATGAAGAACACATTGAAGAAGGAAATGACATCAGACCTTTTTTTTTTTTGTTCACTGATAAAAAACGCATAAGGACGCAGTGAGCAAAAACGCAGCAAAACGCAGCAAAAAAACGCACCAAATCGCGGCAAAACGCGTGCGTTTTTTGCCGCGTTTTTTCGACGCAGGTGGTTTTTGTGCGTTTTTAGCCAAAAACGCACAAAAACGCAGCGTCAAAAAAACGCAGCGTGTGCACATAGCCTAATACATAAATTTGATTTGCAACTATTTAGCTCATGATTATTTATGCAGATTCTTGTTATGTCACTGAGTGTTCAATTGGGTTGATGTTTGGTGACTGGGGGGGGACAATCCAGCACCTCAACTTCATTATCATTTAACCATTTCTTCAACAAGAACAAAATATTCTTCAGATCATTGTCTTGCTGGAACACTATGTCGTCCTTTTGATACCAATAGCATGGTTATGATTAAGGGCGTCAAGCCAGAAACTCGTTAACGTCTTCTGTGCACTGTCTGATTATGCACAATTAAATCACCATTAGCACTCAGCTGGATCAATTCTTCTGTTTAAAGTTGAGGCTGCTTCACCTTTTTTTGACAACCATTCCAAATTTTTGTAATCTGCATAGCCTGGTGCTTGCGTGGATGTCTATATTTTAATATTGCAAAGCATACAAGCCACCTCCACTGCTTTGTTTGTTTATCGTATACAAACTGATAGACCTTGTGATGGGCTGACTTGTTGATGTTTTGCTTCGACGTCCACCTCTTGGCTTTTGAATGGATGGACGGACTTCTTTTCATATTCTGCCCACTGTCATCACACTCACAAGATGCAGTTGATAATTTTCATGGCTGAGAGACTGCTATAGATGAGCTGGATGATGATGTTTCTCTCTTCTTGGGAAATCTTCAAAGTTGCTCCTCGATTTGAACCAGTATCCTTTCACTTGGAAATCAGCTTAATACCATACTGAGCTATTAGGGAATGTGAGAACAGGTTGTAATTTTAAGTATACAGGAAGGAAAAAAATTTTCCACCACCAGGAGCAAAACAGTAAAAATGCATTGACATCATATGCTAAATAGTTGAAAGTCAAATTTATGTATGAGATAGCAAGGATGATTGTAGAAAAAATAAAGGTAGTCTCACACTTAAGGGGTGCTTCACACATAGCGAGATCGCTACCGAAATCGCTGCTACGGCACGGTTTTGGTGACGCAACAGTGACCTCATTAGCGATCTCGCTGTGTGTGACACTGAGCAGCGATCTGGCCCCTGCTGCGAGATAGCTGCTCGTTACACACAGCCCTGGTTCGTTTTCTTCAAAGGCGCTCTCCCGCTGTGACACACAGATCGCTGTGTGTGACAGCGAGAGAGCGACGAAATGAAGCGAGCAGGGAGCAGGAGCCGGCATCTGGCAGCTGTGGTAAGCTGTAACCAGGGTAAACATCGGGTAACCAAGGTGGTTACCCGATATTTACCTTAGTTACCAGCCTCCGCAGCTCTCACACTGCCTGTGCTGCCGGCTCCGGCTCTCTGCACATGTAGCTGCAGTACACATAGGGTTAATTAACCCGATGTGTACTGTAGCTAGGAGAGCAGGGAGCCAGCGCTAAGCAGTGTGCGCGGCTCCCTGCTCTCTGCACATGTAGCTGCAGTACACATCGGGTTAATTAACCCGATGTGTACTGTAGCTAGGAGAGCAAGGAGCCAGCGCTAAGCAATGTGCGCGGCTCCCTGCTCTCGCGGTTATGATCGCTGCTTCGGCTGCTGTGTTTGACAGCTAAGCAGCGATCATAACAGCGACTTACAAGGTCGCTGTTACGTCACAGAAAATGGTGACGTAACAGCGACCTCGTTGTCACTGTCGCTTAGTGTGAAACAGCCCTAAAGCTCTAGTGGATGGTGAGATATGGAGCCTGGAAGTCAAAAGTTCAAAAGATTGTTACTTGGATTTAGGCGTCTGTTAAAAGCAGTTGTAAAGTCTTGTCGAAGATTCTCAATGGGATTTATGCCTGGACTGTGACTGGGACATTTAAACACCTGAATATGCTTTGATATAACCCATTCCCTTGAAGTTATGGCAATATGTCTAGGGTCAGTGTCCTGCTGGAAGGTGAACCTATGCCCCAGTCTCAAGTCTTTTGCAGCTTTTAACAGATTTTTCCTCCACGATTGCCATGTATTTAGCTCCATCCATCTTTACATCAATGCTCACCAGTTTCCCCGACCCTGCTGAAGAAAATCATCCCCACTGCATGATGCTGACTCGGCCAAGTTTGATGGTTGGAATGATGTTTTCAGGCTGATATGCAGAGTTAGTTTTCTGAAAGCTATAGCATTTTGCATATAGACCAAAAGGTTCTACTTTGGTCTCATCTACCAGATCATCTTTTTCCACATGCTAACTGTGTCCCTACATGGCTTTTTTTGCAAACTGTAAATGAGTCTTTATATGGCTTGCATTCAAAAATGACAGTATTTGACTAATAGTTACCCTGAGTACTGGATTCTCCCACCTGAGCTGTGGATCTCTGCAGCTCCTCCAAAGTGATGATGGGCCTCTTGGCTTATTCTCTTGTTAGTGCTTTCCTTGCTTGGTATGTTACTTCAGCTAGACAGCCATGACTTGGTAGGTTTGTACCATTCTTGTTCTATTGTTGGATGATGGATAGACCAGTACTGTATGAAATGTTCAGAGATTGGGATGTTTTTTTATAACCTAATACTGCTTTACTTGTTTTGACAACTTTATCCCTGAGCTGTCTGGTGTGTTTCTTGGTGTTCCTTTTATTGTTTGGTCCCTAACATATTTAAACAAACCTCTAAGGCCTTCATGTTACAGCTAAAGTTATCCTAACAATAAATTAGACACATAAAGACTCAATTTACTAACTAGGTGACGTCAGGAGGCCATTGGTCACTCAAGATTTCATTTGGGGTATCAGACTAAAGGGGGCTGAATACAAATACACGTCCTAATTTTAAGATTTATATTTTTAAATTCTTTAGAAAACCATGTATCATTTCCTTTACACTCACAAAAGGTTAACTACTTCTCTTGTGATAATGTCTTATTGATAAAACAGGGATTTTATGAAAACTACACTTGCCCAGTATGTGATACATTGCTGGAATTAGAGTCTCTATGCTGTTCTCAGATTATCTGGCAAAAACCTAGCAACAGATTCCCTTGAAATAAAGGCACTATTTTGTTGCTTATTTTGATCTTTGGTTTCCTTAATATTAGTACTATTTTTATTATTAGATTGACATTCTTCCCAAGCCACTAACTAGACACTGATTGTGAAGGGACTAATTCAGGTCATAAAACAGAACTGTGATGTATTTTCTTGGAAATTATTCAGGTCACGAGATTGTAAGAGGTTAAGGTCACCCTACAGAAGAGGTCTTGTTTTTGTGTCTTGATTCAATATAACATAACACTATACCAGTGATATCATCCTAAATTCAATTTTTATTGTGGCTCAGTTTTGTAAGTCAGAGTGTTATGTGAGGCTTATCACATGAACATCTCACTTGACATGTCTTCTGTAACTTGTTAAAATGTATAATAATGCACTCATTAACTATACATTGCTACAGAAAAAACATACCATAACAATCAAAGTAGCCTCAGTAGAGATTTGGGTATTTTATGAGTAATTCATTGGAGTGAACTTTTAATTACTATTTGTCTATCATCTACTGTAAGTTATATCTATTTTAATCATCCTCATTCTTTTGAATCATATTTAAGTGTTTAAGGTGGATTACAACAAGTCATAAATGCTGTTTTAAGCCTGGCGATCCTGAGATTATCCTTACCTTACAAAAGTGCAACAAACAAACATTTCTCCAATATTGTGAATATTTAACATGTCTTATTATAAGTACCTTTAATAGCCCCCCTAAAAAATTGCATTACAAAAGCCAATATGGTGAAGAGAGGTCAGGGATCACACTAAAGGGTGCTTAACATGCTGCGACATCGCTAACGATATATCGTCGGGGTCACGTCGTTAGTGACGCACATCTGGCACCGTTAGCGACATCGCAGCATGTGACACTAATGAGCGACGATCAACGAGCGCAAAAATTAAGAAAAATCGTTGCTCGTTGACACGTTGTTCATTTCCTTAATATCGTTGCTGCTGCAGGTATGATGTTGTTCATCGTTCCTGCGGCAACACACATCGCTATGTGTGACACTGCAGGAACGACGAGCATCTCCTTACCTGCGTCCACCGGCAATAAGGAAGGAAAGAGGCAGGCAGCATGTTCCGGCCGCTCATCTCCGCCCCTCCTCTGCTATTGGACGGCTGCCGTGTGATGTCGCTGTGACGCCGCACGAACCACACCCTTAGAAAGGAGGCGGATTGCCAGCCAGAGCAACGTCGCAGGGAAGGTAAGTACGTGTGACGGGTGTTAGCGATGTTGTGCGCCACGGGCAGCGATTTGCCCGTGACGCACAACCGATGGGGGCGGGTACGCTCGCTAGCGATATCGGTACCGATATCGCAGCATTTAAAGTATCCTTAAGACTTAGAGGGAACTTGTCAGGACAATTTTACCAATGAATGCAGTGTTTTCACTTATTAGGCACACAATGTAGTAATCAAATGCACTAGCTTTGAAGCTGCTTGCAAATAAGCCTGGAAGTGCATTGGGGATGTGCCTATGTTTTTATAGTGCATCAAAAAGATTGCAGGTCACATCCAGGCTAGTATGCTTTTGGATTCAAACCTTGACTTCTTAGTGCTGGCACATTTGATTTCTAGAAGACAGGTATTATTTTTTTGTAGTATTAGGATGATTACAGCGATACCATTAATTTCAGTAGTCACATCATCCTGGCAAGCTCCCTTTAAAGTGTTGGCAGTTGCGTTATGGCTGGGGCACTAAAGTAATGATGTATTTATCTGGGCATTTCTGCCTAACACAATAAAATGTATCAGATATCAATAACTTGCAGGATATGATTCTTCCAAAATGAAAATGAAAAAATGCATTTCAATTTAAAAAAAACTGTACAGACACTTCAGGAACACCTCTCTCGTCTGCTCTACCTGTTCCAGATATTTCAGATTGATTATATACATCTTCCACAAGTAGGTTTATATGAGTTTTTGCTAATTGTTTTAACTTCTTTTCAAGTTTAATCTGAGGCATATCCAGTGCAGAAAACTGTGATACTGCTAAAAAACTCATGATGGAGGAGGTATGTAAAAAAATGGAGTTCCTGAAGTGATAAAAGTACATATTTTACAGAAGAAGTCATTAGGGAGATTTTACAGTATATGGGATTTAGCAGGCTTTCCACACTCCTTACCATCCACAAAGCACTGTGACTTCTTCCTCTCCAACGCCCTTAACCTTCTAGCTTTTACGGAAACCTGAATCCAGCATTCTGACATCACTGCTGCTGCTGCTCTCTCACATGGTTGGCTACAATTCTCACATACCCCCAGACCTGAGAACAGATCAGGAGGAGGTTGGTCTGCTCCTCTCATACCAGTGTGCCTTCCAAGTCATCCCCTCAGTATACTCACTTATGTTTCCTTCTTTTGAAGTCCACACCATTAGACTCTTCAAACCATTCTCCCTGTGAGTGGCGGTTGTGTATTCCCCTCCAGGCTCCTCCCGTCAGTTCCTCGATCATTTTGCCACTTGGCTTCCACACTTATTATACTGTGACATTCCCACTCTCATCATGGGGGATTTCAACATCCCTATTGATGACCCACTCTCCCCATCTGCCACCCATTTTCTTTCTCTAACCTCCTCCTTCGGCCTCTCTCAGCTCACTAAGTCTCCTACACATGAGGATGGGAATACACTGGACCTGGTCTTCTCCCGCCTCTACACTCTTCATGACTTCACTAATGCCCCTCTCCCACTCTCTGACCACAACATTCTCTCCTTTTCTATCACAAAGAGTCTTCACACCTGGGACGCCCCCACTTATCGCCCATACACAAATCTAAGTGCCATCAATACCCAGCTGCTAATGAACAATTTGCAATCTTCCTTGGCTCCCATCCCCTCCCTCTCCTACGCAGACTCTGCAATGTCACATTATAATAAGACATTGCAGAGTGTCCTGGATGAAGCTGCACCAGCTACATGCAGAAAAATCGCACAGGCAGAGGCAGCCCTAGCACATGCTTCAAACACGTTTCCTACAGCGCTGTTCAAGTATGTGGAGAAAATCCTTTTCATCTGAAGACTTTCATACTCAAAACCTATAACTCTGCTCTCCATCTGGCTAAACAAGTATACTTTACCACTCTCATCACTTCACTAGCCAACAATCCTAAACGACTCTTTGAAACCTTCCACTCCCTCCTGAGCCCTAAAGCACAGACCCCGGTCACCAACCTAAGTTCTGATGATCTGGCCACTTTCTTATTACAAAAAATCAGTGACATCCGCCAGGAAAGTTTTGAAAAACCCCCTCAGAGCCTGGATCTACTCCCCTCCCGCACATCAAGCTCACTTTCAATATTCGAGTCTGTCACAAAAGAAGTGACCCGTCTCCTCGCCTCTTCCTGCCCAACAACCTGCACCAGTGACACTATTCCAGCTGTCACTACCTATCTGATCAAAATGTTTAACTTCTCTCTTTCATCAGGTATCTTTCCTTCATCATTTGAACATGCCATCATAACCCCTCTACTTAAAAAACCTTCCCTCAATCAGAACTGTGCCGCTAACTACAGACCAGTCTCTAATCTTCCCTTTATCTCTAAGTCCCTGGAATGCTTGGTCCACTCTCGGCTAATCCGCTATTTATCTGAAAACTCACTTCCCGATCCTTCTCAATCTGGTTTCCGCTCTTTACACTCCACAGGAACGGCCCTCACCAAAGTCTCCAATGATCTATTAACAGCAAAATCTAACGGCCACTATTCCCTATTGTTTCTCTTGGATCTCTCTGCTGCTTTTGACATGGTGAATCACCAACTTCTCACCATGCTTCGCTCTATTGGCCTCAAGGACACCGCTCTCACCTGGTTCTCCTCTTATCTCTCCGACCACTCCTTCACTGTTTCTTTTGCCATCTCTTACTCCACTACTCTCCCCCTCACCTTCGGGATCCTCAAGGCTCAGTCTTGGGCCCTCTCCTCTTCTCTCTATAGACCTCCCCTATTGGACAAACCATCAGCAGATTCGGTTTCCAATATCATTTCTATGCTGATGACTCCCAATTATACACATCATTTCCAATCATCACCCCTGCTTTGTTACAAAATACCAGGGATTGTCTGTCTGCTGTCTCTCAAAGCATGTCCTCCCTCTATATGGAACTGAATCTCTCCAAAACTGAGTTTCTTGTGTTTCCTCCCTCTACTAACCAACCTACACCCGACATTTCAATTACCTTCGATGATTTAATCATTACACCCAAGTGGCACGCTCTCTGTCTTGGGGCTGTATTTGACTCACAACTCTCCTTCATTTCCCATATAGAACCTCTCACTTGCACATGTCACCTGCATCTTAAAAACATCTCCAGAATCTGACCATTTCTCACTTTCGAAATTGCAAAAACTCTTACTGTTGCTCTTATTCATTCCCGCCTTCATTACTGCAACTCTTTACTGATTGGTCTCCCTCAGACCAAAATTTCTCCTCTCCAATCCATCTTGAATGCAGCAGCCAGGTTCATATTCTTGTCCAGCTGCTTCACTGATGCCTCCACCTTCTGCCAGTCACTACACTGGCTACCTATCAGCTACAGAATACAATACAAACTCATATCCCTCACCCACAAAGCTCTCCACAGCTCTGCACACCCATATATCTCATCCCTCATCTTTGTCTATCATCCTACCGCCCCCTTCGTTCCGCAAATGATCTTAGACTTAGGGGCACTTTGCACGCTGCGACATCGCAGGCCGATGCTGCGATGCCGAGCGCGATAGTACCCGCCCCCGTCGCAGCAGCGATTTCCTTGTGATAGCTGCCGTAGCGAACATTATCGCTGCGGCAGCTTCACATGAACTCACCTGTCCTGCGACCGTCGCTCTGGCCGGCGACCCGCCTCCTTGTTAAGGGGGCGGGTCGTGCGGCATCATAGTGACGTCACACGCCAGGCGGCCAATCGGAGCGGAGGGGCGGAGATGAGTGGGATGTAAACTTCCCGCCCATCTCCTTCCTTCCGCATATCCTACGGAAGCCACAGTGACGCCGGTAGGAGATGTTCCTCGCTCCTGCAGCTTCACACACAGCGATGTGTGCTGCCGCAGGAGCGAGGAACAACATCGGACCGTCGCGTCAGCGTAATCATGGATTACGCTGACGCTGCACCGATGATACGATTACGACGCTTTTGCGCTCGTCAATCGTATCATTGAGCCTTTACACACTACGATGTCGCATGCGATGCCGGAAGTGCGTCATTTTCAATTTGACCCCACCGTCATCGCACCTGCGATGTCGTAGTGTGCAAAGCCCGCCTAACATCCTCCATAATACGAACCTCATATCTCCATCTCCAAGACTTTTCTAATGTTTTCTGGAATGCACTACCCCAAAGAATGCGACTAATATCCAGCCCCCAAGTTTTTAAGCATACATTAAAAACACATCTCTTCAGACAAGCTTATCATCATTACTTACTAACCTAACTCTTACCTGTGTCACCTTCTAAATGCTATTCATAGATTTCTCTCTCCTATTTCTGTCCTCACATCCTACATACAACTAATAGCACGTAAGGGCACCCAAAAACTTACTGTCTAATGACCAGATCATTCATCTTTATATGTAACCAATAAACTAGCATAACGATGGCCGGACCAGATCTACAAGTGTGCTTCACCTTTTGTGTCCCCCTCTTTCCCCATAGATTGTAAGCTTTCAAGTAGGGCCCTCATTCCTACTGTAGTTGCTGAATTATGTGCTATTTTGTTTTGTTTTTGTCTGTACAAGCCCCCACCTGATTGTAAAGTGCTGCGAAATATGTTGGCACTATATAAATAAACTTTTTTTTTTATTATTATTAATATTATTATTATTATTATTGAAGGTGGAAATGCTGAAAGAAATATTCAAGTTGAAAAAAAATCCTGAAGATAAAGGTTAAGACTAGCAAGTCATGAACCAAATGCTTGCTTTTGTTTTTCTTTTTTTCTTTAATAAATAAGTCTCCACACAAGATATTTTGGGAGGCTTTGCACCTACAACAGGATTACATTTCCAACAGATACTTCAGATTCAGCATAATAGCCTGACCAGTGTTGTACAAGTCTTATATAACTGACTAAAAAGTGTGTTAAACAGGTGTATTCTTCAATTCCAGATCCGAAAAAAGACAAGTGAGAAAGAGCCGTGAGCCAATATTAGAAGTATCAATTCAGCATCTCTTAACCGAAGCAATTTCGATGAAGCTTGAGAGAAAACCCATTTGGATACCCAGCAGCCACTGTAAAGTGTCACACTGCCAGCAGAATTAGGATCTCAACACATCATAGAGCTGGGCTGTCTCACATAGGACTTTTTGGGAAATCTCCAGGTTGGGGCTGGTTGACAGGAAATAAATATGGAAGTAATAGTTGTAGGAACATGATACAAAGACAAACTCATTGTGGGGGAAACATTTTCTTTCCTGAACCAGTCAATTAGTTCAGTGGTTTCAGTGGGTGACATTCAGGGATAACACATGTTGTGGGCGGGGGCCGCTGTCGCTTCTCTGGGCCCGCTCGGGTCCGGGTTCACTGCTGCGGCTCGAGTGGTGACCAGACCCGGGCTCGCACGTCTGTCCAACCTCACAACCATTGGAAAGGGGGTTATGTACAGGGAGAATTGTCTGTGATGCCACCTGTGGGTTGCGATGAGGGATGGTGGCACCGCCGCTGCCTGGCGATGGGGCGCCCGGGGCTGGTGGAACAGGGCAGCTAGATGGGATCCCCTACACGGGTAGGGGAGGTTTCGTCCCGGGGCCCTGTGTCGGTACACGGGAGTGATGGCTGCTGGACGTGGTGCGACGGATTGGACCAGGGGTCAATGGTGTAATCACAGTTCAGTAATTTCACACAAGTCCGGTGGTAAACCAAGTTGACAGTGACCAGCTGCCATTGGAGGGTGTATTCGGGTCCCACAGCCTGGTTAGTGAACAGGTGTCCCTTCCTGCTGCATGTTATGTTTGTCTTTCCTTTTGGACGACTTTGCATGGAACGGAGAAGTCCACTTCCGGTTTTTTATGTATTTGGGAGCTGTGGCCCGCGAAATCTGACCCTTGGGATCTCTATGGGTTCTGACGGACACCCTATCCCCCGCGTTAGGCTTACGTTTCACTCTCTGGGCTTCGGGAGAACAAGGCCTGAAACCTCATCCTCTGCTGGTTAATTAACAAGGGGGCTTGCAACCTTCCTCGTCCTAGGGTCCAGGCACCCCGACTGTGCACGGCCTCTGGACCGGATTCCCGCTGTCGATACCGACAGGCTACAACCCTGCCCCGGTCCACTTTAGGTCTCCCGCAACCAGATCTCCGTCGCCTGTGGCCCTGCTCACTGTCTGCCACCTAGTCGGCCCCTACCCCCGACTACACTGCACAGTCTGCACTTCACTTCCCTACACGACTCCTCCACACTTCAACTTGAACTCTCAACTGAAACTGACATGTCCCCGCCTCTGACACCTCAGGACCCCTAGGTGGGCGTTCTCATCTGCCTGATTCCGCCCACTGGTGTGTCCCTATTATAACCAGGGGGTGGCTAGGCTTTAATGGCTGTGTGTTGTGCCTGGGTGTAGGTTTCTGGTGGTGACAAGGAGGATGGACACTTTTGTGAATACCTGGTTTTGCCAGGGCGTCACACACACACCTGTAAGCAAGGTAAGGTATTGTTTTGATTGTTGGTGTGTGTAGGCATAAAAGTGCACTCATGTGTGTTTTCTTCCACACCTGGCCCTAACTACTTAGAAGGTACCTATACAGTATTTCCTAGAGACTAGGTAGTCACAAAGAGATATGTTAGAAGACTATTCAAAACAAGGTTTGATGGGCCCTTTCAAGTCCAGTTGACCATACCTACAGCAGTAAAACTCGAAGCACATCACCCTGGATCTGATCTAGGATGACAAGAGGAGTACTTCTCTGTGTTGTCATTATATATTTGTGTATTGTGGGCAGTAAAAAGCAACCATATGACCACGGAGATAAAAAGGGAACTAAAATCCCCCTTGACAATAAATTTATAAATTGCTTGAGTCCATTACAAAAAGAGTTAGAGTGGCATTACACGAGACGATATATCGTGCGATCCCATGAGCGATCGCACCTGTCCCCATCGTTTGTGTGTCACGAGCAATTCATTGCCCGTGTCGCACAAAGTCGTTAAACCCCCGTCACACGTACTTACCTCCCTAACGACGTCACTGTGGGCAGCAAACATCCTCTTCTTGAAGGGGGAGAGACATTCAGCGTCACAGCGACGTCACACAACGGCCGCCCAATAGAAGCGGAGGGCCAGAGATGAGCGGGACGTAACATCTCACCCACTTCCTTCCTTCCTTATTGCCGGTGGGACGCAGGTAAGTTGTTGTTCGTCATTCCCGGGGTATCACACGTAGCGATGTGTGCTGCCACGGGAACGACGAACAACCGGCGCGCAGAAGGAGGAACGACATTATGTAAATGAACAACGTGTCAACGAGCAACAATAAGGTGAGTATTTTTGCTCGTTAACAGTCATTCGAAGGTGTCACATGGTACGACATCTCTAACGATGTGCGTCACGAATTCCATGACCCCGACGACATATCGCACGATATATCGTACCGTGTAACGCCGCCCTTATACTGACTAATTGTTGGCTTTGTACTCATGCCATACTGTGATCTAAAACAATTCCGTATTTTTCTGTGCCTTTAACTTCTGAGGAATTGTTCACCCAAACTTGTGCTGGGGACCTGGTAAATTATACAGTGGAACCTTGGTTAACGAGAACAAACCATTATGGGAGTGTGCTTGTTAACCAAGTTACTCATTCAGCAAAGCAAGATTTCCCATAGGAAATCATTGCAATGCAGACAATTTGTTCCACAAGTTGTTAAATGTCCCATCCTGGTCCCCTATTGTGCCATTCCACACATGCATAAACACACACAAATACATACAAACACGCACAAACTCACACAAGCACGCACGCACACGCGCTTATTATGCTCACCTTACCTTCCATTCCATCACCGGTCTCCTGGGACTTGCTGTTCTCTAGTATCGGCTGTGGATCTGGTAACCATCGCGACGAGGGAGGAACTTCCGCACCCAGAGTGCTGACGTCAAAGGCAGGAGTCACTTGCCTCTGATTGGTCAGCGGATACACATCCTGGAGCGGCGAATTACAGGACCCAGGTACATATAATATGCTCACCTTACCTTCTGTTCCATCGCCAGCCTCCTGGGTCTTGTAGGTCCTCCCTCGTCGCGATGTACCGGCGAACTACAAGAACCATGAGGCCGGTGATGGAACGGAAGGTAAGGTGAGCATAATACTGTATGTGTGTGCGTGCATGTTTGTTTGTGTGTGTTTTGTGCGTGCTTGTGTGTGTTTGTGTGGACTGCAAGAGCGGGTCAGAGCGCGGTGGATGTACGGAACCGGAAGTGTGTGCGGTGAGTATTTTGCTCGTACACCAAAGCTTTCTCGTAAACCGAGTTACAAATTTACAGAAAGCTTTGCTTGTTAAGCGAAATTATCGTTAACTGGGTTACTCATTAAGCAAGGTTCCACTGTATTATCTAATCTGATGTAGGGTGGAACAAGACAGTTGTGTCCCTCAATTTGGTAACATAGTCCCAAGCCCCATGGTAGGTAATGAATTTTACACAATGTCCCTCAACATGGCTTGGAGGGATAGCAGGGACAAATTAATTACTGTCCCTGGAGGTAAAACAAGTCTTGGGAACATTTCACTAACCTCTGAGGTTGCCCTTAGCCTCCAGTATCTAGGGTTATGCCTTATATGTAGCCTTTTGAAGCTACACCTCCACGATCCTGACTGCATCCTTCAACTGAACGAGGCAGTTAATCTCCATTTGGAGGATGGAGTATTGTTTACCCCCCTGCCAATTTTAGTAACTTTATTGATTTTCTCACAGACAATAGGAAGTGCCCCACAATTTGGATTCATCCACAGGCCTTCTGTGCTACGTTAATAAGCCAATTGCTTATGTATCACGGCAGTATTCTGCTTAAAGGAGTATTTATAGTTTATGTTTCAAATGTATACCGATGGATACCTGCTTGCAGACCAGGCATATGCACCTTAAACAGATTGCAGACTTGCCACCTTGTCCCTAGACGTGTTATGTACAAAAGCACAGGCAGGGCAAAGAATATCATACACATCCCAGGAGCCAGGATATTTGGGTTTGCACTGTCCCTCTATGGTCTATAGGCAAAAGATGCTCATAATAATGAGTTTAGCTGAATTGTTTGATAATGTTACTAAAGATATATTTGATGCTTTGAATATTACTGCTTCTCAGCTGCTTTTGATTACAACAATAATTAATCAACACACTTGTGTTCTAGATTACCTTTCTACGTCCCAAGGAGGGCTTTGTCTGATATTAGGACCTGCCTGTTGCCACTATGTGGATAATACCAGTACAACAAGGGGTTAATTGGCCTAGGCAGGTGTAAATTAGGGTCACTTGGGTTACACCGCAATAGTTGAGGTATAAATCTATGTTTGGAAATTTAAACAGGAGGGAAATGTGATGGTGGTGACCATTTTGGAATATGGCACCAAGTCCATTTTGTCTTCTGCTTTGTGTTTTTTAAATAAACAATTAATTTTTCTGTTGGTGATTCAAATGCACAATTAATTTTTGTTCAAATTTCTAAGAAGATACATTTTCTACACACACTGACTTTCGAGATATCACACTAAATTTTCCTTTTAGAAGGAATGTAAAGCTTATTATTTTGGCTTTGAAAAAAAACAAACAAAGCTTACTATTTTTTATTTGTACAATGGAACCTTGGATTACAAGCATAATTTGTTGCGGGAATGTGCTTGTAATCCAAATTATTCATATATCAAAGAAATTTTTCCCATAAGAAATATTTGAAACGCATACAATTCACTCCACAACCCAAAAATATTGGCTGCATTCGTATAAAATTATTACAGTAATAAAAAATACTGTACTGTAGACAATACAGCCAGAAAGATCAGTATATACAGCCCATACCTGCCCCATACGTATTGCAGATGCAGATTGATGGCTTATGAGCATGCGCTAGAAGCGATGAGCAATACTAGTCTAGTATTTTATCTGTTCAGGGAGGGAGTTAACAGTACCGTAGAGGGGTGAGGAGGGCTCTCATGATGTTCATATGGTGAAATCTTGCTCATTTACGGAGTTACAATATGTTTTAAATCTTAGCTTGTCTTGCTAAAAAACACTCAAACCGAGTTACTCTTGCAGGATTCCACTTTGTATAGATAAGAGATGTGCACACATACACTCCCCTCCCATGGAAGTATGCCCACATTGCCTATTAAAACACTCATTGAAATGAATATCCAATCATGTAGAAGATTGAACTTCAACCCATTAGTGATAAAATGCTAATGCAAGCAATGAGATGCTTATATTTTGTATATTATCTCTTTGTAACACCCAAAAGTAGGACTGCATAAAAAACAAGTACTTATTACAGATAAAGGGGAATTTCTGTTATAGCTAGACCTGCTCTTACATGTGTCCTTATTCCCTCCAGCAATGGCATTCATCTCTGACACGAAACGGATCCCAGAATGGCACTACTCCCAATAGTTGCCATGACAGTATCATTCCTCCTTTTCAGACTGTTCATCAAGAATTACTCTTTGAGTAGGCTGTAGACCAGCTGGTGATATTATATAATGGACATCCTCTCTCATTTCATAAAAAAGTATGTACTCGATAACCTCAACTGTACAGATCCCATGAAAAAGTCCACAAAGTAACGAATGGTACAAAAATCTTTTCATTTACCAGTTCATACAGGTACTGTGCAGGCAGCTACTGCCAGAAGAGGTGACAGAGTGTTTCATCCAACCTGACATGACATGCAACATTTGAAGACAGAATTGCTCTCATCAGGGACACTCATGAAATAATTCACAAAGATATTGTAGCACCTAACGGGGCAGGTGATTAACCTACTCGTTGCCGGGCCATTAAGGGTCGGGTCAGGTGATGTCACCGGTGGCCTTGCCCAGTTCCGTTGCCCTGAGGCGTGCAGTAAATGAAGGGAAAGCGGGGTGATTGGGGAAAGTTTGTCATGATGCCACCTGTGGTATGCGGCCAGGGAGTAGCCGCCACTGCAGAATTCCTCGCCGGGGCAGATGTTATGGCAACCGGGATGGTTTCGCTTTCCACAAGCATAGCAGGCCCTGGCTGGATGACGGGGTTTGACAGTCCCTTGGAAGTGCCGGAGCGCGGGGCAACGGCGTCACTAATCAGAGTCTGAGTCACCAACTGCAGTTCCAGGTTCTTTTTACTCACTGATTTAAAGCTGTACCGAGGTGCTGGTCTCTGCCGTCGTGGACTCTGGTCAATCCCAAGCAAGTAAAGGGCCACCACC